>NC_084839.1:54365499-54731332 GCF_033115175.1 Lepus europaeus
CAGCCTTGGCCGTTGCAGCCATTTAGAGAGTGAACCAGCAGATGGGAGGTTCATCTCTCTCTCTCTCTCTCTCTCTCTCTCTCTGTAACTCTGCCTTTCAAATAAGTAAAGTAAATATATATTTTTTAAAAAAGTAAATTTGATGCCAAAATATTTTCAAAATCTAGGCATATGGGGATCTTCAAAAAGTTCATGTAAAATACATGTTACAAAAAAACTACACATGGATTTCAAAAATATTTTGCATGAAAATAGTATTATCTTTTAATTCCATTTTCCAAAAATTCTTTTAAGTACCCTCATGCTTATATGTGTGTGTGTCTTTACAATGTGGCACATGCATTGATTTTTATGATGCGGTTTGGTCCTTTTTATGAAATTATTTTATTTTATCAAATTTTAAAATGAGATTATCATAGCGCAATAAATATATCACTGACCAAAGTTTAGAAACATTTTCATTATTTGACTTCTATTAAAATTAACTTTTCAATCAAATTTTGACTTTTGCTCAGTAGGTTAATCCTCTGCCTGTGGCGCCGGCATCCCATATGGGCACCAGTTTGTGTCCCGGCTGCTTCTCTTCTGATCCAGCTCTCTGCTACCACCTGGGAAAGTAGTAGATGATGACCCAATCACTTGGACCCCTGCACCCAACTGGGAGGCCAGGAAGAAGCTCCTGGCTCCCTGCTTCGGATTGGCCCAGCTCCAGCTGTTGGGAGTGAACAAGGGATGGAAGACCTTTCTCTTTGTTTCTGCCTCTCACTGTCTGTAACTCTTCCTCTCAAATAAATAAATAAAATCTTTAAAAACAAAATATATTTTAGAATTCAACTTTCAATTCTAGAAATTCAGAATCTCCTGCTTCAGGTTACTATTTTATGTTGTTAGTGTAGACCTTGTGTATGTTTTTCATTTAACCTTTAGAAAAACATCACAAAGAACATTCCTAATTTCGGCTACTTGCAATAGACACCTTTTGAACAACTGTGTCTTTTTATTTTTGCAGAGAAATCTATAGTTACACTGAAGGTCAATTTCTGTCACCACATTTAATGGTTAAGAATGAAATCTGGTGAAATTAGTTTTTGCAATAATCTGATTATAATAACTTCTACATATTAAACTTTAGAGAACCAGGCTATATTGGATCATAATGTGTGGTATGGTTATCATAAGGTAAATATAAGTTTGATTCTCTCTAAAAATTATTCCATTATAATCATAAATTATGAAATTAAGCATAGTGTAATAAAATTCCTTACAGCTGACAGCATATGTATTACATTTTGTTGTTCTTTTTTTAAGGTTTACTTATTTATTTGAAAGTCAGAATTACACAGAGAGAGAAGGAGAGGCAGAGAGAGAGAGAGAGGTCTTCCATCCGCTGGTTCACTCCCCAGATGGCTGCAATGGCCAGAGTTGGGCCAGTCCAAAGCCAGGAGCCAGGAGCTTCCTCCAGGTCTCCCAAACAGATGCAAGGCCTAAGCAGTTCAGCTATCTTCCACTGCTTTCCCAGGCCATAGCAGAGAGCTAGATTGGAAGTGGAGCAGCTGGGACATGAACCAGTGCCCATATGGGATGCCGGCACTGCAGGTGTTGGCTTTACCTACTATGCCACAGCGCTGGCCCCTACATTTGTTTCTTTCTCCTTCAACCTAACTATGTTGTGGGAATGTAGAAAGTAAGGAAATAATTGTAATGACTTGAACAAATATCATAGGTTTCTAAGTAATCTGAATGGAATGTAAAGAAAACCTAAAAGCCATTCTCAGTGTACAAAACGTGAGTTGGTACTTTTATCCAACAATGTCCTATTTCTGCTAGCCAAGCAACTGCTAATATTTCTCAGGTTCCATGAGGAAATTCTACGAGTTCTACAAAAGAAAGCATAGTTATCGAGGTAGGCATTTAGCCTAGTGGTTAAGATACCCACATTCCATATCAGAGTGCCTAGGTTTGTTACCTGGCTCCAGGTACTGACTACAGCTTCCTGCTAACGCAGACCCTGGGAGGCAGCAGGTAATAGCTCAAATAGTTGGGTCCCTGCCACCTATACAGGGCATCTGAACTGAGTTCCTGGCTCCTGGCTTCAGCCCCTGTCCTAGCGGGCATTTGGGGAGTGAATCAGCAGATGCAAGCACTCCCTGACTCTGTCTTTCAAAGAGCAATGTTGAGTCTATTTAATGTGTTTAATGCATCTCTATCAGGTCCAAATCATTTTACGAAAAATAAGGCTTAAAATCATAATCTTAAGGATTACCACTGGAGATGCAATAACATCGGGAGTTAGCAAAAAATAGTTCTCTAATTGATCCCTGCCTCCTCCTTTGCTCCTCTGTGAGTATCACTAACAAAGAATCTACTAAAATTCTCTTAAAATGGAAATAATATCCTATCACTACACTGCCCCATGGCCCCACATTTCAATCAAGTAAAACCCAGAGTTCTAGGTCTGTGTTGTGGCACAATAGAGTAAGCTGCCGTTCGTGATGCCAGCATCACTTACCAGAGTGCTGCTGTGAGTCCAGGCTACCCTGCTTCTGACCCAGCTCCCTGGTAATGTGCCCAGAAAGCAGTAGATACTGGCCCAGGAAGTTGTGGGGGTGCAGCCTGTCTCCATGAAGGCGATCTGGTTGGAGTTCCTGGCTCCTTACTTTGGTCTGGCCCAATCTTAGCTGTTGTGGCCATTTTGGGAGTGAACTAGTAAATAGACGCTCTCTCTCTCCATCTCTCCCTCCCTTCCTTCCTTCTTCCCTGTCTCTGGCATTCTGACTTTCAAATAAATAAATAAATACATCAAAGTAAGTCCTTATAACAGTTTACAAGGCCTTATCAGATATCACTTGCCATTTCTTTTCTTCTCTGATCTCATCTCCTACTGTTCTTGCTCCTTGCTCTGGACACAGTGAATTTCCTGTACTCCTGGAACACACTGGGTATGCTCCTATCTGAGGTCTGAACTGTTATCCCTCTGCCAGGAATGTTCATATGTCATGTTTGTTATATTTGTGAAAGACTTCTCAGGCAAATCTATTTAACAGTATAGTTCACCTCCACCTCCTCCTTAGCCTGCTTTACTTCTTCCCTTAGACATAATATCTTCTAATAACTAAAAATTCAATTTATTTTGCTTATTTTCTGTTTTTCATACAATAGTTTATATGGACTCCATGGAAGAGAACACTTTTTCTGTTTCATTTTCTGCCATATCTATAGAACTTAGCTTTCCCCTTGAACATAAAACAAACCCAAATATTTGTTGAAGGAACTACCATACACACACACTCTCTCTCTGCCTTTATTTAGTCATCTTTCAGTAATGTTAGTGTTATAGAATTGCTTGTGAAAAGGTGAGTAAATGAACTCTACAATATTGAGTATCTCATTTTCTTGTGAATTATAATATATCGGGATCATGGCTATATTTGAAGATCAAGAACCCATTCTCAGCAGAACCTGTACCCCTATGGTGATAAGACAGTCAGTTCTATCCTCATGCTGCCTCAAACTAAAGTTACACTGAAAATTGTTCTGGTTTTAAGATGAACTGTCTCAAAATTCAGACAAATGTGAATTTTATAATACTAAATTACTTTGGTAGATCAAGTGGGTCCAGTGGTTACTAACTCAACCTAGGCCTTCACTCATGGGAGAGAAATCTGTATGAAGGTGACCATTATTGATGACTTCATCACTTGCAGGCTTTAGCCATTCCCTGTTTCAATCATTCTACAATGAAGGATGATGAGTTGGAGTAAAAGGCACTCATCAGTCAGATATAATTAGACATGAAATATTCTTAGGGGATATTGGCAACTGAGCCTACAGTACTAATTCAATAAAGCACAAACTGAAGCACTCAGATAAGTCATCCACCACTTTAGAGGTTGCCATTGCATCATGAACTAAACAATAGCTCCTTGGGGGCTGGCACTGTGGCATAGTAGGCTAAGCCTCTGCCTGCAGCACAGGCTCTGGCATCCCATATGGACCCCAGTTCAGGTACCAGCTGCTCTTCTTCCAATGCAGCTCTCTGCTATTGCCTGGGAAAGCAGTAGAGGATGGCCCAAGTGCTTGCTTCTATATGGCAGATCTGGAGGAAGCTCCTGGTTCCTGGCTTCGAATTGGCCCTGCTCTGCCTGTTGTGGTCATTTGAGGAGTAAACCAGCAGATGGAAGATGTTTCTGTCTCTCGCTCTCTCCATCTTGTAACTCTACCTTTGAAATAAACAAGTAAATCTTAAAAAAAAAAAAATAGGTCTGGAGAATGTTCCAACAAAGGAGGCAGTCCACACAGCAGACTCACAGAATAACAATTGCTTTAATTAGCACTCTAACCTCAGAATCAGCCCTAAAGGCATTCTGGTCTGACTAAAAAGTCTATAAGAGCATTTCAGGCACGGAAAGTCAAGTCACTGTGGCAAAAAATGTCCTATATGAAGGATCTCCATGAGTGAGACCCCAGTGGAAAGAAGGGGCCATCAAAGAAGGATGTACTTTTCTCTGAAGGGAGAACTTCCACTTTGCGTATGGCCTTGCCTAAATACTGACAGAGACTGTGAACTCAAAAGGCTTTCATAGCCTTGGCAGCTCATGGCAAGAGCCTCAGGTGATCACTGATGAGTGTTAGTCATTAAATTAACAGCAGGAGTCACTGTGCACTTACTCCCCATGCAGGACCTCTGTCCTAAATGAGTTGTACTATGAGATTTAACTGTAAAAGTGTGCAAATAGTTGAAATCTTTACTTAGTATAGAGTTAGTCTTCCATGTATAAAGTTAATTGAAAATAAATCTTATTGGAGAATGGGACTGGGAAGGGGAGAGGGAGGAAGAAGTGGAAAGGGAATGAGGTTGGGAGGGCAGAAACACTATATTCTAAAAGATGTACTTATGAAATTTTTACTCATTAAATAAAAGGCTTCTAAAAAAATAGATCCTAGGCACTTGCACTTTTATTTACATGAGAAAACAGAATCCACTGATGCTCACATAATATAGGTGGGACACACATAAAGAAATGGGATGTAAGAAGGATGTTTGGACACATCAGCAAAATTAAACTTGGTGTTCAGTAAGATGAGAGAAGTCAAGGTCCCTCAACCGAGCACAAAATCAGGTCAGATTCTTCTGTACTCCTAGCACCTAGGATATAAGATTATAGCAAAAATTTCGTGGAAAATTAAAAGTTTACTTTGGTACAACAAAACTTAGAAATTCATGCATAGTTAATTCATGATATGAATTTACTGTGAACTTTTTGAAAACCTCTCATACACATGGATTTCAAAAAGTTTTGGTTCCAAAGCAAATTTATCTTTTAATCTCACATTCCAGGAACTTTTTGAAGTATCCTCATATTCTACTTATTCATTCTTTCAGCTGTTTCTTTCTTCTTTGTACTGAGAACCTTCTAGTGTAAGGCATTTCTGGAGCCAGAGGAGTAAACAAGGACCGGCATAGGCTGTCAGAATGGAGAGTTCATCTAGCTGAAGAGGAAGCTGTAATGTATTATAATTTTGATACCTGGTAAAGGAGAAGTAGAAATTGATGAGAAGTCAACAACCTAAACCTGATGTAGTCTGAGATATAAGATTTAAAGTTTCAAAGGAAGTGATCCATCTGGCACCCAAAGGATATATTGGCATTAATTAGGCAAGAGAGAGGAGGATAACGTGCCTGGAAGTGCCTGTCTGAGGTAGGAAGACAATGTGGTATCTTCAAGAATAGGAGTAAAAAGAAAAGGAGCTGGAGAGGAATAAAATGACCCAAGTATGTAAGGCAGGAAACAGATCTTAGAAAGCCAATGAGTCAGAATAAGGAATTTTTAGTAAGGGTAGTAGAAATAGTTTGCGGTACTTTATGTATGTGAGTATGATTAGATCTTGATTTTTAGGGGGTAAAATGACTTACTATTCAATATACAGTTGTTTGGTATATAGACTCTCAGTAGTTGTGGTGTTGATGTAGAAGAGCCAGGGTGAAGGCAGGAATTAGTTAAGAGATTTGAGACTAGACAGGGACCATGGCTATGCTTGAAGTTGTAGTTTTCATACATTATAGCACTTGCAGAAAGACCAACTAAAGAGCTATCAAAGTATCCTGGGCAAGCTATGATGATGCCTGGACTGGGTTAGTGGAAATGAAGATGGGTGAAACGGAAAGATTCAAAAGACAGAGAACAGAACCAATGAGAGCTTGATGATTACTTGGCTGTGAAGTAAGATGAGAATAACTGGAAGCATAATTGAGTTTTTTGCTAAGTTCTGAACACCAGAGGAAAAAATTGGTTTGGGATGGAAGATTATAAATTCACTATTAAACATGTTGCGATTGAGATGCCTGTGAGACATCCGAGTGATATGCAAAGTGGGCATGAAAGCAAGCTCTGGGCTAGAGACATAAATGGAAATAATTTGTGTAGAGGAACAGATGGCAATTGAAGTCATCAGACTGGCAGAGAATTAAGTCTAGACAGTAACTGAGTCAGAAAAGAAGAGGTTCTCTTGAGACACTCAGACATTTCAAGAATGAGTGGAGAAAAAGGGGCTAGCAAATGATATTGAATATAATTTATTGGACAGAGATATGAAAAGCAGCTAGCATCAGCTTACAGGTTTATGGAATGAATGAAGGAAGGAAACTGCTGGAGACAGTGCTGGCCTCCCCTCTTAACAATAGAACAAAGTATTTCTGGCAATGGATTGAGATATCATAGGTGGAATAGGGCTATCAACTTCTGTTAGGAGCAACCATCCTTAGCTGAATAAAACAAAAGTACCCTATCGTCAGCTCTAGACACATGTCTTCGTTGTCCTGGTGCTTGGTCTTAGGTGTGGCTGGCCCATGCCACTTTCTATTTTTTTTTTCTTTTTTTTTTTCTTTTTTTTTTTCTTTTTTGACAGGCAGAGTGGACAGTGAGAGAGAGAGAGACAGAGAGAAAGGTCTTCCTTTGCCGTTGGTTCACCCTCCAATGGCTGCTGCGGCCGGCGCACCGCGCTGATCCAAAGACAGGATCCAGGTGCTTCTCCTTGTCTCCCATGCGGGTGCAGGGCCCAAGGACTTGGGCCATCCTCCACTGCCTTCCAGGGCCATAGCAGAGAGCTGGTCTGGAAGAGGGGCAACCGGGACAGAATCCGGCGCCCCGACCAGGACTAGAACCCAGTGTGCCGGCGCTGCAAGGCGGAGGATTAGCCTATTGAGCCATGGCGCCGGCCCCATGCCACTTTCTTATCCAGGAGTTAAGTATCATGAGTGCCAAGGTGGCTTTAGTTGGCATACCATCATCATCAACTACGTGTGGCAAGATGCTGTAGGCATTCTAGACAGCTTATCAAGAAGGGACCTGAAACATGGAAAATGACATCATAGGTCAGGTCCTATGTTGACAAGGCATGAAATTTAATCCTTTCAGTACCTACCATAGACATTGTATGTTTTCCACCCCTGGATGAGGATTACCTGAGTACAGAGAGGCAAACAAAAGAAGTGTTAAATATATCTAGTGCTTAGAGATGATTGGTTGTCTCAAACAGTGCTCTCAACTTTTAATGTGCGCATGAATTACCTGGGGATCTTTCTTAAGGTGAAGATTGCAATTCAGCCCATTTGGTGAGATATTAGGGATTCCATATTTGCAACCAGCTCCCAAACAATCTGCTGCAAAGATCACTCTTTTAGTAGCCAGAGTTTAAATTATATTTGAAGGCTAGCAAGCAGGAAAATAAAAGAAACACCTAAGCAGCTAGAACAATTGAGAGTACCACAATTGTCATTCCCAAGTATACAACTTTGGACTTCAAAATGAGGGTATTTAGGGAATGGTAATTGTAGTCAGGGGCTTTCTCTGAACTTCCCATATCTGCCTAAAGATAGCTTCTCCAGAAGGAACACAATTGTCATGAATACCCTAGCCAGGGATCTCACCAATTCAGAAAGATTACCTCCATCACAGGAAAGGAGACTAGAGGTAGATGCCACACCCAGACAGATTTTATCACAGGTTGTCACCTGGACTTCTGAGAGCCCATTCATCTTTTCCAAGCATCGTTTACTCTCCTCTAAGGTGACTTCATCCCTCTTCCCCAATCCCTGATGAAGAGGATATGTAAACTTCTAGAGCTCACTGGATTTGGGGGTATCCATTTTTCTTCCTTGTAATACCTCCATGCATGTAATAAATTTGTATACCTTTTCTCTTGTTAATCTGCTGTCAGTTTATTTCTTAGACCCAATTATGAAACCCTCAGAAGGTGTAGGGAAAGCTTTTCCTCTTCTATAGCAGAGAAAGATCAAGAGAGAGAGAATGTTACGAAAAGCCCAGATCTGGCCTCCAGGTACAAGCATAAGCCTCCTCACAAAGGACATGGAGAGGGGCTGACGCTGTGTTGAGGCAGGTTAACGCCCTGCCTGCAGTGCCAGCATCCCATGTGGGCACCGGTTTGAGTCCCAGCTGCTCCTCCTCTGATCCCAGCTCTCTTCTAAGGCACCAAGCAAAGCAGCGGAAGATGGCTCAAACCTCTGCACTAACATCGTTACAGCCATTTGGGAAGTGAACCAGCAATGGAAGACTTTTCTCCTTGTCTCTACCTCTCTCTCACTCTGTCTTTCAAATAAATAAAATAAATCTTAAAAAAAGGACATAGACTATATTACCAGGAGTAAATATTCTTTTTGAATGTGAGGGAGCCTATTTGCCTTGTGTCTGGAGCAGTGTTTAAGTTTTAAACTAAAATACAAACATCATTTCTACAGTTTTGACTTTTGTAAAGTACATTTAAAGTGAAAGCTGAAAAAATAAGTGACATAAAGAGAAGAGGAAAAATAAGTAGAAATATATAATATAAAGAGAAGTGGATAAGGAAAATTAACAGGAGGACTTTTACAGGGGAAAAACAATTTCGTTTTATTGTAAAGCCTTAAATGAATAAAAGAAGACTTTGAATGTGAAGATGATTAAAAAGACAAAATCATTAGCTAAAGATATTTGCAAGTTTAGACTCTTTCATTTTGATTGTAATTTTAATTAGCTGGACACTGGGAGGGAAGAAAATGAAAGCCTACATCATCTACTTACATTTTAAATTGCATTCTACCTTAATTTTCTGCTCTTCAATTCTTAATTTTCTCTATTTTTGTTCTAAGTAATCCAGTTATCAGCCTAACGTGATTTTCCCTCAGTCAGGTTTAGCATTCAGTCTTTGCATCTGTGAACCAAAAGTTCACTCTCTCGCTTTAGTTTTTATTCTTTCAATAGCAAAAACTCTCTACAGGTAACTTTTTTCAGTCCTTTGTCTGTACAGCAGGGTGCTTTGTATACCCATGACAGTTGGATGACTAATAACAAAGGCTCCTATTTTTAAAATAATTATGCTCTATTTACACAGTTTTCCACAAAATTTACTCATAAGATTTAGAAGTCAGCAAAGCTTTAAATGGCTATAGTTTTACTGTTCATTAAAACCATTTTTTCTATGTGCATGCAAGTTACTTGTTTCTGTGTCTGATAAAATAGAAGCTGAAAATTCAGTGTTAGATAATCAAGTCCAGGATTTGTTTGTATGTGAATAAATTTTTTTAAAAATTGCATTGATATAAAACAAAACACATCTGTTTAGAAAAACCTACTTTAGAAAGGGCTCATCTTCAAAATATTATCTGGCTTTTTAGTAGGCTATTTATTTTGCATTTGTTAAAGAAAACAAAATTAGCATAGCTAACCACGTATTATGTGTCTCTCAGTGTGCCCCATCTTCCAAAAGAAATCCACTCACATAATGTGAAGCCACAATGTTGAAGTGCGTTGAGGTCTGAGGATGAAAGGCACTATTTAAATGGTGACAATTATTGTTATTATTCTGCCATGGATAAAGAGTAACAATTGGCATTTTAAACTATTGTGGACAATTTCATTTTGCACCCCCACGCATCAGAAACAATCAGAGCTCAGAATTCTCAGCGCATGAGCTATACATTCAAACTACAACAACATATATGCAGCATATACACTCAAACTAATAAAAGATAGGCAAATAATTATCCCAGAAATTAAATACCCCAAACAGAATGGGCTGCAAGTCATGGCTTTCCAGAATGGAATGGTTTAACAGACAGCAAGGAAACCTAGCTATTCATCATCAGTTATCTTACATCTAAAATTCCAAATTTTTTGTTTCTTTTTTTGTTTGTTTGTTTAAGATTTATTTATTTGAAAGGCAGCATTACAGAGGCAGAGACAGAAAGGGAGAGAGGTCTTCCATTCGCTGGTTCACTCCCCAAAATGGTCGCAACGCCAGAGCTAGGCCAATCCAAAGCAAAGAGCCTGGAGCTTTTTCCAGGTCTCCCACATGGGTGCAGGGGCCCAGGCACTTGGGCCATCTTCTACTGCTTTCCCAGGACATAGCAGAGGGCTTGATGGGAAGAGGAGCAGCTGGGACTCCAACTGGCACCCATATGGGATGCCAGCACTGCAGGTGGTGGCTTTACGCACTCCACCATAGCTCCAGCCCCAATATTTGTTTCTTAAAAGCTTGCCTCTTCTTAGAATGCAAACACTCCAGGGCTGTTCTTGTGATGTAATGGGTAAAGCTACACCTTCCATACTGGAATCCCCTATGGGTTCCAGTTTAAGGCCAGGCTACTCTACTTCCATTACAGCTCCCTGCCAATGGCCTGGGAAAAGCAGTGGCATGTGAGAGACCCAGATGAAGCTCCTGGCTCCTGGCTTGGGTCTGGCCAGCAAAGGCTAGTGAGACCATCTGGGGAGTGAACCAGCAAATGGAAGATTGATCTCTCATTCTCTCTCTCTATCTCTGCTCTCCCCATCTTTCTGTAACTCTGACTTTAACAATAAATAAATAGATCTTAAAAGAAAATACAAATGTTCTTTGAGAAGGATGATCCTTTGAACCTTATCATTGCTGTATTATTTTAACTAGAATGAGCTTCACATATTTTCCAGAAAAAAATTGGGAAAGGGGCAGGTAGAAAAAGAAACGAATAAAAATTGAAAGAACAAATTGGAGGATTTTGAGGGTAAAAATGTGCAGGGAATGAAATTCAGGAGGAAAAGAGATCCAATTTCTGATTTTGCCCAGGAATGTAATGATATTGAACATTATAATCATCAGAAAGTGTTAACAAATGCTACTCCAGACTTTCGTTATCTGGAAGCCTTTGAAAGTAAGACACTTGGGTCTGTCTAGCAGTTTATGTGCAGTATATAAAGTGATGGCATTGATTACTTGTCCTGTCTCAGATAAATCTCTCCCTGAAATGCATCATACCTGAAAGGTCTTCCCATTTCCTGTACTACTGGAATGCTGTACCAATTTGTTTACAATTTGGATATGCTATAGCAGCACTAAGAGTTTATTCCAGTATTTCTTGCATTGCTATTCTTGTCCATTTTGCCTAAAACTTGTTGTATACTGTCCTCCAACTTGCATCAAAATCAATTGCTGTGCTTTACAAATGTACAAGTTACTGAGGCCCTACCTTTCTTTAGGGTCAAATAATCCTAATTTGTGCATCTCCAGAGGCCTACTAAGACAAGACAGGGATCTGTTTTAGGTGTTGAGAAGTCAAACCCAGAATGGAAAGGCAGGGTATTCTCCAATAAGGAGATATGACTGTCACCGGCTGAGGTCTCCTCCAGGCACATTCCCCAATCTGGAATAGGTGTATATCCTATGGCACTGTAGGTCCCTCTTTTATCATTCCTATTAAAATGCATTTTAAATTATTTAGTTAGTTAGTTTATTTACTTGAAATGCAGAGAGAAGAAGACAAAGACAGAGACAGAGAATCTACTGTTTCACTCCCCAAATGCCTGCAACAGCAGGGGCTGGGCCATGCTAAATGCATGAGCTGTGTACTCAGGTAAAATCTCCCGCATGCTGACAGGTATCCAACCACTTAAGCCATCATTGCCTGCTGCCTCCCAATGTAGCTGTTAGCTGGAAACCGGGATGGAGACCAGAGTCAAGTCTCAGATCTTGAACCCATACCCTGTGATATGGATGTGGGGATCCCAAGCACTGACCTAGCCACTGTACCAAATCCCCGCCCCAGTATGCTTATTAACATGGTATTGTGGCCGTCGCCGTGGCTCAACAGGCTAATCCTCCGCCTAGCAGTGCCGGCACACCGGGTTCTAGTCCCGGTCGGGGTGCCAGATTCTGTCCCGGTTGCCCCTCTTCCAGGCCAGCTCTCTGCTGTGGCCCGGGAGGGCAGTGGAGGATGGCCCAAGTGCTTGGGCCCTGCACCTGCATGGGAGACCAGGAGAAGCACCTGGCTCCCGGCTTCGGATCAGCGTGCTGCGCCGGCCGCGGCTGCCGTTGGAGGGTGAACCAACGGCAAAAAGGAAGACCTTTCTCTCTGTTTCTCTCTCTCTCTCACTGTCCACTCTGCCTGTCAAAAAAACCAAAAAACAAAAACAAAAAAAACATGGTATTGTACTTGCTTGCTTAGTTGAGTAGCCCATTCTTGACTCTGTCAGTACAGAGCCACGGTATTTCTTGCTTACTCTGAAGCCTCCAGAATTTAGTACAGTTTCTGGAACAAGGCAAATACTCAATATTTGTTGAATAATAATAATAATAATAAATCAGTGAGTAAACTCAAAGGAGAGCTCATTGAATAATTAAATTAAAACAAATAAAGAAGAAAAGAATTTATTTTGCTGGCAAAATGAAGCTGAGAAACCATAACATCAATAGCTAACAATAATTAAATTCTTACTAGGTGTCAGAAATTGTTTCTAAAATTTTAGATGAAGTATTGAATTCATATGACCAAATAAGTTGGGTACCATTACTATTTTCCAGAATAAAGGCAGATCCAATGACCAGCCTGAAGTCCCACATCTAATAACACAGGACAGACTGAAATCAGGCAGCTGGACACCTGAGTCCATGCTCCAAGCTGTCACTCTATATAATGCAGACAGTGAGAAAGGCCTTGTGCCAGGAGTGTTGGGGCATGCTAAGAATCCGCTCCTGATTTTTCTGATTTTGACTTGGTAAGATATGTGTAAAGTTTTATGGCAGGCGCCGTGGCTCAATAGGCTAATCCTCCGCCTTGCGGCACTGGCACCCCGGGTTCTAGTCCCGGTCGGGGCGCCAGATTCTGTCCCGGTTGCCCCTCTTCCAGGCCAGCCCTCTGCTGTGGCCCGGGAGGGCAGTGGAGGATGGCCCAAGTTCTTGGGCCCTGCACCCCATGGGAGACCAGGAGAAGCACCTGGCTCCTGGCTTCGGATCAACGCAGCATGCCAGCCATGGCGGCCATTTGGGGGGTGAACCAACGGAAGGCAGACCTTTCTGTCTCTCTCTAACTCTGCCTGTCAAAAAAAAAAAAAAAAAAAAAAAAAAGATCTTAACTTCACTACAGCTTAGTTAGAATAAGGTGTTATGCTTTATAAAAGATGTTACTTGCTCGGCCAGCGCCGCGGCTCACTAGGCTAACCTTCCACCTTGCGGCGCAGGCACACCGGGTTCTAGTCCCGGTCGGGGCACCGATCCTGTCCCGGTTGCCCCTCTTCCAGGCCAGCTCTCTGCTGTGGCCAGGGAGTGCAGTGGAGGATGGCCCAAGTGCTTGGGCCCTGCACCCCATGGGAGACCAGGAGAAGCACCTGGCTCCTGCCATTGGAACAGCGCGGTGCGCCGTCCGCAGCGTGCCTACCGTGGCGGCCATTGGAGGGTGAACCAACGGCAAAAGGAAGACCTTTCTCTCTGTCCACTCTGCCTGTCAAAAAGAAAAAAAAAAAGATATCTGTAAAGTTTTAATTATAGATTCAAATTATTTAATAGATACTACATTGTCAGAATTTCTATTTTGCTTGGTATTTTGATGTTATCTTTTTATTTTTAGCTTATACATAAAAATTACACATATTTATGAGGGAGGATTGCTGTTTCAACACATGTATACATTGTATAACTTTCATACTCAGATAAATATTTATCATTTGTTTAAACTAAAAGCATTCAAAAGTTATTTTAGTTTTTGAAAAAAAGTGTACATATATATATGTATGTATATACACACACATGCACATACACACATACACAGGAGCTGGTATTTAGCTTAATGGTTAAGATGCCTGTGTCCAACATAACACTACCTGAGTTCAATATGGAGCTCCAGCTCCCACACACAACTTTCCACTACTGCAAACTCTGGGAAGCAGCATATGATGGCTCAAGCGGTTGGGGCCCTACCACCCACACAAGTGATCTGTATTGAGTTTCCTGCTCCCAGGTTTCACTTGGCTCAGCCTTGGTCTTTGTAGGCATTTGGTGAGTGAAACAGCAGATGGGACCCCCATCTCTCTTTCCTCTCTGTCTCTCAACTAAAATTTTATTTTTTTAAAAAATGTATTTATTTTATTTGAAAGTCAGAATTACATGTAGAGAGAGAGAGGCAGAGTCAGAGAGAGAGAATCTTCCATTCACTGGTTCACTCCCCAAATGGCCGTGACAGCCAGAGCTGGGCTGATCCAAAGCCAGGAGCCAGAAGCATCTTCTGGGTCTCTCTTGTGGGTTCAGGGGTCCAAGCACTTGGGCATCCTCTGCTGTTTTTCCAGGTGCATTAGCAGAGAGCTGGATTGGAAGTAGAGCAGCTGGGACTCGAACCAGCACCCACATGGGATACTGGTGCCACAGACAGCAGCTTTACCAGCTACACCACAGTGCTGGCCCATCAAAAAAATTTTAAAAAAAATAGAAACACTACATTATTGTTATCTATGGTCACCCTACTGTGTGATAGAAGAGCAGAAATTCTTAGTCCTGTCTAAATATAACTGCTAATTAACTTTTTTCCCTCCCCTACTCTCCTCAGCTCCTGGTTTAAAGCGAGGTTATCACAATTAACAATACATGCTACCTGGATAATTTGCCCTGCCTTTTCCCTCTGCAATTCAAGAGAAGAGGAAGAAAGGGAAAAGAGGAACAGGAGTGGAAAGTGGGGAAACAGCCCTGGTTCTTCAACAGCAGGTTCATGGTCCATTTTCCAATTGCCAGATTCTGTTCCAGACCAGCAGTTAACCCACACAATTTGTTCATAATTCTTGAAATATAAAAACATTCTTATAATTATTGTTTATTAGAAAAATAAGTTTTTCTCTGAGTATAACTTGAAACATATTTTTTTCTGCTGTGGAAAATTACCAATCTTTCATTTTAACATGTGTGTGTGTGTATATATATATACATATATATATAATATTTTTATTTACTTGAAAGGCAGAAAGAGAGGCAGAGACGGAGAGATCTTCCATCTGCTATCTCAGCCTCAGGCTGGTCGCCCCGATGAGTGGCAGGGACTCGGGACTTAAGCCTCTCAGGCACGTTTCGAGAGAGCTGGATCCGAAGCAGAGTGCCCTGGACTCCAACTAGCACTCTGGTTTGGGACGTGGGCATCTCGAGTGGTGGTTTAACCTGCTGTGCCACAGTCACTGCCCTGATATATGTACATTTATATTTTTCTTAGATTTTTAATCTCATACTACCAATTTCAACACTACTGTCATAGTGTTGACATGGATTCTACAATTATCCAATGATGGGACATAAAACGGCTAATTCATTTTTACTGATGATCATGAAACCTTAAAAGTATCAAGTTTCATCAAGTCTCTAAACAAAAATAGCCAAAATAACATAAAAAGAAAAGAGATAGCTTGATTTGCTAGAAAAAAGGGTTCAGGTGCAGGATGAAGCATATCAAAGGCATATGAAATGTCATTACTTTGAAAAGAAATAAAAGAATAACAAGTTTAGAAAATTAACTATCAAATTACATTTTTTTAAGAGGGGCAGTTAAAATGTTGATGAACAAATATAAGATGATGACTCAGGGGCACTAAAAATACAAAATGTGTGGGTTCTACTAGATAATACAATAAGTACTGGGAATTTCACTTTATAACCCATTTTGATTAAACAGCATACTGCTGAAAATGCAGATGTGATACTACCATAGTAAAACCAGCCTTTTAAAAGATGTTTCTAATTAAATCATGAGAAATCAAAAAGAAAATGTTGAGAGAAGCCATTTTGAAGATTTTATTAATGGTGCATTCATAGTAGGGCTTTATTAGATTTAAACTAGCAAATGTTAATGCATGTGTTCAAAATGATAGATAAGCATTTTTCCTCCCTAAAAAGTTCCTTGTTTAGGGATGAAAGTTTTTTTGTGATGTAAGTATCCTTTGATTCAGTTAAGGTCTAGTAATGAGGTTCTTTGATATTTGAGTAAATAATGCTTTAATTAATCCATACCCATATATGACCTGGATGCATGGATTATTGTCATTTCTCACTCAGCATTCTACTTCTAAACAGAGGGTTCCTTTTAATATTCACATAGCTTAGCTTTTCTCTGGAGTCCAGAGGTCATTGGCCTTACTGGATATTGACATCAAAGCATCAAGTATAAACTGCTCCCCTGCAGAAGCTCATGTTAACTGTTTTCTGAGGAAACCCAGGGAAAACCTGATTTAAGATCACTCCATGCAATATAGTAATAAAAACGAAAAAAGAAAACATGTAGTTTTAAACCCTGTTACCTTCTTATTCACCCGACTCTTCACTATCCTAAAAAATCCAGCTAAGGAGTCATCAAAGCTGGGAAATTTTTCCTGATTTCTCTTTTGGCTCCTGGGTGTTCCTTGTCAAATCTGGGGAAGCAAGCTGTTGGTAGAACTACAGTCCTTTATGCGCAATGATAAAACCTAAATGAGAACCAAACTTTTCTGTGATTGCTGAAAATTTATGGAGAGTAAGAGTTGACATATGAGGTTCTTTGCAGAATTAGTAAAGTGTTTTCTTGCTTATAGCAGTGCTTCCCCAAATCATGCAAGATGATTGACATACATGGTAGGTACACAATACTCTCTTGCTGAAATCTGAGGAATTCTGAAACACCTCTGGCTACAAGGGGTTTAAGTTAGCAATTGTGGATTTACACACATCCCATCAGAGTTTGGCTAGTTTTGAGAAAGTCCTGTGGCCTTCTATTGCATTCCACTCACCACTGCAGGCAATTTGGCTAAAATTAGGGTTTTCTGGAGTGTAACTTTTTCAGAGCTAAAGCTGAGTCAGTCCCAGGCGAGCAAGGACATCTGATTCTTAGCCCCTGGGACAGTATCAGGTCTCTATTAGGTATTTAAAATATGCTTGTTGAATGAACAAATTTCAAAAAGAATGAATGAGCAAACGGTCTTCAAATTATTCAGTCAATAAAAAAATTTTTAAATCTGAAAACATTTAATCTAATTGAAAAATCTACCCAAGTCAACTTAGACCGCCCCTACCAGAATGAGGTCTTTGAGGGTTTATTTTTTCACGTTTGACATACGCCTTTTAAGTATTTCTCATTTTTTTCTAGCTACTTAATTGTTTAAAGTCAACAACCCAAAGTGATCTGCAAGTTGGTGAGTGTTAAAAATGATTTGGGTTTACTGTGAAACTTACAATGACTCTAACACCTAGGTGAGAATGTGTGAATATTAAAATGGATTTGTTGGAAGCATCTTCTATTCTTTCTGGTCTGGGGTAAATAATAAAGTGGTACAGATTTCATGATCATCAGGAAGGTTTTCTCCGTATTGTCAATTATTTTTCTCTATTGAATACTGTTTATCTTTTATACTGTAACCTGAAAATGCTTCATGCTTTAGTCTCTGTACACTCTACTGACACAAAGTTCTTCTACACTTACACACTTTTAATGGTGACCATTAAAAAACCTGCAGATTAATTTTTCTTGGAATAGTAGTAGTACAAACCCTCCAATACTGAGAGCTCATTCTTTTAAAAAAATTTATTCATATAAGTGAACAGATTTCACATATTTCATAAATACAATTCTAAGAAGGTAATCGTACTTCCCTCCAACTCCTTCAACATATCAATTTCTCTGTAACCTCTAAGCCCTCTCTCTGGCCTAAAACACAAGGCTCATCACCTGAACTATGTTCTTCCAACTTCCTCAATCATGGACTTCTAGCATATCCACTAAGGCATCTTGCTCTCCCTGGCCAACCTGACAAGCTACTTTCTCTGTACAGTTGGGATGCTGAGAAGAGCTAGAGGAAACTCCAGGGCCATCACCAGTTGGCATCATCACCCATTTCCAGTTGGCAATTTTGAGACCTCAGTGTCATCTCATAATTCTTAGATTGCACCTTGTGAAATCCCTTTCCATTTGGATTCTAACATGCTTCAGTAGCTTACATTTTCTTCAACTTCCTAAGCCAAATGCCTCCTATTCTACGGAAGAATTAAGGCTACAAGGGTCGAGATTTCAGGTTATACTCTGTCCTCCCCCATCCCTGCCTATACCAGTTTATCTTTATTAGCCATTTTCACTCATACTTGACCACTCTTCTCAGATCCCAAAGGTGTAAGTGAGAAAAAGCAATATCATTTTTGTTTGTAAAATATATTTGTCTATTTGAGAGGGAAATGGAATGAGAGAGTAGAGAAGAAGGGAAAAAGAGAGCGCCCCTGCCACCTGGTTTACTCCCCAAACCAGGCAGGGACTGAAGTTGTGAGACAGGAATTCAATCTGTGTATCATAGAGATGGCAGGGGCCCTACCACATGAACCATCACAGCTGCCTCCCAGGGTCTGCATTAGCAGGAAACTGGAATTAGGACCAGAGCCAAATCCAAATACTCTGATATTTGATAATATTCCTAACATCTTAATCACCCAACCAATACCTGCCTTAGAATCATAATTTCCTAACCCATCACATGGTTTAAGATTCAGGAACCTATAAGACAGATTAACAAGGGGAAAGCATAAGAATATACTTAATACAAATTGTACATGCATAGGAGACTTTGGAAATGAAGACCCCCCAGAAATAGAAAAAGCTACTTTTATACTTAGAGATATAGATGGCTGCATAGATGTAGGATTGTACAAGGTGGGGATAAATAATTGGCAATAAACCAAGGGGAAGGCCTGTTTGTTCAAACCCCAGGCACATGTGACATGCTCTGCTAAACCACTGACGGATATCTGGTTCCAGAGGGCTGCCGGAACATAGCCAGGCTATTTTGGATGTTGCATTCCTACCACATCCTTTGGTTATTCTTGAGAAAGACAAGCAGGAAAAGGGAGAGAACTGCATTTGTCCGAGGACAGGCAGAGACCTGTCCTGCACAGGCCAAAGCTTGTTGTCACGTCTCTGTTTATATACACATAGCCAGATGATTTCCAAAGATTGTACAAATATACAATGCCACAAGCAGACTTCCACTGCACCCTCCTCAAGATTGAGTATTTTTATTAACATTTTCTTTTGCTTTTGTTAATTTAATAATGAAACAAAGGAGGGCATTTTGGATTAATTTGCATAATTTGCATACATGTGATGCTTTTCCTTTTCCCACATGTTCACTTATTAGTTGTAGTTCTTTAGTTATCCTACTTGAATTTCCATGAGTTTTTGTTCTCTGAATAACCCTCCTCTTTTAATAGAATCCTGCTTATACTTTACTGTTACAGTATTTTCTGAAATATTCATGCAGTATTATTAAATTCTTTTTTTCCATTCTTTTTACTGTCTTTCTTCGATGGTCATTTATTTCTGCTTGCATTTTGTGATTCTTCTCTTTCACAGAACAAGTGCATACTCAATGCCAAGTGATTTCTTTTTAATCTACCTCTATTAGGAATGTGGCAATAAAAACGAATGACTGGATGCTTTATTGTACTCAAGGAGAGTCTATCCAGTGTCTAGCTTTGTTTGGGCATGATCAGAGGAGAGCCAACCATTGCACTGGGGGGTTGGGAAGTTTAATTTATAAAAATGAAGAAGAGGAATGGTGTAAGTGATGGTACTTGGTATTGGAGGGGGGAATCCACCCAGCCCATAATTTTCTCCTGATTTCTTTCAACTCTGGTTGTATATTTGAGGATGTCTTTAGCTTTTGAAAAGTAAATTTAAAAAAACACTGGTATGATATAAAATGAAAGGCAAAATCGATTTTCTTCCTAAGTTGCCAATTATCCAACAACTAGTTATTGGTAACCCTTTCCCTCTGCACTGAATTGGAAAACCTTTTTCAGTATTAATATATTATACATTATATGTTCTATTTTAGAAGATATCTTTCCATTCCACTGACCAATTTGTCTACTTTTATTTCACTCTACTATACCATTTTTTAAAATCTTTATTTATTTTCATTTACTTGAAAGACAGAGTGACACAGAGGGAGAGAGAAAGAAAGGAGTTTACTTAGGCTGCTTCTGTTTATCCCTGATTTCAATGCAATGCAAATGAATTAAAAATATTTTTCAGCAGAATTAAAGTATGTATTTTATTTTATTTGCTAGAGAGAGAGAGAGGCAGAGAGACAGAGAGATATCTTCCGTCTCCTGGTTTACTTCACAAATGCCTGTGACAGCCATAGCTGGACCAAGCCAAAGCCAGGAACCCAGAACTCCATCTGGGTCTCCCTCCTGGATGGCAGTGGTTCAAGTACTTGGGCAATTATCTGCTGCCTCCTAGGATGGTTTAGCAGGAAAGCTGGGTTGGAAACAGAGCAGCCAGGACTCTAACTGACATTCCAATATGGAATGTAGGTGTCCCAAGCAGTAGTTTAACTCGTTGCACCATAACGCCTGCCCCTGCTATACTATTTTAATTAATATAGAATTATATGTTTTGCTTTGTCATAAGGCCACTAACCTTTCCTACAGATTTTCCTCAACCAGAATTAAAAAAAAAAAATACTTTTGCCTTTGGATTTATTCCATAGGACCCTGGGAAAAGTGATATTATCTTTGAATATGATTTTTAATATTTTGGAATTTTAGACTATTAATTTTTGTTTTGATTTGTGGGGCATGAGCGCGGCCATGGCATGGCCAGGCCCGGGGGCTCCGCATGCGCAGCTGCCCCCAGGTGCCCCAGCCCGAGCTGCGCGGAACAGAGCCGCGTGGAGCCAAGTAAGATGGCACCCAGAGGAAGTAAGATGGGCGGAATCCAAAGTTGTTTACCACTAAAACTAATTGGCTGCGCAACATCAAGGGAGGTAACAAAACTAGTAACAAGTGTATAGACATAGGGCTAGTCCTATAGAAATCCCCCCATAAGGTGATTTTTTAAGTGATTGGTTGGCCCTTAGCCCTGCCCCAATGACTCTGCAGTTTTGTGTTATAAAAGGTACTATTATGCAAAAGGTAAATGAGTCCTTGCTAGACTTGGCTCCCCGCTGAGTCTGATTGTCTCTGGGACCGGGAGGCTGGGGAATGGGCAAGCAGCGCGCTTACCTTTCCTCGGACCCAGTCCATCCTTGTACGGGTGGACTAAGACCCAGCATTGATTCTCTAATATCTTATTCATTCTAGCCAAGTTGCCATGTCTTAGATTGACAGCATTATGTTAAAAATATATTAGCATAATTGTATTTCTGTCAGTGTCTTTTTGGTTCTTCAACAGTTTTTTTTTTTTTTCTTTAGATATCTGGTCCTGTAGTCTCTATAATTTGGCACTTAATAGCAGTTCCCATGTGAGGACTGGGCTGCAGTAGGGCAAACAGCATCTGCAGAGCCAGTCTCCAGGGTACACAGAAGAGTACAATCATCAGCTGAGGCCTGGAAGGAAGATTATTTGATGAGGACAGAATGGCATTGCCAGAAGCTCTGGTGGGAGCCAGAGCTGTCAGAACCATAAAGGGCTCAGTGCCAGATGGGCCAAAGATGAAGCTGGGGAGACAGAGGGAGTGGCATGGATTTGTAGTGGGCCAAAAAAAGTTGCCTGGGATAGGAGTCGGGTACGTGTTGTGAAAATAAACTGGAGGATGGGAAGTCAGAGCAGCTTCCAGAGTATGGGGTGGGGTGGTAGCAAGGAGTCAGCAGCAAGATTCCAGGAAGGCACAAACTGTGCTTGCTTGTCTTAATCCATTCAGGCTGATATAACAGAATACCATAGACCAGGTAGCTTAGAGGTAAGACAATGTATTTCTTACAGTTGTAGAGACTGGGAAGCCCAAGAACAAGGCACTGGCAGAGTCCCTATCTGGTGAGGACCCTCTTCCTTGCTCATAGGTGGTACCTTGCTGCCGGGTCTTCACTTCAGTGGAATGAGAGAACCCTGGATTCCTCAGCACTATGCAAGGGCTCCACCCTCGTCATCTAATCAGTGGAAGATTCCTCACCTAACACTAACACCTTAGGGATTAGGTTTCGACCTGAGAAATTTAAGGGAAAAAACAGTCTGTATCCTGGTTCTGCTAAGAACCTTGTGGGAAAAGTGAGACCCAACTATGCTCAATTATTTCTCTTTAATGAGAAGAAATGGGGGAAATATCTTCATTTTTAAGTCAGCTTTCTTACAAATTCTGTTTTCTTTGAAACTGCCATCTTTATTTCCATTTGTTTGCGTTTATCCACATCCCTTTTACTTTACGTTTGGATTTTTGTTGTCTAAAAAATATCCAACTTGGATATTTGCTTTTTTGTTCAAATGAAATCATTTACATGGACAGTGTGGTGAAGTCTGGCTGCGTACTGAAGATGTGTGCTCCCACCCCAGTGTATAGTCACTGCTAGGAAGAGGCTACTCAGCCAGGGGCTGAATCTTTTCATGCCTCAGTGTGAGCAGAAGGGCGTGCAGTGGGTGTGTGCTTGCAACTCTACTCTGTTCCCATGTTCTGGCTGGATGTCAATGCCCAGGGTGATGTCTGAAATTCCAGAGAAATGACCCCAGATGCTTAATTCTCTGAATGACCTAATATGATAACATCCATGTCCTCTGCCACTAATACTTACATCGCATTGGGTTGTTTTATGAGAAAACCTAGACTTTTATTATGAAAAGTAACATCTTGGAAATTATTATCACAGCTAGTGCTATCCTAACTTATGTAATTGTTTAGCTTTTTCTATTTATATTATTTGCTATTTATTTTTCATTTGTTGCTTATTGCAAAGCTCCTTTTTGATATAAACTGCATTTGTATTCTGTTGCATACTTCATTCATTTGTGAAATAACAAGTTTTAAAATATACCATTTGCCCTAAAGCTAGAGCTATATTTATCTTATCAAAATTAAAATAATAAGAGTGCTGACTCTTTTTCAGGAAAATAAGGAACCAAAATTCTCCCCATTTCTTTACCTTTGCTACTTTGATCTGGAGATCCAAGCACTATCATTTAAAAAATTTCATTTTTTTTCTGACATTTCATTCTAATTTTAACCGTAATGCCCATAGCTATCATTTCCTGATTACTTTTATTTTCTCCATTTATTGTAATACCATTTCCTCATTTGGTTCTCATGCCTCATCCCACTCTGACACAATTCACCACTGACTTATCTTTCAGTGAGAAGAAAAGTGTCTTTAATCTTTCAGAAATTATAGATGGGTGATCTATTTCCTGTGCCTTTGGTATCTGTAGTCCAGTTATCACTGTACATAAACAACAACCAAATGATTATAAAATTATGAGAATGTGGCCTTTTCCTCCTAAAAGTTCTATAGCAATTTCTCCAATGGCATTCTGATTTTTACTTTTGCAGAGGCTAATCTAACTTTAATTACTTCCTAAAGCAAATGTGTATGTATGTATGTATCTGAGTGTGTGCATGTTTGTACTGATTGCTTACAAACTTCCTTCACAAGTCAAAATATTTAAAGTTTGCCTTGTCCATGTCCAAGGCCTAATATCTGTTTCTGATTTTTTAATATTAGATGTTGAGCTCTGTCAGTTTTCAGCCTTGGGTCTATTTTAGTTCTTGAAGTTGTTTTCTGTTATATCTTTGCTTATTGTTTCTGATTTGTTTGCTCTGTTCTTTAACTGTTTAAATCCTAATTCATATATGTCACTTTACCTGGGAACATTTCTCAACTTTTGCCTTTATGTCACTGATTTTCTTTTTTGTAGCCTTAAGCTTTATTTTTTTTTCTGTTTGTAGTAAAGCTCTTTAGATTTTTCTCAGTGTGTTTTTCATCTTATTCTGTTTTCTACCTATCTTGTTCTGATAATCTCAGGAGGATATGTTGGTCTCTGTGATCCAGCCTGGCAAGGGTGGAAGTTTAGGCTCCCTGCTTGGCTTTTGACTGTGGATACGGAGGGGTTAGGAGCTGCTATGGTGTTTGCTGAGCAGAGAAGTTATTGTCCGAAAATTTCTGTGTTGTTAGGATATCCCTTTCCCTTGGGTAAAGACAATACACTTTTATTGGGACTTTATGGTTAATACCGATTGGCATTTCCTAACACTTCTCCAGCACCCAGTCTGGGATAGATGAGGCATAAAGAAAACTCACTCTGTATCATTCTTGGGGGACAGGGTTTCTAGCCTGTTTGCTTTCTTCTCTGCATCATTAGTCTTCTTATGCTTGTTTTATATATCAGTATAATGTCCAGGGACTTTAGTTGTACTTAGAAGAATAGGGAATAGTCTATCCGCTCCACATTTCAGAAAGCAAAAGTATTTAGCTGAAGATTTAAAGATAAATTGGGAATAATAGGAGGCAATGGAGTGTATTCACTTTTTCCCAGACTCCAGTCAAATCATAGTATCTTAGGTTTTCAAAGAATGGCCCTAGTTTCCTGGTTTGGCTCTACTTTAACTTGTCAGGTGCTCTGGGGGAAGCCAGGTCACCTCTACAAACTGTGGTCAATCCACAAAATGTTAGGATATCTGATACTTTAATTCTATAGTTAATTTCAAAATCATTTGTACTGCTTTCCCTACATTATAGCATTTGATTCATTTGTCTTTCAAAGGACTAGTAAACCTTAATTTGCTTTAGCAGTCTTGAATGGATTTTTATTGTTTCTTACTACTGCCTTTCAATTCATGTAATTTAAAAACTAAATGCAAACTGTAAAACTCAATCATTCTGGTAGTATTCTTTTAATATCAATTTTTATACAATTAGCCTGCAAACTGTGTTCAATTACTAACAATTAATCTTATGCACTTTGAGGGACAATACTAATTTCACAGTTAGCAGCATTTAAAAGGAAGGTGGTGCAAATACCGTAGGGAAATAGTCCCTCCCTAAGGAGTTATGCTTTATTATCAATGACAGAGAATAAAAGTGCTTTCTCATTACAATCCGGCATAAGGGCCCACATTTTCTTTAACTCTAGACCCACAGAATCGTGTAACAAACACATAAGCAGAATCACACACATGTTAATTACAGTTTTCAGTGAGATGGCCGAGCTTTTATAAAAGATCCTGAATTTTCTATGTTCTTTTGACAATTCTCCTGAGTTAGTATTTGTATCAATGCTATATGGTTAATTGCTCCATTGAGGCTGGCTGAGAAATCACACAATGGAATCATAATAGGACAAGGAATGAGAACAACAACTGAAGGTAGAAAATCAAAGAAAACTTTTTACTGTAGAAGAAATTGCCTTAGAAATCAAGAAACATCAAAACGAGTGTATTTAGTCAGTCCTCAATACATGTAATCATGCTTCATGATTCTTTGTATATATTACTGGTTTTATTTTTTTAATGGTGTCAATTTCCAGGTGACAAACTACGCTATTGCTTGTTAGTGATTATACTGTATACAATTACTTTCCCCTAAAACTTGGTATCTGATATCATCACATTTGAATCAAATGAAAATAATTTTTTTTGACAGGCAGAGTTAGTGAGGGAGAGAGACAGGAAGGTCTTCCTTCCATTGTTTCACCCCCAAAATGGCTGCTACAGCCAGCACGCTGCGCTGAGCCAAAGCCAGGAGCCAGGTGCTTCCTCCTGGTCTCCCATGCGGGTGCAGGGCCCAAGCACTTGTGCCATCCTTCACTGCCTTCCCAGGCCACAGCAGAGAGCTGGACTGGAAGAGGAGCAACCGGGACAGAAACGGCACCCCAACCGGGACTAGAACCCAGAGTACCGGGGCCGCAGGTGGAGGGTTAGCCTAGTGAGCAGCGGTGCCAAATGAAAATAATTTTTAAAATATTTTATTTTGTAATAATAATTCAAGGACAACTACTATGAATAAGCCAAAGTTTTATTTATCTCCTAGTGTTAAAAAAGTAATTAATACATGTTAGATTGTATGCCAGGTGTTTAGCAAAAAGTGCACATATATCTGTTTATTTTGGTATAGCATGACTTTGACCTTTTAGGTGCTTCTTGTTAGTAACTGGCTGATGAGGAGTTGTAGTCAATTTTAATGTTTTTCAGCTCATACTCAGATATGCAAATTGGTGAGCACATTATAAATTTTTTAAATTATAAGAGCCATTTATAGTGCAAAGTAGCATTGCTCCAGGGGCTGAGCAGCGGCCTGGGAACTCAAAGCTATGCATTTTAATTTTGAATAACTCTCAGTATGACCACATACATAGTACCTAATCTCCCTGTATCTTGGATTATTCATCTATAAAATGAGTGTAACAATTTCCTTTCTGTACTTGAGGTGATGAATAACTTTAAAATAGTAAGTGACTTCAAAGTAACGAGCAGTATAGATGTACCATAGAAAAGATCAATATAAGGCCAAAGAGTTTATGAGTTTAATAAACATTAAGTGTTGCATCATTTGTATAAGAAAAATGTCCCACTATTATGAATGCTATGGAAATCACCATCTCCCAGTTGAGAAATTTTATCAAGAAATTTTATGCATGTGACATAAGAAATAAAAGTTTGTAATAGCTATTAGGGACTCATGTGGACATTCTTCATTAAATGAGCTTTAGTCTTTATTCTGTGTTTTATTCAGTGCCTTATATGTTTCTTCCAAATATGTAATTATTCATTCTGGAGAACTTTATTGTGTACACTCTTCAAAGGAAGCTCTTCCCCCCCTTCTTAATAATGCCTTAATTTCCATGGGGCACTTAAACTTTATACTAGGAAAACAGAAATTCTACAAAAGAATTCAGTTTTAAAGTAGGGTGTTAGAAAAAAAAAAACATCACTCAGATTCACAGTAATTCATGGTAAAGTGGAGGTCTGTATTTTTAAATTCACCTAGTTGTCCCACGGAATACATGGAAAGGCTAAAGTGATGAGTTGATGATGGAATTGGAGCCTCTTTACTTTTCCATATATTGAAACCGCCATCTTTAAAGCTTAATAAATAGCTCTACAACACTAAATTTCAGCAGGGAGCTCATTCTCCAGTTATGTAGCAATACAGTTTTGAGTCCCAGTGGCTTCCCAAGCTTCCCTTGCATTGTGAAGCCAATATTTAGAAAGCTCTTGCAAACTAACACCTGCTAGACATAAATCACATACAGAAATCTCCAACTGGACAAGTTCAGGAAGATATAATAGACCAAATCCATGAAGAACCTCACAATGAATTAAGAAAACCTTAAGCTCGATCCTATCATCTGACAGGCAGTCAGCATATTGTCTTATGGAGAACTGTAATGTGGGAATTAGACAGAATGCCAGATGGTTTCTAGAAGTCAAATTAAAAAAAAAAAAAAAAGAGGAATGAACTGCAGTTGATGATAAGCATAGGTAGGGAGCCTGACAAGGAAAATGCAGTAACGAAGTAACACACAAGGATGAACTAATATTTTGCACAATATTCTCTTTCTTTTGTTTCTCCCAGCCAGCTTGACAGAAAGTAGTAATGTCTGACTAGTCACAAGCTTAATACCAGATGCCAGTTTGAACAGGTGCAAAAACAGAGAACACAACACCTTCATTTGGAACATCAGCTCTCCGTTTTATTTAGTCCCTTATAAGCTTTGTGGGAACTCACCTACTAGTCTTATTGCTTTGTCCCTGATTAGGAGGAGTTCTATTTGACCAATAAATAGCATGTTCCCTTAGTCAAGGGGAAGGATTAAACAGAGGAATGACCAATTAGTTTATCTGAGACCTAGTTTGATTTCAGCAGTCCACCATTCTGAGATGAGAGGAAGTGCTGGAATTTTGTTGTTTACAATTACCACACCATTGTAAAGTGCTACAACATTCTTCTACTGGTGAAAGAGAGTGGAAATTGGTACTGCCAATTATCAATGTTAAACGTATGATCAATCAGTACTACGGTCTCAAACAAGCAGGTGGCTTGTTCCATACAGTCAGTTGGTAAATTGGATGCAGGCAGACAGAGGAACACAATATCCCTCCTCCATAGGTGGTCTCTGTTTCATTAGGTTTCCAATTGATGTTGCTGCACAGTAATCCAAAAATGTGTGATGGGAACATCACTCTCATTTTTCATTAACACTCCTTCGCAAATGTATTGGAGGCAGGTACAAAACAAAGATTTTGTCAGGCTTACTTTTATCCTTCTGAAGACTACCGCATATCCAACATCGCTGCTGGGTGCTTCGTTTCTCCTTGTTTAGAGTCGCTGTGGTGACTCATCACTGTTTGATATGATCAACTTCCTTAAGGATGTTGTGGAAATAGTGGGAGAGCTGCTAATCTTTCAAAGACAAGTGATTTAGGAAAATCAGCTTATATATACAATAATGGGTAGTAACATGACCACTGAAGTTTACTGGGATAAGAAAAAACAGAGATGATACCTATTGTTTCAGGAAATCGACCAGAAATGTGTAATGCATGGGATTTTTTGAGAAATCTTAGGGATCATCCTGACTGAATTCCTCATTTTCATTTCATAAATGAGAGATTGTGGCTCACACTGGTTCTGACTTTCCCAAAGCAATGCAATTATTGGTAACAGCTAAGACTACAAAGCAGGACCTATGACTCCTGCTCTCTTCAATATACTCTGTTGAGTCTACTACATGTGATTTGCAGATAACTACGAAGAACTACATCATTCACATCACCTGCTTCTTTAAGCTCACATAATACCTTCTATGTATAAAGTTATAACAAGATATTATCTAAAATATTTCCCAATTTGTAGCTTGAGGAGAAAATTTCAGCATCATGCTAGGAGTGAGAGTGTTAACTTCCAGGTATAAAGTGTTCTACATTTCTAGTTGATTTCCTGGGACAACAGACATCATCTCTTTCCTTGTATCCCCTAATTTCAGGTTCCATGTTGCTATTGCCCTCTATACCCATCTTCTGAAGGAGATTGGCCCCACCCTGCCTTGATGGTTTCCAGAAGCCTCACCACCATGATACAGGAAGACGTCTCTGATGACCAGCCCTTATTGTTTGCAGCAAAATGGCTGCTTCCTGAATTCCTGGCACTTGTGCTCTGTCTACATGGCTGGCTTCTTTGGCTGTGGTGTTTTCTGAAGAAATGAAGGATACCCAGGGCACAGGGCTTAACCCACTGAACAGAATCTCCAAGGGAACTCTGGCTGGCTGCAGGGGGCCATGCCTTTGTCTTCTGCTCCCCTTAAACCATACATTTATTCCCTGTGCTCTTGAGCAGCTCTTGCTTCACTAAAAGAAGAATCATGCTGACTTAGTTACAGGCTTTGACATATGAGAGTACTTCAAAAAGTTCATGGGAAACAGAATTAAAAGATGTTTATTCTGGTGCAAAAAAGTTGGAAATTCATTCATGGTTTCTCATAATATGCATTTTCCATGAATTTTCTGGAGAACCTTCTTATATGCAGAATGCTTAATTGTGGCTTTAAATATCTTGTTTTTCCTCAGGATTATTTATCTAGCTAGTTGAAAGACTGATATAGTCACTCTGGAATATGAATCTCAAGAAGGATGACTGATTTCAATCCACTTAAAATTCTTCAGAACATTTTCTACTTTCTATGTATAAACACAGAATACTGTCATATAGCACAGTTTGCTCAATTTTTCCAGTAAGTGTTTTATTTATTTCTTTTACCAAGACTATTAGGAGTCAAGTCATACTACCCACTGCTATGTTCCCTTCTAAGAGCATCCAATTCTTATAATAGAAAAACAGAGATGTTATAGGTAACAGTAGCAAGTAAAGGAAAAAGCAGATTTTGGTTGTGTAGTCTTATATTAATTGAAGTCATATTCTATGTTCCTACAGTGAGTCTAAGTGAGAACAGGTTAACCGAATAATCAAAACAAATGGTAAGTATACTGAATGCATCACAGTGCCTCCAGACATCTGTTAATTTTATTGGTAAAATTCAGATCTTTTAAAGTCGCTTGCAAATATCAGCAAAAGTAAACAAACTAAATAATTAGTAGGTTGAGAAATTAAAAAATACATGTAATAGATACTTAGTTTCTTTCCTCTGATTTATATCAATACAAAAATTGTTTAAATGATGTGATTTGTGGGATGACTTGATCAAGGCTATTTGTCATTATGCTACTGTGTTCAGGTCACATATGTACATTTTTAAATTTTATTGGATTTATATTAACATCACTGTTTCAGGATAATTTTCAAAGAACGTCATTTTGCACACACTCTAAACTTGAGTAAAAGGATCTAAGGGGCTTCACGAAGTATGCTTAGTGTGGATGGAAGCTGCTTCTCTCATTCGTGGGATTCTCTTAGCAAGGCTGTATGTTTCATGAACACTACATCCCCAGGCTGAGTCACTTGCGGGGGAGAGGCCTAAAATAGGGACTTTAAGTTTTTGATACTTACATTGCCTATGATGGTAGAAATGATGAAAATGCAATTGAGAAAAGGAGCTTGGAATTTAAATATTCAAAAAATGAAATTTTAGGCCTGGTTATGTTATCATGAGGAAACCGTATACTTTGTCACAAATGATCTATGTCCCTGAGACAATGATCAAATAGGAAAATAGCGTATTAAAAAATGAAATGTTATAGTATCAGCACCTGTAATGTTGCAAATAATAGAAAATCTAAGTCAAGAATATCTAAATTGATGAAGGGGATTAACTGCTAGGGCAAACTTCAGGGCAACTGATCCAGAGACTTCAACATGCCTGAAGGAATGAGCATTTTTCTCTCTCTCAAGGCAGTTCTCTGTGAGTTCTAGTAAAGGCCTCACTCCACGACTGCTTCCCCTGCGATGGGGTGATAAGGTTCCGGCTTCAGTGGGGAAGCCTCTTTAATTCATGGGATAAAGAGTTGCCAAACAAGTCAATGGAACTCTCCTAGAACTGAGAGTAGGGTCAATTTTCCGTAAAAATACAAATTACACAAAGAAGAAATGTAGCCCCTCCCTACCCATGAACTCAAATTGAAGTTTCTGCAAGAATGGAGAATCTGAGGAGGTAACTAATATTTGTGTATTACAGAACGAGACAGGATTTTCAGGTTGGATTTGGCAGGTACCAGTGAAATATGGTGGCTCTTGGCCCACCGTTTTAGTTATCATCAAAGAGCCCAAAAGTTTTAATCCTGGCCTATTAAAGGACTTCTGTTATGGCAATAACAGGAGGTATGTAAACTGGACCTTATAAAACATGAGTTTTGGGGGATATGCTGAGTTAAATTTTTATTAACAATCATATTGGGGAAAAGTATCTGAGCTACTTTCTATTTCTTGCAGGTGTCATTTTAAATTTTTATCCCTAATAACCTTTCTTGATGAATTTGTCTTGTTTTCTTCTTTTTAGGCCATGATAGAAACTGGAAATTCTGTCAAAGACTAACAATCAGAGCTGCCTGGGCGATGCGGAACATTTTGGTTCCAAGAAGAGCCTGAAGCAAGCATTCTAAATCAAAGACTCAGGGGCAATAGGAGTTTGTGTTTCAGATCCTTCTGCCTGTAGCAGTTGCTTATATGTTATGGCCAACTGACATATAAACACTACGAAGAAATATTCTTTTACAACCTCTGATGGCATTAGCAATTGTGTGCTTCACAACATAATGGTAGATCGAAAGTTGGTCTATTTAACTGAAACTATGACTCTCAGAAGCAGAGCTTGAAAATTTGTTTCATCTACATAATTATTTATTTCACATCTATTCCATACCCAGTGAGCAAGTTGTCACAGAATAAAACATAAACAGAATTAAGTCCCTTTCTTCACGGCTACTTATTTCTCATTTTAGGTAAAATACGATGTGATGCTCTGAGCAGTTGTCCAGTTTATTTTGGGAATACCATTTCTTTGATTAGATGATTTTATCAAAGTAGATTAAAGCTGTGAGGAATTATCATTAAAAAATTAACCATCAAACAATTAAATCACTGTCACCCTCCCCTCTCAAAATAAGAGCATTGATTCTGCATATCCTGTTGAAAATAAACCTTTCCAGTCTGTATTTCCAAGAAGTTGCAGTTGGGTTAGCATGTAGTGGTTGCATTTTATAAAATGTTGTTCTGTGTGCAAAATCAGGAGCCAGGGAAAGGCAAGAGTCTCCCTCTGCCAGGCTAAAGATCAATGGTAGAGCAGAAAGTAGAAGGCATCTGTGATAGTGTGTCCTCTTTGTGCTTAGGGAATGTGTGTACATTTCTGCAGCTAAGGAGGAAATTACAGGAGAATATTCTCCTCAAAAGGCTTTCTTTACATTTTTTGTAGCCACTTAGAAAACAATATTATTTTCCATAGCATTCTCAGTCTGGGGTAACCTGTCTCTTTATATGTTTTGTTTTGGGGAAGGGCTACGAATTTAAGTAAAATTTATTAAAAGTAAAATTTTAAAAAGGAAAATAATGATTACAGTAGCACAGATTTCTAAACTGTTTCCATCTTCATCTTTTCTTTATAAATGTCTTTAGAAAACTGTAAAATGTGTGAAATACTCCTTTACTTAGCAGTCTAAGGAGACAACTAAAGTTCTAAACTGTCTTAACACCTCACTACTTCAATTTCTATTCCCCTCCTTTTTGGAAATTTATTTATGTTCTTGTTTAATTAGTGGTCCAAGTGGTAGAATCTGAAGTCTCAAATTATTTGTCGAAGTCACTGGGTTATCTCCTTAAAGCTGATCAGATGGGTTTTCTTTCTTCCATCCTATTATAGAAGGTTTTTGTAAACTAGTGGTATAAACGATTATTTTTAGTTAAGAGAAGCCCCAGGAAAGATTAAAAAAATGGATATAAAGACATTCCAGTTCTTGATCTTATCTTTTTCTCATCTCAACCTTTAGAGAGTCTTGCTGGAAGAACACAAGGAAAGGCAGGAAGGCTTCTTACAGATCTTTGAGACCTCCTTCCACTCAAATCCCAGGGGAGCTAGAACGCTATACCTCTGTGGTTCAAAAAGTCTTTGGACCAGAAAAGGGGCCTTTATCTGCCAACATTTCAAACATATTCAATCAAATATTGATCTAGAAAATCAGCTACTTTTTCCTCTAGCAAAGAGATTAAATTAGTACTACCTACTGAAGGCCTACACATGGTCCTCGGGAAGATAATGATGGTACCCTAGGCTATTCCTAGGATCAAAAGTTTATGTGGACACCAAACTGATTTAACGTTTCTATAATGCATGGAGACAAAAGGGTGAAAGATCTGCTTGCCAATAGTAATGTGCTGGAGATTATCTCATGTGGCGAGTCCTTGCATCAAGAAGCCAGGTTATGGTTTTCAAATCCATCTCATCTCTGAAAATAAAAGGAACGGAACGTGGCCTGTTTCACCTCACTGAAAGGTTTTCATCACCAGAAATAGCTGATGCCTCTTATTCAAGTTGACAGTAGCACATGCTCCTCTGACTCATAAACAGTGCTTCTCTCTATTGTGTCCTGTTTCCAAGAAGTACCTAGTGTTACGTTATTAAAGAACAGGAGGTTTGTCTGCCTGTTCTTCCATAAATAAGAGGCTATCAAAAGTGATAAAAAGCTTTCCGAATTCTAAAACTATCTGGAATTTCAAGCTTAATTTAGGAAATACTGGTGTGTGTTACAAAAGGTAACCCTTAGCCTCTGCAGGCTACATGATGGGGATGGCTCAATGCTAATCAGAAATCTTAGGTTGCAGGGAAGTTTCTCTCTTCCCTTTGTACCTATGATCTATTTATAAGTCACTTTTATACTCTTAAAACATGATGTCTCTTGAGCTGTCTTTGAATTAACTTGTACTTATTCAAGGGAACAACAATGGATTATGTAGCTTACAAACTGTATACACTCAACTTGAAATTTTCATGAGTTAACAAAACTAGAAAAGCAAAGCATCACTCTTTCCCTTTTGAATCTTTACATGGTTATCATGGCCATCAGCATTGTGAATCTAATAATTAAAAGCCAGTGTTCGGAGACCAGATCTGTGAATAGCCACCTACTCACCAAAAATGATTTTTCAGGTTATCATATTGTCAGTCATTTAACACTGAGCTTAGATTCTTCGGTAATGGGGGTTATATTTTAGAGATCTGGCACTACTTTAGGTTTATGTTCCTGGCCTTTTATTAGGAAGATTGTTTCAGACCATGAGAACAGTTGATAAACTGTTTTAGCTGAATCACTTGATGATGCAAGCAAACAAATTCTCAAAATTTACTATCGTTTTTAGCATTATGGCAATGCAGTTAAAGAAATATGGAAAGAAATGGTGTTCTTGAGCAACTATTATATACTTCACTTTAAAAGTGATGAGAGTGTAGTTATGACAAAAAAAAAACTGTGTCCTCCTCTCAAATAATGATGCAATAAACACAATATTACTTCTGTGATAAAAGCTATGAAAGAGAGGGACAGACCTTTGCTAAGCACCTGATTTGAGCAGGGCATTTTGTTTATTACAAAAATCAATGTCGAATGTTGTTTGAAGGTTGAAGATTAATTGCAAATTTAAGAACTTAGGAAATTTGACTTCACAGTATTCTTGCAAGCAAAAAAAAATTGTCTGAAGAGTTTAGTTTATGGCAAGCTCAGTGAAAGATTGTGGTATGACGTGACTATCAAAATAACTCAAGTGGTTTTAGAACCATTAACAAAAGCCTAAGGTGGAGTTTAAGGAAGGAAAAGGCATCTGTGTTTTTGAAGCTAGTCACATGGGTTGGGCTCCATGTACAACTTGATAGACATTGAAAATCTGATGGTGTCCAGACTAGTTGAATACGTGTGGTGAAAGGTCCAGAAACCACGTCTCCAGGATGCACTTTAAAAAGTAGGAAGCTTGGCACAGAGAAGACAAGGGAGATTATGACAGTGTCCTTAAATAATTAATAGGCTGTCAAGGAAGATGAATTAGATAATGTTGTATAGCCATACATGACAAATCTTAGACCAATCAAAGGGCAGAAGTTACAAGTTTAGGTTTAACATTAATGATGAACCTCTCAACAGAAAAGCTAGTTGAAAATGTAATGAGCCCCTTTTATAAGATATTGTATTCTATGGCATGAAGAATATCCAGGTAGTGGCAGAATAAAGCATTTTTCTGGAGTGTTGTGGAATGATTTCTTACATTGATTGAGGTATTAGACCAAATAATTTCTAAAGTCTCTTGTAACTCTACATTTTTATGATTTCATGTTATAATTAATTTTCAAAAAGCCCATCTCTTAGTATACACAAATGTAACATTTTCATCCCTTCTGTGCAAAGTTAGTGAAGGTTTATCACTGTGGAAGAATTAGAATAAATAAGACATAGTGTCTGATCTCTAGGTACTTATTATCACCTACTGGAGATAAGAAATCACTCATTCTCTCTGTAACTCTGACTTTCAAATAAATAAATAAATAAATAAAATATTTTTAAAAAAGATTTTATTTTCAAATAAATAAAATATTTTTTATTTATTTGAAAGTCAGAGTTACACAGAGAAAGGAGAGGCAGAGAGAGAGAGGTCTTCCATCTGATGGTTCACTACCAAATTGGCCACAACGGCTGGAGCCAGGAGCTTCTTCCGAGTCTCCCACATGGGTGCAGGGGCTCAAGGATGTGGGCCATCTTCAACTGCTTTCCCAGGCCATAGCAGAGAGCTGGATTGGAAATGGAGCAGCCGGGTATTGAACCAGCACCCATATGGGATGCTAGCGCTTCAGGTCGGGGCATTAACCTGCTGCGCCATAGCACCAGCCCCAAATAAATAAATAAAATCTTAAAAAAAATGACTCAGGGTACAATAAATACTATAATGTGGTTGCCTGCCAAGGTCTCTGAGAAAACATGATGATAGTCAATCCTGAAGTAGGAAGCAATAAGGGAGAAGTAGAAAACCTTAACAGAGTCCCAGAGTGAGTTCCTCCTGCTTTTGTGTTTATGGAGATATGAACGAAAAGTGAGAAGGCGCGATAACCCAATGCAAAGGGCACATTTAACCTTCCAATCTCTCCCCAACAAAGGAACCTCTACTCACATTGAGAAATGCTCATAGGAGATTGGGAAAGCATGGTTCTGCATCCGTCCTGTGTTGAGCTCTAAACCCAATATGGAGGAGAGAGATTTGGAGCATACGCTCTGCTATGGGGTCCCAGGCACAAGCTACTCGATGTATCTATTCATTTCGGGCATAAAATGATTTCTAAATATATAAATAAAATTAAGTAGATCCTAACATGATTATATAATTTTTGCACCAAAACTATTTCATCTATTGTTATTGAACATCTGCCTGGAGGTGTGCAATTTCTATTTGCCTATGGTGGCTTAAGAAACTGCATTATTGAATGCAATTCACATACTTTACCATTCACCTACTTAAACTGCGTAATTCAATGCTTTTTAGTATATTCACAGTTATGTATAACTGTTACCAAATTTAACTTTAGAATGTCCTTCTCACCTCACACTCCACTATCATTAGCTGTGATGTCCCATCCTCCCATTTTCCTCACTCCTAAACAATCACTAATGTTTTCAAAGTTTGCCTATGTAGTAGCATGGATCAAAACATTGTTCCTTTTTATGGTCAAATACTGTTCTATTGTATGGATATACCACATTTTATTTATGTAAGCATGCCATGAAAAAAAGGAAAACAAGATGTGAGAGAGAGATGGGGCTGAGACAACAATACTTAGCGTTGTATATATTAGGAGGCCATGTTTGAACGGACGTCTGAAAGGACAGATGGAGGCTGGTCTGGGAAAATTTCAGGGAAGAGAGTTATAGGCAGAGGCAACCATAGGTTCTGAACGTGAGGACCAATGAGGCGGGTGCACAGCAATAGAGGGTCAGATGGTACAAGATGAGAGGAGGGCCAGGTCAGGGGGCGTCTTCCAGGGCGTGGTGCATTTGTTCTCTATTTTCCAAGTGCGACAGTGTTTAAATGAGGTGGGGAACAATATGATTCTGTTTACATTTTTTTTAATGGATCAATGAGGTTTTTTTCCTTTTCTCATCTGATCACTCTCATAACCAACAGCCAAATTAAGAACCAAGCATTGCTACTACCCCCAGAGTCCTCACAATTCCCCCCCACTCATTTTTTTTTTTGACATGTGAAACAAGAGAACAATGTCATTTATGTGGTATGATCCAGTAAAGCAAGAGTTACAATGATATACCAAATGATCTGAAATCCACACATTTTTTTTACCCGCTGTATATTAACTACTGCAAATAAGAGAAAACGTGATATTATTCTTTTTGGATATGGCTTATTTCTCTTAGCATAATGATCTCTAGCTCCTTCCCTTTTGTTGTAAATGCTATTTATTTTTTATGATTGAATAATATTCCATCATATCTATATACCACATTTTGTTTGTTCAATCTTCCATTGATGGACATCTAGGTTGATTCGATATCTTAATTGTTGTGAATTGAGCTGTTATAAACATGGGAGTGCAGCCTACTCTTTCACATGCTCCTCTCATTTCCCAGTAGTGGGATAGTTGAGTTATATAGTAGATCCATTTTTAGTTTTCTGAGGAATTTTCATACTGTGTTCCACAATGGTTGTACCAGTTTACATTCCCACTAACAGTATTTTATGAACCATTCTCTCCACATTTGTGATCAGAAAATATACATGATGGGGCCAGTTCTGTGGCAAAGCAGGCCTCTTGCAGTGCCAGCATCCCATATAGGTGCTGGTTCAAGTCCTGGTTGATCCACTTCTGATCTAGCTCTCTGCTATGGCCTGGGAAAGCAGTAGAAGATGGCCCAAGCCCTTGGGCCTCTGTATCTGTGTGGGAGACCTGGAAGAAGTCCTGGCTCCTGGCTTCGGATCGGAGCAGCTCCAGCTGCTGCGGCTAATTGGGGAGTGAACCAGCGGATGGAAGACTCTCTTTCTCTCTGCCTCTCCTTCTCTCTCTGTGTAATGCTGACTTTCAAATAAATAAATAAATCTTTTTTTTTAAAAAAAGAAAATATACATGATATGGTTTCAATTTTTCTGAATTTGTTATGGTCTAGTATATGGTCTACCCCAGAGAATGTTCTATGCAGTAATGAAAAGAATGTGTATACTGAAGCTGTGGGATGAAATGTTCTGTAGCTTTCTATTAGGTCCATTTGGTCTATTGTGTAAATTAGTTCTGTTATTTTTTCTCCAGTTGATCTGTTCATTGATGAAAGTGGGGTGTTGATGACCCCATTATTACATTTAGCTTTTTGATCCATTTTTGTTAAAGTTTGTATATAGAATGAGGTGAGGGTTCAACTTTATTCTTTTGCATGTGGCTAACCAGTTGTCCCAGCACCATTTGTTGAAAAGCCTATTCTTGGAGTAAGTATTTTGGCACAGTGGATCAAGCTACTCTCTATGATGCCAGCATCCCATATGAGTGTCAGTTCAAGACTCAGCTACTTCGTCTCCAATCAAGCCCACTGCTAACATGCTGAGAAAAAAGTGGAAGATGGTCCAAGTATTTGGGCCCCTGCCACCAACATGGAAGACCTGAATGATGTTCTGGGTTTCTGGCTTCAGCCTGGCCTAGCCCTGGCCATTGTGGCCATCTAGGGAATGAAACAGTGGATAGAAGATCTCTCTCTTTCTCTCTCTCTTTTTATCTCTCTTTCTCTCTCTCTCTCTCTCTCTTTCACTTTCTCTCTGTAATTCAGCCTTTCAAATAAAATAAACACATCTTCAAAAAAAATGGGGCTAGCATTGTGTAGCAGGTTAAGCCAGTGCAGAATCCCATATGGGTACTGGTTTGAGTTGCTCCACTTCAGATCCAGCTCCCTGCTAATGTACCTGGAAAAGAAGCAGAAAATGGCCCAAGTCTTTGGGCCCCAGAACTCACATGGGAGCCCCAGAAGAAGCTCCTAGTTCCTGGGTTTGGCCTGGTTCAGCCCTGGTCATTGCGGCCATTTGAGAAATGAACCAGCAGATGGAAGATCACTCTCCTTCTGTCTCTCCCTCTCTCTCTCTCTCTCTCTCTGTAATTCTCCCTTTCAAATAATTAAAACAGGGGCTGGAGCTGTGGCACAGTGGGTTAACGCCCTGGCCATATGGGCTCTGGTTCAAGACCTGGCTGCTCCACTTCCAATCCAGCTCTCTGCTATGGCCTGGGAAAGCAGTAGAAGATGGCCCAAGTCCTTGGGCCCCTGCACCTACAAGGGAGACCCAGAAGAAGCTCCTGGCTCCTGGCTTCGGATCGGCGTAGCTCCGGCCATTGTGGCCAATTAGGGAGTGAACCATCAGATGGAAGACCTCTCTCTCTCTCTCTGCCTCTTCTCTCTCTGTGTAACTCGAACTTTCAAATAAATAAATAAATCTTTAAAAAATAATTAAAACAAATCTTGAAAGAAGAAATAAAAAGAAAAATATGTTAAAAATATGTTAATCCCCCTCCCCCCATCGAATGATCTTGGAATCCTTTTCAAAAATAGGTACTTGAATAAATTAATAATAGTTGGATGATTCTTTACAACTTATAAAGGATTTGCAAATAATTTGTATTTCCATTAATCCTCAAACTAATTAAAACAAAAATATGCCCTCATTTGACAAAATGACAAAACTGATGCTGCTTTGGAGAAGATTCAGAATTAACTAGATCGAAATCAGTGTGGGTGTTTATAAATTTGGACTAAGGGTTTATTTATTATATCACAGCTATACTTTTGAAAAGCCTATTCTACACATTGGAAATGGACAATTTTCTTGAGCAGCCTAGTGGCTTGCACACAGGGTAGAATATGTTGCTAACTACTTCAGTTAGAGCTATTTGGGAACATAAACTAGAAACAGGGCTAATGTAAGCAAAAAGAAAAACAAAAGAATTTATTGGCATGTATACAGTGTCTCACGGAACTGGAGGAAAAGCATGACTATCAAACCTTGGAAACTCCCATGGCATACATGGGACTCTCCTTTACAAGAAAGAGTGAACAATTTTCCTGCGATCAAGAGGAGTCAGTTTTAGTTGTTTTCCATTCTGATGCCATTCTGCCCAGATCCTAATTTCATAGCAGGTCTGATTTTACCTGATTTAACTTGGTCCATAGGCCTACACGTTGGCTCCGTGGGAGTGTGGTGAACAACTGGGATGCTATTAGCAAGAGGAAATGGACACTGTGCCAGCCTGGCTCTTCTATTTACTATGTTAATACGTGCAAGTTACACTTCCCTCCTCCAACATAAGTCACAAAGCTTTCAAACAATGAAGGTAAAAAGGGATCAGTTGGTGTGTTTTGAAAATTAGCCTTTTTAAAAAGTCCTATGAGATTTATGTAAGGAAAGCACAAAATACTCTGAATATGAACCCAGTACTTAAGGCATTGTGTCTTATAGTCCCTTCTCCCCAAGATATAATACATCCACACACAAATAGTACACACATATATACACAATAATGAAGTAAAATGACAGTTTATTTAGAGTCCATAAGGAGTAAATGAATTTTCCAGGTTCTAGTGAGAAAACGGGATCCCCATTATCAATTTTCTTTGATTTTTAAAATTTTTTTTTCTTTCTTTTATTTTCTTACTTTCAGCTTCACCTCAGGACATAGAATATAGTTATATTATGGAGAAACCATTGCAGAATCAATAGTTTATCAGTATAAAAATGAGCCTTGGAACAACAGCAAAAGCTTTTCCTACAGGTATGACCAATATTGTTAATTGCCTCCTCTGCTTCATGCAGAAATGTGGTATGGACTGCTTGATTATAATTTTTCCCATTAGTTTTGTTTTTCTTCATTATTGTGCCCTCACTGTAAGGTTCTGTAATGCTACTTACAAAAGAAAAGCCATAAGATGCTGGGGAGAAAATGAGAAAAATCAAGGGGAGGTAGAGAGACAGGTAAACGAAATTACTATCATGACTGGTGCATTGCAAGATTTCCATAGTATACCTTTATATATAAAGGAACAGAGCTATTTTTCAAAGGTACATTTTAACTGTGGTGAAAGTGCAGTTTAATTGGTTATAAGTGAGGGTACATGACACAGTGCAGTTATGTTGCCCCTGGTGAAACCAATTTATTTTCCAGCATTTCTTAAGAAAGACCCTAATTTTTCTGAGTGGGCACTCCTATTGGGTTATCAGTAAATATGTTTGTGAATTTTGCTGCAGAAGATGTAGAGTAGCCAGTGAGCAAGGTGTAAAGAATGTGGACTTTAAAAAATAGGAAATCCAAAGAATTTTGCACATTTTGTTGAGTGGTGATACATACTCTTCCCTGCTGCCACAGCTTAGAATAGGGCCTTACACTGTTCTGTCACATTGGACCATGATAAACAAGGCTATTTATTTTATAAAAAACAATAGAAGCAACATGATATGACAACTCGAGCTGGTCCAGTGAAATTCAATAGTGCTATTTTCTGATAACAGGACTATAGCTTGTGTCATTGCTGTATATCACCTTCTGTGTGTAAATTTGGTGGGGTTTTTTTTTTAGTCCAAAAGACAAATCCAGTTTTTATTGCTTTCATTAACTTTGATAAGTTATGTCACAAGAACCATTCTCTTCACATTAAACTTACATAAAAAATGATGTAGAGGTATTTGAATTAAGAATTAATATGATTGCAGTCTATAATAAATAATTAGGCTTCTCTCAGATGATAAAATTGTCTACCACATGGCTCTATTTTGTTCCTGTTCTTTCTCTTTACAATTCTTACCAACGGAGATGCTTCTGTTTCAGAAAATCTAGAATAAGACCAAGCAAGAACTGGTATCAAGGAATAGAGAAATTTGCTCCTCTCTCAGAACGAATGGAGACCAGAGATCAGATATTTATGCCCAAGAAAAGCAGGATCTCATCCACTACTTCTCCTAGATTGGTAAGGTGCTGACCAATGATGAGACTGGGCACCTGAGGCAGGAGCTGCTGCTGCCCAGCGGAGGAAGCTCCTGGAGTACAATACTACTGAAACCAAGGGGGCAGACTGCCGATAGTCTCATCAGGCACCGCCTGTGGGCTGGTGTGTGTAACTGTGGCGAACCCTCTTCCTGGTGTCAGACGACATCACAGATTCATCCCTCACCCATCAGGGGCAGATTTGCTGGTATCAGAAGCCAGCATTGTGTTTGGTAGCTGTTAATGATGTGTTGCTTCTGAAAGTATGAATCTACTGCCTGCTGAAGTTCTATCGCAGGGAGCAGCCCTATTACCTGGACCTAACTGGGCTCTTCCTGCAAAGTTCCTATCAGACTGAGATTGAGCAGTCCCCAGACCTCTTCACAGACCCCCAGAAAAATGTGAATCTTGCCAGGAACACTGAAAAGGTGTACAAATCTATTGTCAAATACAAGACAGCCTGCTACCCTTTCTGCCTTTCCATTCCTATGGCATGTGTATTGGTTGCAAAGAGGGGGAGAAGCAACTTGCTAATGCCAAGAAGATCTTGCTGGAGATGAGGCAGTTCCCCCACATTCTGGATGATTACCTCGCATCTTTGGGACCCCCAATGTGATGGGCAAGACACACTGACATCAACGACTGCAAATGGAGCTGGCTGGTGGCTCAGTGTTTGCCCTGGGATGCTCTTGAAACAGAGTCATATCCTGTAGGAGAATTATGTCCAGAAAGAGGCCAAGATGGCGGCCCAGGTGAAGGCACCATATAGGAGCTGGATCTGTAGTTGGTGTGTTTGCAGGACAAGAAAGGCAGCTACAGCCACTTCCTGAGTCTCACTGAGCAGTACACCTTGCCCCTGCCCCAGTCCATCTTCTTGGACTAGCATGGAAAAATCTACAAACACAGAAAGTGACCCAGAGAATGTGAGGGTGGGGAGTGAAGGCTCTTAATAAATTACTGTATAACCTTAAGAAAATCTAGAATAGTAATTTTCTCACATAGGAAGCAAAAGAAGCTTTTGGTAATTCCTAAAACTCACAAATAATCAGACCCAGATTTTCAAATAAAAAATGATGTATTTAAATTCCATGCAACAAATTTTTAAATTATTGACTAAGTATTCAGTAAGCATGTATGACAAGCAGCCTTGTTTCATTTTCAAATTCTGCTATAAATTGTTCCTGTCTCTGTGTTGAGAGAGCTTATGTGCCCATAAAAACCAAGGAATATATGTGTGATAAAGTTACAGCAAACTGTTTGGTAAGAACATTGTTACAGTTACAGGAACTTGAAGAGCAGAAATAAAGCAACAAAGCAAAACACGTTTTTGCTGATTAACAAGTAGTAACTCTTGATACTTATAATTTAGTCATGAATGGTAATGAAATGATGTTGCCTTTGTATTTTGGGTTGTCTTTTTCAGGAATATACATTCATCCTTCCAAGCTATAATTTTAGGTCTTTTTTTTTTTTTTTTTTTTTGACAGGCAGAGTGGACAGTGAGAGAGAGAGAGACAGAGAGAAAGGTCTTCCTTTGCCATTGGTTCACCCTCCAATGGCTGCCGCGGCCGGCGCACCGCGCTGATCCAAAGCCAGGAGCCAGGTATTTATCCTGGTCTCCCATGGGGTGCAGGGTCCAAGCACTTGGGCCATCCTCCACTGCCTTCCCGGGCCATAGCAGAGAGCTGGCCTGGAAGAGGGGCAACCAGGACAGAATCCGGCGCCCCGACCAGGACTAGAACCTGGTGTGCCGGCACTGCAAGGCAGAGGATTAGCCTGTTGAGCCACGGCGCCAACCTTTTAAGTCTTTCTTTCTCTCTTTTTTTCCTTTCTCTCTCTCTTTTCCTTCCCCTCCCTCCCTTCCTTCCTTCTTTCCTTCCTTCCTTCCTCCCTCCCTCCCTTTCTTCCTTTCCTTCCTTCCTTTCTTCTTCTCCTTTTCCTTCCTTCTCCTTTCCTTTCCTTTCCTTTCCTTTCCTTTCCTTTCCTTTCCTTTCCTTTCCTTTCCTTTCCTTTCCTTTCCTTTCCTTTCCTTTCCCTTCTCTCTCTCTTTCTCTCTTTCCCAGCATCCACTCACGATTTATGCTGGGTTCACATATTTACTCTGGCCACTGCACTCAGTATGTAGGCTGATGCTGTAACAGTGGGTAAGGTGGCATATTCATGGCAAGAACCCAACTACCTAAACCATCACTGCTGCTTCCCAGGGTTTGCATTAGCAAAGAAGCTGGACTCAGGAATTAAACCCAGGGTACTCTAATATGGGACTTCAGCATCTTAACAGCTAGGCCAAATACACACCCCAAGCAAAATCATATGTAAAACAATGGTGTCAACAAAAATTGGTCACTCTCGCAACATCGCTATTTTGGAATAATTTCTCGAAAGTATTTGAGCCCAGAGGCAGTATGGCTAAAGGACTGATGGAGCTGGAAGGTGGCTCACACTGTCCCTGCTCTGAAATAGGTCACCTGGACATGAACGCCAGAGGCTGGTTGATATGTGCGTTCCCACTCACTTGCCAGGCTCCTAAGATGCTGAAGGCATGAGCGACAGGTTTGCCTGTCATTTCCTCAAGTAACAGGGTTATTTCTTACAGCTCATTTGGGGTGAGGGAGGTGGGGGGTGGAGGCCCAGCGTAGAGCCATAAAAATCAGCCAAGCATGGGTCTTCTCCAACCATACCTTGATGGGAGAATGGGGATGGGAAAGAAGATTTCTGGCTTTGAAATCCAAAGGGAAGGTAGAAAAGTGCCACACTGCAAGCAATTTGCAGTCTTGAGAACTGCATTTTATTTCCTCCTAAGACTTCTGTGAGACAAAAGGGTGCCTGTCTGTAACTCTGGAGAAGTAACATGAGTGACAAGGAGACCAACTGTTCAGATTAAATGAGTTGGTACTGATGATATTTGTCTTATGGCAGGAAATAAATAAGTTTGCTTGCAAGTATTCTCATTACTTTTTTTTTGTCTTACAGACAGTGAGTGCCCAAGAAGCAGTAGTGGAATGAATGAGTGAATAAATGAAGTTTATGAGCACTTTGAGAAAAACAGGGAACACAGTAGGTGCAGTAAATGGAGAACTCATCTATGATAATGCTTTCAAGTACAATGTTTTCCTATAGGTCCCTCCATTTTTATTGTGAACCTTACAATAACCAGCGACAAAGACAGAACTCATATCCTTTCCATTTCATATTTGATCAATAGGAAATAGGTTCAGGGTCAGAGAGCTAGATGGGTCACAGAGCTAGTAACAGAGCTGGAAGTGTGGTGCCCAGAAGTTAACAGCACATGCTATGCACGTTTTACATATTTTACTGACCCCTCCCCCCACACACACCCACAAAACAATAGCACTCTGAGGCCGGCATCACAGTGTAGTGGGTTAAGCTGCTGCCTGCAATGCCGGAGTCCTGTTTTGGACAGTTGTTTGTGTCCTGGATGCTCGACTTCTGATCCAGCTCCCTGCTAATATCCTTGGGAAAGTAGTAGAAGATGGCCCAAGTCTTTGGGCTCCAAGCACCCACGTGGCAGACCTGGATGAAGCCCCTGGCTCCTGGCTTTGGTCTGGCCCAGCCTTGGCTGTGTAGCCATCTAGGGGAGTGAACCAGAGGATGGAAGATTCCTCTTTCTCTCTCTGTAATTTTGCTTTTCAAATAAATAAATAAATCTTTTTTTAAAAAAGTGATTGTGACAAACGTTACTTCACCAAGGATTGTGTTTATAATTTCTTCCTAGAAGTAATTTTTAGGGGTTGGCACTGTGGTGCAGCACGTTAAAACATCCCATATGGCCGCCAGTTCAAGTCTTGGCTGCTCCCTTCCTATCTAGCTCCCTGCTAATGTTCTGGGAAAGCATTGGAGGATGGCCCTGGTCCAATTCTTTGGCCCCTGCACCCACATGGGAGACCCAGAAGAAGCTCCTGGCTCCTAGCTTCAGATAGGCTCAGCTCTGGCCACTGCAACCATTTGGGGAGTGAACCAGTGGATGAAAGATCTCTCTTTCTCTCTGTCTCTACCTCTCTCTGTAACCCTGTCTTTTAAATAAATAAAGCAAATTTTTTTAAAAAAAGAAGTAATTTAAAAAATATTTTTGGTAACTTGAATCTTACAGTTGTACTAAATTAATTCAAGTAACTGTGTTTAATCTTTTCCATGTAAGATAAATTTCTGAAGTATTTACATTTACTTATATACTTTTGGATTTTGTGTTTACAGAGATACTAAAGATATCTGTGTCTTTTAATAAGTATTTTTCCACATTGAAAAATTGTACTAGGAAGACATATATACTTCTAGAAGATGTGAAATGGTATATTCACAAAATCTGTAAACTTATACAAAATGCTTGTATATGAAAGGCAATTCACAATTATCTACTCCCTTGTTTTCTGTGCTCCAGGAATGTAAGATGGCTTTTTGTTACAGGGAAAAAATAATATTGTTGCTGTTTAGGGGTTGTTTCAAGTTTCTTTCAGAATGAGAAAGTGAAGGTCAAAAATGTAAAAGCATAGATAGCTGTGAAGAACACACAGGAAAGATCTCACTCTTTCTCTCTCTCTTCAGCTGTCTTTCTCAGAAAGAATTTCACTTAGCCAAGTTGGCTAAGATTAAACAGTCTTATTAAGACACCTAAAATTGAATTTAATATCAATATAAAATATCAATGAAAAACTGGTTTTTCTCTCCCTTAAAAGAATAGCTTCTTATATTATTGATCTGCTCTCAATAAGAGATTATAAAGGATTTTGTCTACTTTTGAGTATTTCATCTAGGGAACAAAGATTCTGTGTTTTATGGAAAGAACCATCCTTTTTGAAAGAGAGTTTAATGGTTGTTTTTTTTTTTTTTTTTTGAGTTTCTTTTTTAGAGAAATCTTCCAGCTGCTGGTTAACTTCCCAGATGGCTGTAACAGCCAGGCTGAAGACAAGAACCAGGAACTTCATCCTGGTTTCCCTCATGGGTGGCAGGAATTCAATTATTTGAGCTGTTATCTGCTGTTTCCCAGGCACATTAGCAGGAAACTGGACCAGAAGGCGAGCAGCCAGGACTCTTCTGTGGGATAGCGGCACTGAAGGTGCTGAAAATCTAGCATTTAAAAAAATGTTAAACTAAATAACAAAAGGGATAACTTTCTTAGAAGAAACAATCTACAGATTGTAGTGAAGGAAGAGAAATTCTGATCCCTAATGACAAAGAAGAGGTAGGATTTTATAGAAAAAGTTCCCACCCAGGTTCTCATTGGGCTCTGCTTATGTAAATGAAGCATACAAACTTGAATGGTTCACATGCAAACAGGGGATGTCTGGATAGGTTTAGGCCAGGCGGGTGGTCAGGAACTGTTTTAGCTAGGTACCCTGTGGCTTTTCCTGGGGTCAGGGCCTTTCAGGAAATTCAGGGCTGTCACATCAGTCAAACTTTTGGCTTCAGCCAGGGATGACTTTGATTCCTTTAGTCTTAGAGAGCTCATCTCAGCTTCCAGTAAGCAGGGAGGTTATTTCCAGCTTAATTTTTTTTTATCAAAATTCCTAGAAATTTTTCAATTTCTTAGTTGTTCATGACATGTTCTGATATAATTTTATCAATCATTGCTCCAGTTACTATCTTAAAATGCATGTCACAGAAACAATCAAAATTTCCTTATAAATTACACTTATCAGTATTTTAATGATGAACTTTTTTCAAATATTTACAGACTTTTGCTCATAATTGGCTGCAAGTTCATATGTTTCATCTTTATCTCAAAGGACTCTCTTAGAGACCTATGGAAAGGACTTTGACAGGTACTTTGGGTCTTAAGTTTCTCATTGAGATATCACTAGACTGGCTAAGGATTTCTAGAACTCTGGTGAAGAAGCTGATGGTTTCATAAAACTGCTAATCCAGCACAAGGATGAATTACATTGTACTAATTAACTGATTAAGAATGATTATAATTTTTAACTTTTGTTTGGAGCATTAATGATTCTTTAATATTCTATTTGCTGGATTTTAGGAATCCCTTTAATTTGTTCTCTTAAGTATCTGTAATTCACAACAATAGTAGATTATAGCTTTGTTAAAAAAATGAAATGTTTATCTTTTTTCTACCTACTTGATCCCTCTAGTATTCAAATACTCTTGTTGAGTATTATAAGGTTAATGGCAATATAATTACATGCATAATTTTCATTATCTAATAGTACAAAATTGGGAAGATTGGCTATACTACTGAGGCTTTCACTGCAATGTCATATTTGAGAATGATGTGTGTAGAAGCAGATATGACAAGAAAAATGAAAGGAACTAAGGTTGATTTTTTGGCATCGATACTTACAAAGCCCTCTTGAAAAAGTGATTTAATTCTGTATTTACAGTGTTCCCAGCAAAACAGATGGGGAAGTAAGGTCACTTCCTAGCAAGCCCAGGAAGCTTAAGACATTTGGGGGTTTTCAAGGATACAGGAATTATCCAAATCCATTGGTAATGCAGGTGAGGTATGATGATGAATTCTTGGCCTGGCTTCCTAACCTTGAGAGGCTTTTAAAAGTTTAATCTGGAATTACATATAAAAGTTGCAGAAAACAAAATTCGAAAGGCCGATGTTGCCAATTACTCTTGACGCACTTATATAAATGATCAAGCCAAGTCTTTGTTTTTGGTCAAAATGGAGGTGCTTGTAGAAGTTTTATGTTGAACTGGCAAGCTATATCCCACTCTTGTGATTTTAGCCTCATTCATTGTCTTTGAGCTTTTTAAAGTTTCCCATCTCTTTGCAAAATACATCCTGCATCTGACACATTTTGTCAGTAATTTGACTTTTTTCCACTCTCCATTCTGAAAACTAAAACTGCTCGTAGCTAAAGCCCTGCAATGTGCAGTTGGATGACTTGATAGAATGGTCACCCTGACAGTGTAGGCCATTCAGGCAGTTCACCAGAACACACACGTATTCCAAGCACTGACCAGCAAAAAACCACGGTTGTGATACTGTCATTATGACCCTTACTTGAAGACATTTCAAGCTCAACATCTAGAAATCTTTTTCGCTGGCTGCCCTCTGGGCTAAAAAACTAGTTCATAGTTTGCTCCTACCATTAATTATTTTTTTCCTTTCACAAATCTTATACCTTACAAATTCTAACCTGAATCTCTTTCCACAGCAGTCAGCTTAGCTTGTTTTTGTGGGAAGCTTCTTAGGGAAGTTGTAATTTTTTTTTTGAGAGATGGATGGAAGACAGATATGCAGAGAGCTCCAATCCACTGATGACTCCCTAAATACCCGTAAAAGAAAGAGATGGGCCAGGTGGACTCCAGAAACTGGGAACTCAATCCAAGCCTCCTAAATGGGTGGCAGGAACCCCAGTCCTTGAGCCTGTTACCCCCAAGTTTTGTATTAGCAGGATGCTAGAATCAAGAGCAGAGCTGGGACTTGAACACCGGATATGAGATGCAGTGGTCCTACCCATTATATCAAACAACCCCATCTTAGGGAGATTTTACACATTGGAAATGTGGTGACCCACTTGGATCCTTGGTATAAAAACCATTTTTAAATGGAAAATATTTGAGTAAAGAAGATGCAGAAGAAATTTCATCTCAGTTGCTTTTATCTGACTATAACAGAGTCTCCAGAAAATACAGCAGCCATTACTACTCCTGTGAGGGAGTATTTTACCAGTTTAGCTACCAGGGAGACAGACTGCCTACTTCGCTTAGCATCAAAAGGTTCAGTGGAACATTCCATACTTTGCCACTGAAGTCCTAAACACCCCATCCCCTTTATGAAATGTGGCGTATGAACTCTTATCTCTAGCTACTCAGTTAGTTAGTCTTTACTGAGCACTCATAAATGATGGTAAGTAAACCTTATTATTTATCCCCCTAATCTGTCAACTGTCAGCTAATTGGCAGGCCCAGAAACACTGGACCTAGAGGCATGGTGAATAGCAGACTGCAGCTAGAAGAGCATCATGGGGCAGGCACAACAGTGAAGAGATACAGAGCTTTAATGAAGAAGACACATGATCCAGAGAGGCAGAGGACCACTGGATGGGGAGGAACTTTCTGGAACTCTCTCTCTCTGGCCCTCTCCTCAGGGGGTTGCCAGCACTCATGCCTGAATGTATACTCATGCTCTCACTTCAAATAAATCCTGTTCCCATTTTTCTGCACTTTACTTACGTTCCTACTTTGAATTATCTCACACAGTAGTGAGACTCTGGAATAAAACAAGCAGGAAAAATAAGCCCACAACCATAATAGATTTATTCCTCAAAGCAAAACAAAACAAAACAAAACAAAAAACCCAGAAACAAATAAAAAATCCTCAAGGCACTCTAACTATAGGATACAGGTGATATAACCATACAACAGAATAGTATTTAACAATAAAAAGCATGCAACACTGTGGACACTCTCAACAATCTCCAAACATTTCACTGGGCTAAAGAAGTCAGCAAACAACTCACACTACAGTTGCATTTACTTGAAGTACTAGATTAAGCAAAACTTATCCATGGTGACAGAAACTTTAAAATTGTTGCTTTTAAAAGTGCTTCCACCCCACCCCACCAATGATTTATTCAAATATCCTCAGGAGTTCTTGACAAATCTCTGAAAAGCACTAGTTGCCAGAAATTTACTTATCTGTGGGACTGCTTCCTAGCTGTACTTGGGGAGAAAAAGTAAGATAATCATAAATGCCTACTTGGGTTGGGAGATCTGTCTTTTCTCTCTTGTCATTGAAATTCCTGTGTGAGAGGGAGAGGGGTGAGGAGGGCAGTGAAAAGGGCAGACGGAGAGGGGATGGAGATCAAATGGGAGGAGGAGAGGAGAGGGACAGGGAGAAGGAGAGGGAGGGAGAGAATGAAATGCAGAAGGAACTCTCTCATCCACTGGTTTACTTCCCACATGCCTGCACCAGTCCAGATGGAGCAGCAGCCAGAACACAATCTGTGTCTCCCACATGGGGGCTGGGGACCCAATCATTTACCCTACCACTGCCGATTCCCTGGGCTCTCTCATATTTGTTTCATTTAAATCTCTTTCTTAAAGATGTTAGGTATCCACAAGAAATATGTACTCAGAAGCTTCTACAGTTTCAGTACCGGGAACTGAAGTAATCCCTGTGACCATGTGGCTTACATTCTAGTCAAAAATGCAGCTACAAGCAGATTTGTCTTTCATAATCCAGTTGAGAATTCAGAGCACAGTATCAAGGACTGATTTGCCAGATGATGAAAAAAAATTTATTGTATTAAATGGCAGTCATGGATGGTGGCAGGTTGAAGGATCAGTAATCTGATCTTTTGAGGAAGGACCAGGCAATTAACAGAAAAGGTCCTTGGGGCAAGTTTCTGGAATGATGGAAATGTACTATCTTTTGACTGGAGAGGTGATCAAGATATAGCTCATGCAACATCACATTGAATATCTGGGCCATCTGTAAAATTTAAATGTTGCCTCAATAAGATTATCGTAAACAAACACACAAAGGGAAGAGACACCAATGTGAAGTGAATGTGAGAGGTCGAGATAACTCAGGCAAACGGTTTGCAGCTGGATTTGAAGTTTCCAAGGACAAAACCAAGGAATTAGTAGAAGAAAAAGTGAGCAAGTTGGAGTAGGAAAGCAAGACAAAACAGGGGAGCAAATACTGAAGGTGTATGGTGACTTAAGGATTTTCTATACTGTTCATTGTCCTAAGATTATGAGACAAGATGGGATTAACTAGTCCCTAGGGTGCCATAAAGAGTTAAGGATTCCTGCATCCTGGTTTTGGAGTGGAGTGGATGGGGTCCCTGCTGACTTGCCTTTAGTGTCCAAATGACAATAAGCAAAATGACAGAGGCTGGCTGAACGTGTAACAGGGTTACTCTGAGGTGGCCTTTCTGGCCTGGCTCCTGGATGGAGGCGTCAGGTAGGCTCAGGCTTCCATAGGACTTGAGCTGGTATGGCTACAACTGACTCAGCTTCAGTTAAGGCTTAAAATGTCACTGTTTAGATGCATGGAAGATTTGACCTGGAAGGTTTTAGCAATTTAAGGGCGTTGGAATAAACAGAATTCATATTCTTATTCAAGCCCTGATCAGAATACTCCACAAATTTCATGCCTGCAATGTTGAGTTAGAAATCCCTAGAGATATTCACTATTTCTGGTTCCCAATTAGGCTGAAACAAAAAGAATTTTTGCATAGTATTTTGGCATATTCCCTCAGCACAGGTAGAACAGAGATTAGAGAAAATGGAAACTATCTAAAGGATGAAATTATCCTATCTTCTGGAAAGAAGTAGGAAATTTTGTTTTTGCAGCACTGGGTAAATGTTTGTGAAGTTCCAATTTTTCTAAATGGTGGTATAATTTTTACTCTCATTTTTGTGCTGAAATGGCTCACATACTAGATAAGCCCTCTATATATAGCACATGATTTAATTATGACATTTCCTGTCATCTGACTCTGAATTCTTAAGTTTTACTTTTTGCAAATATCTACTCAACAGAGCATTTCTTTTTAAATTCCCTGGAAGTCTCATAAAGATCTCTATTATTGCCTACTTTTATTTACAAAATGAATTTCATGTTAGCTAGGTCTATCCTGGCTACATATTTTCAAATATATAGCTACATCTATAATATATATTTGCAAAGGAGTCACATATCATGTGAATTTATTATTCTAGTCATTGTGCAACTAAAATTTGTGATGCTTGAAAAACATTTTTTGATGAACAAAATTCATACCAGTGTTGACATATATAGAACACGATTTTCAGCTTGCAAAAATCTAATTGTTAAAATTTATGACCTATACAATTCTTAACAGTTTTTATACCTGTGCTTCTGTAATCTTCATTAACACTTTATTTCAATTTATTTTACATATATGCATTTCTTAAACTGACTTAAATTATACATCTTGTGTATTTGGTGTCATTTATAGTATGATCTAGTTTTTGTGTTACTCATTTTCACCACATCAAAATATATGTGGTATTTTCTAAAGCCTTCTAAAGCCTTTATAGTATTGTTTATCACTTACTTATCTGAAAACATTTAGCACTACCTGTAATGTTCTGACATCATATTGCTGTTACTTGAATGAAATAAAATAATCTCTGTAAGAAAACTTTGTTTTTAATGTACTTCCCATGTAAAAATGTATATCTAAGTAAATAGATAATTATAAATTACACTGCAAAGTGCACATTGAAAAATAGTGACATGACTGATATCTTTGTCACTTGTTTTTGCTATCTATAGTAAGTAATCATTGTCATCAGGAAGGATTGGTTACTTTTCTCTCCTTCATACTACAAAGAAATTTTCTACTTATGGCCCAATTACATTTGAAGTTTTATTTAAAAGTTGGCTATTAGAAACTTTAAATTCATTAAGAAACAAAATACACTAGGCATTGGTCAGACTTCATTTATGGCTAACTTGCTAGTCACAGTATCTTCTTTGAGAACTTTCCTTTATCATAGAGAGGCCATGATATTTCAAAATGGCCATCATCCTATGGTAACAGTTAAGTGAACAGAGGTAGGGATAGCTGGTTAGACTGGAACCAATCTAAAGGCTCATTTTGGTCCAATCTATTCTCTCTCTCTTAGGAATTCAAGATTAAAGATTGAAATATGAGAATGGGTCCATGACAAGAGAGTCTATTTATGAAACGTTTTGTTAAATTGGTGGGACAAAGGACAATGGACATTTTGACCACTGCATGAGAAGCAGAGAAAAGCTGGCTTGCACAGACAATCAGAGCAGTTACAGAAGAGAGCTGATGGTGTCCCAGAGACTCCTGTGTGATGGCACAAGTAAGTTCTTGCCAGATGTCTAAATGCTGACTCTAAACTATTGTACAGTCAGTTGGTGCTTTCTGTACTTTCATTCTGTGAGATTCTCCATGCACTCTTCCATAAATTTATCTTTTTCCTTTATTTTAATTGGGTTATTTTCACTATCACCAAGGGATTTCATCTAATTCGACTGGCTGAACATGGCTCCAGTAAACAGATTATAGGGGCCAGCGCTGTGGCGCAGTGAGTTAAAGCCCAGGTCTGCAGTGCTGGCATCCCAAATGGGTACCTGTTCACATCCCAGCTGTTCCTCTTACAATCTGCTGTGGCCTGGGAAAGCAGTAGAAGATGGCCCAAGTCCTTGGGCCCCTGAACCCATGTAGAAGACCCGGCAGAAGCCTTTGGCTTCAGATCGGCCCAGCTCTGGCAGTTGCAGCCATGCCAGGAGTGAACCAGCAGACGGAAGACCTTTCTCTATCTCCCTCTGCCTCTGCCTTTCCGTAACTCTGCTTTTCAAATAAATAAATCTTTTTTTAAAAAAAGAAACAGATTATAGCTGAATTATTGACACTATTCACCAGTGTTTATGGTTCTGGGAATAGAAGTGCATGTGAGATGGGGAAAAAGAGGAGAGAGTTTCAGTTTGCTCCTGAGTGTCAGGTCAGCCTCAGGCAGAATTCCCAAATAAGCCAGCTGTGAGTGTAGCACTTTGCTACTCTTCTGTGCTTCAGTCTCCTGGTATGTTTTCTTGTGCTCTAAGCCTTTCACTACAACATTTTGGTTTCCCAAAATGTCCAAACTCTCAAGTGATTACTTCTGGTCAACAAAACTGATAGTAAGTGGAAGACATATAGCCCATGCAATTACATCACATATCTTACCATGGTAAGTTTATCATGTGGTTTGTTCAAGTTCCTTAACCCTAAAGCCACAATCTCAATAGTTCTAAATAAGGGATCTAACCATTTCACGTGAGTCATGATTTCAGTTAGCAGTCACCTAAACTCTGACCTAGCTTTCATAGGCAATAAGGCAGATGTGTTCATTTATATAACAAGAAGGTGGACAGCTTGTAAAATGTTAAGTTAGTGGCTAAATAATATGACTAATTGTCTGACTAGCTTCAGTATTTCTGTCAGCCGTTTTCAGCATGATTACTTTCCAACTTCCTGGATTTTAGGTGACTTCCACAGTTCTGGCTTTATTCCCTGCTGAAATATGGCTTCAAGTGCAAACTTTTGGTGAAAAGAGATTTCAAACTTCCCATGGAAAAATGGAGTTAAAATTAAAAATACCAACTTTATTGCTCAACACAAACTCTATCAAGCTTACGATATTTTGAAAGCAATAATACTAGCCATTTTGTAGACCCCTAAGGAAATATTCATCCTGGGACTTTAACTTGAGTGATATAGTCTTTTTTACATGATTAATTGAAGAAAAATGAGTGGTTTTTAAAGACTTTTTTCAGATTAAAAATCAAAAATCAGTCAGAAGGAATCAAATCAGTACAGTAAAGTAGATGCCCAATGATCTCCCATCAAAATTCTTGCAAACTTGCCTTTGTTTGATGAGAGCAATGAGCAGAAGCATTGCTGTGATTGAGAAGGACTCTGGTGGAGTTTTCCTGGGTAATTTTCTGCTAGAGCTTTGGCTTTCTCCAAACACTCCCATAATAAGCAGAAGTTATCATTGGTTAGCCTTCCAGATATTTAGGAGCAAAATGCTGTGACATCCCCAAAACTGTTGCCATGACCTTTGCTCATGATCTAGCTGCCTGTACTTCTAGTGGACCACTTCCACTTCTTGGAAGCCATTGTTTTGATTGTGTTTTGTCTTCAGAGGTATATTGGTAAAGCCATGTTTCAACTCCTGCTCAAATTCTTCAATGAAACACTTTAGGATGCTGATCCTACCTGTTGAAAATTTTCATGAGAAGCTCTGCTCTGGTTGTAGCTGATCTGGGCACACCACTTTTGGCGCCATCAAGCCAAAAGTTTGTCTCATTTTAATTTTTCAGTCAGAATTGTGCAAGCTTATCTAATGGAGATGTCCATGGTTGGGCTATTGTTTGCGCTGTTAACCACCAATCCTCTTCAAAAAGGGAAAAAACAATATAATGTTTCCCTTGTAAATTAACTTAGATCGTCTGCATTGCAGCTTTATCTTCAACATTGTCTCTTCCCTTCTTAAAATGAGTTGGCCATGTGTAAATCAGTGATTTCTTTGAGACATTATGCCCAGATACTTCCCATAAGGCATCAATGATTTCATCCCACTTCCCCTCAGGCTTCACTATAATTCGATGTTTATTGTGGCTTCAATTTTAGCAGAATTCACTTAGCTCTGCTAATTGCTCTTTTCAATCTGATATTCTTAATGCCTCTAAGTAGGTACTATTCAGACATGATATTACAAGTTAGCAGGGGTTTACTTTGGCACAAAAAATGCTTGAAATCTATTTATAGTTTTTCCATAACATATTTCCATGAACTTTCATTTTTATTACTTATTTGAAAAGCAGAGAGACAGAGAGAAAGAAATCTCCCATCTACTAGTTTGCTTCCCAAATGTCCATGACAGCTAGGTTGGCTTATACTGAAGACTGAGTCAGGAATTCAGTTGAGGTTTCCCCTGCGGATGGCAGAGACCAACTACTTGAGCCATCACCTGCTGCCTCGCAAGGTGCATGTTAGCAGGAAGCTAGGAGTGGGAGCGGGGCAGGAACCCAAGTCCAGGCATTCTGATACAGGATGTGAGTGTCCCAAGTGGTGTCTTAACTGGTGTGCCAAATGCCTCTGCCTTCCCACCCCCATGAACTTTTTGAAGACACCTTGTATAACAACATCTGATGGAAGAATAACAACTTATTTCTTCCTGTGCATTTTTTTTCCTTAAAGTAACCTTCTCTGGAAGTCCTTCAATAGATGTCCCAAACTAATCATTAGTGAGGAAAATGATAAGCTGTGATGGGTTTAGATTTATCTTGTTCTAACCTTAATTCATATGGAAGTGAGGGGAATGTCTCCAAATGAGGGTTTTATATACAAGAAAGAAGCTAGGGAATGCTTTGTAGACAACCAATAATGTCCTTAGTATCAAATGCCATTTAGGAGTGTAAAACTAGATCATGTGTGCAACAAATCTTTTTAAATCTTACAGATATATATATATATATATATATATACACACACACACTCATTTTTTAAATAACTACTATTATAAGTAAAACTAACATTCTTATAGTACAGTCACTTTGCTAATAGGAGGAGAGCAATTACATTAAATCTTTAAAAATTCATGCTTTCTAAATTGTGAACAGCTATTAGACTTCTTTGTCTCTAGAAAGTTATTTGTATATTTCCAAGTTTCATTTATTTATTATTATTTACTTGAAAGGAAGAAAAAGAGAGAGAGAAAAAGAGATCTTCAATCCACAGTTTCACTCCCCAGTAGCCTACAACAGCTAGGGCTATGCCAGGCTGAAGCTAGGAACCAGGAACCTTCTGGGTTTCCCACATGGGTGGCAGGAACTCAAGTACTTGAGTCATTGTCTGCTGCCTCCAGGGTTCATTAGCAGGAAGCTAGATCAGAAGTGGAAGTAGGAACTGACTCCAGGCAGGCTGATATGGGATGTGGACATCCCAAGCTGCAGCTCAACTTAATGGCACCATAGCAGTCATCCAGTTACTTGTACTTGTTTAAAGATAATGTTTTTCTCTTTTTTCTCCATTTCCTGATCTTTCTCTCTGTCTCTTGATCTCTCTCTCTGTATCTCTCTTACACTCTCCTTCTCCCTCTTTTCCTTCTTCACCCCTTCCCTCCAGTCTGTTGGGTTTCCCCCAATAACCCTTCCCCTTAAAAAAAAAAAAAAAAAAAAAAAAGGGCCAGCGCCCTGGCTCACTTGGCCAATCCTCCGCCTGCCGTGCCGGCATCCCATTGGGCGCCAGATTCTAGTCTCCATTGCTCCTCTTCTAGTCCAGCTCTCTGCTGTGGCCCGGGAGTGCAGTGGAGGATAGCCCAAGTTGGGCCCCTGCACCCACATGGGAGACCAGGAGGCACCTGGCTCCTGGCTTTGGATTGGTGCAGCGTTGGCTGTGGCAGCCATTTGGGGAGTGAACCAACAGAAGGAAGACCTTTCTCTCTGTCTCTCTCTCTCACTGTCTAACTCTACCTGTCAAGAAAGAAAGGAAGGAAGGAAGAAAGAAAATGCTTCAAATGATGGCCAAAGTACTAAGGCCCTGCCACTCATGCGTATGGAGTTCCTGGCTCCTGCCTTCTGCTTGGCCCAGATCCGGCTTTTGAGGCCTTCTGGGGGCGTGAATCAGCAGATGGAAGATCTCTCTCTCTCTCTTTCTGCCTTTCAAGTAGATTATAATAAATAATATCTTTTAAAAAGGATGCTTAATAAACATGCTTTTCACTAGTAGGTAGATCTTCTAGGATAAAGCTGAGTGACTTAGAAACCATTGGCGAGGTGGCAGAAATGATCAGAAGCCAGGTGAAAACATACCTTCCAGTTGCCTCTGAACTCCACTTCAGAATCAGCTTAATTACTCCTCACCAGCTTCTCTCCTCCCTGTGGTTCTGAACTCAGAGCTTCTACACAACATCAATTGTTGTCTGGCAACTTTACTCATATGAGAGAGGAGCCATCACCAATCTAGAAATTCCTCTAGGTATGGATCATTCCAAAGTTGCATTAGTACTTAGTGACTCACTTGATCATACTTGGCACAATTTGAAAAACTGTAAAAATATTACCTTGCAGAGCTTCAAGGTCACATAGGGAAATTTAGAGCTATTTGTGTTTATTTTTAGCATTGCCTTGGAGCCTCAACAACTGAAGATTTGGTTGTTCTGTCTAGTGAGAAAACAGGTACAGTTTTCAGTTTGGGCCCCTATAATATGCAGACAATACTGTGACTATTCTACACACGACAATGATATTTTGCTGCCCATTACTACTGTTACTTATATGACCTAACATGTTGTCTATGGTTCTGGCACAGTGGTTTCCATGCAGTAAATACTTGTATATTTGAATGGAAAGAAACTGAATTGAAATGCTCATCGTTTTTGAGGCCTTCCACCACTAAATTGGCATAAACCTCCATCCTTTAGATATCCAGTTTCTGTTGTCATCTCATGACCCAATTCTACGATATTTCAATACATCATGAACCTAAAACAAACTTTTGAAATCTGTCTTCTGGAATGTTTACATTCTAATCAATTACAGAAGGATTAAGTACTTTTGCTAATGCTATACATCCTACAATCCAAATCTCTTCCCACTAAAAAATGCCTTTAATTCTGTCATGGCAGGGTTGTCTCTGTAATACGGACACTTCATTGTACATTATATATTAGTGTATCAATATACAGAGTGAAATGATAATACTTATTTCCAAGAAAGAACAATTTTACTATGTGATGGAGTCATTCAGAGCACCTGTGCACAGGTGGAGGCTACGTGAGATAGTTCCTGGTACAAGGCCTATAACCCATTCTTTATGTTTTCATTACTTCTTCCAAGTGAGTTAATTAATAATTTAGAAGTATCCGTGGCTACTAAGGAGTAACCCCTTGTTTGTGACCAACAAAGCTGATAAAGTAAGTATCTTCACTGAATACAAGTATATCCTACTTTTTTTCTGATTTTAAATACCTGTGGTGTGCATAATTATGTAAAAAAAAATCTATGCCCTCAATGACTTTAGATTGAGATCATTTTGCTTCAAAATATAAAATCTTACCTGAAACAAATGTATATTATTTGTGAAAATTCAAAAGATATAGAGAAAAAATACCTATTGAGAATATAAATCTATAAATAGTTATCAATTATTAATGAGCTTTAAAAATATTTAAGTGAATTTGCACAGATATTGTGATACAACAAGTTAAGCTACTGCTTGCAATGCCTGCATCCCATATCTGAGTGACAGTTCAAGTCCCAGCGATTCCACTTCCAATCCAGCTTCCTGCTAATGCACTTGGAAGGCAACAGGTGATGATACCCCAAGGACTTAGGTTTCTGCTCCCTATGTGGAAAACCTGAATGGAGCTCCTGGCTCCTGGCTTCTGTTGTGAACAATTAGGGAATGAATCAGCAGATGAAAGCTCTGTCTCTTCTCTGTCCCTCCCTCTCCCTTTATCACTCTAGCTTTCTAATAAATAAACCTTTTTAAAAAAATGAATTTAAGTCTTTTTAAAACACTATAAATGAGGCTGGCATCATGATGCAGTTGGTTAAGCCACCACTCGTGACACAGTCTTCCCATGTCAGAGCATCTGTTTGAGTCCTAGACACTCTGCTTCTGAGCCAGCTCCCTGCTAATGCACCTGGGAAGGCAGAATATGTCCTAAGTATCTGGGCCCCTGCCAACCATGTAGAAGACCAGGATGGAGCTCCTGGCTTCTGTCTTTGGCGTGGCCCAGATCTGGCTTTGTGGCCATTTGAGGAGTAAACCTGGGAATGGAAGATCCATTCTCTCTCTGTGTGTGTCTCTCTGTCTCTTTCTCACACACACACACAGTATTTCAAACAGATAAAATGAAACCATGTACACTTCAATTGTGCTGAAACGTATTTTAAATCCATTTTCATTGAATTTAAATCAGGGATAAACAGAAGCAGCCTGAGGTAACCTCATGACCCCACCTTTTCTTTCTTGCTTGCTTTCTCTCTCTCTCTCTCTCTTTCTTTCTTTAAAGATTTATTTATTTATTCAAAAGGCAAAGTTACAGAGAGGCAGAGGCAGAGAGAGAGAGAGGTCTTCCATCTGATGGTTCACTCTCCAGATAGCTGCAATGGCCAGAGCTGTGCTCATCTGAAGTTAGGAGCCAGGAGCTTCTTCCAGGTCTCCCATGCAGGTGCAGGCGCCCAAGGACTTGGGCCATCTCCCACTGGTTTCCCAGGTCATAACAGAGAGCTGGATTGGAAGTGGAGCATCCAGGTCTCAAACTGGCGCCCATATAGGATGCCAGCACTGCAGGCGGGGGCTTTACCTGCTACACCACAGCGCCAGTCCCCCAACCTTTTTTAGATCTTTCTTTTGATATATTTTAGCCCCAAATAGTGCCAGTGTTATGGAAACTGGACAAACAAAAAAATCTAGGAGGTTTTGAACTTTATAACCTACCTTGGTTTGAGGTGAATTTTGGTTTTGATTTGTTTATTTTAGTCCCAGAGTCTGCTGATCTAATATAGAATGAAGAATAGATAACAGCAGTTTGATTATAAACTTAAGAATTTTTTTCCCTTAAAATTGCTACTGGGACTGAGAATGGGAACAAGAAGTGGCTGAAAATAGGTACAAAAGGTCTTAGACAATGAAAATGTTTTAAAATTGCAATTTGTTGATGGTTGCACAATTCTGTAAATTTACTAAAAATCATTAAATTGTGCACTTAAACTAGGTTAATTTTATGGGTACATAAATTATACTTCATTAAAGCTATTAAAAACATTCACCTACCCATAAATAAAATAATAAATGACCTCACACAAAGCAAAAAATAAAATTGCTTCTGCAGAGATGATTTATAGCATGGTTTCTTATATAATAGCCATATTAGTCTGTTTTTAGGAAGAACATAATTAAAACTAAATAGGAGAAGAAAACCCATTTTAATAAATATTCAATATTAAATGGTCAGTGTTTCAAATTCACTGGTCGACATCCCTTTTTCACCTTGATAATATTCTACAAGATTCCAGTAAGGAGAAAAGAAAAGCAAAAACTTGATCTTCAAAATAATCATTAATCCAAGTAAAATGTAGCTTCCCATTTTCTTTATCTAGTTTTTAATTTTCCATGTAACAGGAAACACCACTTCTTCCATTAACTAGGAAAAGGGATAAAATGCAGAATAAACAAAATAAAATGAAACAAAATCCTTCTTTCCTAACACTCTAAATCAGATTTAGGGGCAATTAAAAAAGTTTTCTTCTCTATTCCTATAGTTACAAAAACATAAAAATACTATTTGGTTAAAATATGCTTAGTTGGTTTCAGAGCCAGGGTTCAAACACAGGAGAGTGGATCTGAAGCCCACATATGTCCCACTATATGGTTATTACTCATACATTTACAGGTATGAGTTGGAGACGTGAAAAAACTTCTCTTTCCCCTTTAGAGCTCCAATATTTGAATATGAGAATAGACTGTCAACAGATAAACATGAGAAAAGGCATACAAATTTATTAACCTATATGTGCATAGAAGTTAGAGTGTGAAACTTAAGGAAGGGCTAAATGATTGGAGCTTAACTAGCTACAGAGTGAGGTAGTAGCTTGGTGGCTCTTGAAAGCACTGAAATCAATGATTTTTAGAAAAGAGTAATGGGCCCAAAGCACAGACAATGGCGTGGGATAAAGTTTGCCTAAGCCTCAGGTAAGGTGTCAACTCTTGTATTTCTTCCTGCAAGTTACTCCTCTGGAAGACTGAGTCTTACATTGATAGAGGAAGTTGAGATAGCCCCTTTTTGTGCTTTGGAAGAGAAAGAGAATGGCAATGCAGAGGGGTGGAGGAAGGCCAAAGACACCTTTAGTGTCTTCAGGCTGCTTCCTTAGTCCAGAATATCAAACTGTCATACTTTGGGGTATCAATCTTTGAGCCCTGATAGTGTTCCAATAAAGAAGAGTCTTCAAAATGAAATACCTGGTTCTTTTTCTGACCAAAAATACATTGAAGCTTCTGAAGTTTCTTCATTGCTTCTCTAAGAAGATGACTGTGGGATGGGTGTGTGACACACAGGTTAAGCTGATGCTTGGGATGCCTACAACGCATTTTGTAGTGCCAGTTCCATCCAGCTCCCTGCTAATGTGCCTGAGAAGCAGCAGATGATCACTCAGGTACTTGAACCACCGACATGTGGGAGAGGGAGACGGAGGGAGAAGGGGAAAGGGTGAGGGGAAGTTGGAGAGAGAGTTCCTGGCTCTTGGTTTTGGCCTGGCCCAGCCCTAGCTCTTGCAGCCATTTGAGGAATGAGCCAGTGGATGAAAGATCAATCTCCCTCTCTCTCTCTCTTTCTCTCTCCTCCTCCCACCCTCCCTCTCTCTCTCCCCTGCACACCCATGCACATACATGCCTTTCAAATAAAACAAAATGAAAAAGATGGTACTAAGGAGGAAATTAATGGGAGCGATGTGTTAGGAAATATACAATGAACAGTGGCATGGGGGAGAAATGGAGTTTCCTATCTAGGAACCCTGATTGTTTAGTGAGGCTGAGCTAGTAACAATGATCAGCTGAGGTCAGGGCAGGAAGTTTCAGGTTTGAGGTCACCATAGTGGAAGTAACAAAGAATGAATTCAGCTCCTATCTGCCTCTATCAGATTATGATGACTACTCTCATCCCTTCCAAATGCCATGAATCATACACATTTTTCAGAAGATCACAAAATGGCTTAAATAAAGATATTCAAGTTTTAAGATAAGCAACCACTCATTTTAAGATACCAATTTGAAGTAGTACATATATTTCTCTGTTCAAGAATTACATGGATCTATGTAGCAGCTAGTAATAGCAAAACTAAAGAAAGAGAATATGGCTGATTAATATTAAATCTAAGTTGAGAACCATTAATACATCCCCCCAAACAAACAAATGAACAACTCTTTCCCGTAATTAATATTTAAGCCCTAAAATAAGACAATAGCCAACAACAGAGAGATGATTAGGATAGGAACAACATGGGCTACAGAAGATAAGCTAATGTAAAAAACAAACAAAATAGAATGATCAACTCGAAAGAGATCTCAAACTAGGGATACACAGACATATTTCCTTTAGCTACAGTTAGCTGAGGGAATCCCTTTATGTTCCATAATAAAGAAAATTTAACAAATTATACCAGAAGTGTTTATCATTTTGCTTGTCTCATTAATAAACTATATAAAGGAGTCATTGTATAAATTATAACCCTGTCCTCTGTATCTTATTTTGGGGTTTTATGAAGGTCTGCCAATAGGGTACAACAGGAAAAGAACAGACTTTGCAGTAAGAAAGGCAGGTGTTTCCTTTAAGCTCAAGCTCTTACTCAATGTGCCCTTGAGTGACTGATTTAATCTATTCTTATCTGTAAAATGAGGATAATAATATCCACAGGGCTGACTACTTGCTAGTAAAGGGTGGAGGGATTTGTTTTGACGCTGCATTTTCAGAATAAACAGGTGGATTTTACTCCAATATGTTTAAAGTGAAAATTACAGAAAAGTTAAATATGACCCCCATACTCAAGCCCCTCGCTGGCACCAGCATAAGAGGCAGGAAGATGTTTTGGGTGCAACCTAAGCATCAAATTCTCTACTTTCTTTCATTTTAAACCTGCCTTGAGTTCAGATTTTACATAGGTAGATATTACAGTAAAAATTATGATACATGGTGGAAAAAAATCAGATAAACTACACATCTTACAGATGAGTGTCCAAAGAAGACCTATTTCCATTTGGCTGGCCATGTGTCACATTTTAAAACCAGTTATTAAGGGAACATTGAAATACAAGAAGAAGACGAAGAAGTTTCTCATCTAAGAGGATCTTATTTCTTCCTCCTTTCTTCTTTAGTGACTCGGTTTATGAAAATAAGAGCACAAGGACATCATAACTGTAGAAAATTGTAAAAAGACTGAAGAATGCAAAGAGAGAAACAGCACTCACCAGTAATCTCACTGCAATCAACATTAACATTTCATACATGCGGCATTTCTAGGGATATCTACCATATGCCATCTCCTCTGCTGACTGTGTGGATACAAAATGATTAACACATAGTATCTGTCCTCAAGGAGGGATGGAGAAAAGGGATTTTGCTAGGCTTATATCTTTAATATGTTGCTGTGATTGGAATATGATATTCCTCCTGAACTTGTGCAAAAGATTAATCCCCCAAATCATAGGTTAACAGTATTAAGGGGGTAGAAACTTCATCTGATTATGGTGTTTTTGGGTGGATTGAATCCTCATGGCTTTTTTTTTTTTAAGATTTTATTTATTTATTTGAGAGGTATAGTTACAGAGGGGCAGAGGCGGGGGGTGGGGAGAGGTCTTCCATCCCCTGGTTCACTCCTCAGATGGCCACAACAGCTGGAGCTGGTCTGATCCGAAGCCAGGAGCAGGAGCTTCTTCCGGGTCTCCCACATGGGTGCAGGGACCACCTTCTACTGCTTTCCCAGGCCATGGCAGAGAGCTGGATCAGAAGAGGAGCAGCTAGGACTCCAACCGGCACTCATATGGGATGCCGGCCCTGCAGGTGGCAGCTTTACCTGCTAAGCCACAGCGCCGGCCCCAGCCTAGGTTCTTTCTAAATTAGTTTTGGAAATTTGAAAATTGTAAAGGAGAAAGCCCCAAACACTTTTTTTTTTTTTTTTGACAGGCAGAGTTAGAGACAGTGAGAGAGAGAGAGACAGAGAGAAAGGTCTTCCTTTTTCCGTTGGTTCACCCTGCAAGTGGCCGCTACGGCCGGTGTGCTGTGGCTGGCGCGCTGCGCTGATCCGAAGCCAGGAGCCAGGTGCTTTCTCCTGGTCTCTCATGTGGGTGCAGGGCCCAAGGACCTGGGCCATCCTCCACTGCACTCCCGGGCCACAGCAGAGAGCTGGACTGGAAGAAGAGCAACCGGGACAGAATCCGGCTCCCCAACCGAGACTAGAACCCAGGGTGCAAGTGCCGCAGGGGGAGGATTAGCCTAGTGAGCTGCGGCACCGGCCCAACTCCAAACACTTTTAAACTATACCTCATCAGTTTTCAAAAGGGAAAGGTCTTTTTAATTATTGTCACATCTCTTTGGGCTAGGCAGAGGATTAACCTACTGAGTCACAGTGCCAGCCCATGTCCTCATGGCTTTTTAAGAAAAGGCAGAGAGGCACAGCCACAGCCACAGCCAGACATGCATACTCCCTACCTCTTGACACAATGTTCTGTGCTGCCTTGGGACTCTGCCATTGAGGAGGCCAGTCCCAGATGAGGCCCTAGATCTTATGCCTCCAGATCCGTGAAACAAAATAACCCCTATTCATAAAGCAACTAACACAAGGCTTTTTGTTTTGTTTTGTTTTTGTTTTTAATGTTTATTTATTTTTGCTTGTTTGAAAGGCAGAATGATAGGGCGGGGGGGAGGGGGGGGACTGGTGGTTCATCCCCAACATGCCCACATCATTTGGGGCTGGACCAAGCCAGGAGCCAGGAATTGCATTCAAGTCTCCCACATGGGTGGCAAGATCCCAAGTACTTGAGCCATCTTCTGCTAGCCTCCCAGGTTCTGCATTAGAAGGAGCTGGATTGGAAGTGGAAGCAGAACTCAAACCTGGCATTTGGGTATGGGCTGTGGGTAGGCTCCAAGTAGTGGCTTAACCTGCTGTGCTGCAATGCCTGCCTTTACCTCTGGCATTTTCTTGTGGTAACGGAATATATAATGTGCAGATTCAAATCTTATTTTACATTCTCCCTGCTGGGTTATGAGTCCTCTCTTAAAGCGTAGTGTTGATGCTGGTTGTTTGATAGCTATGGACCCTCTGTGATTTCAAGAGGTACCAGTTAGCAAAGAGAAAGCTGCCCAACCAGGCCGCCTCTCAGAGGGTGGGTGCAAGGTGAAGGTTGCTCAGAGACCTTTTCCCTGTCCCACCAACCTGGCATTTCTCATTGGAGTCATCTTTAAAGATGTCAGAGTGCTTTTGCAATGTTTTACAGTATTTTCCATTAAAAGCATGTCATGTAAATCAATCATGACTTCAATTTTTCTGTCAGACTCCTGTAACCTTAAACCAGAGCTTTCAGAATTAATCAAATGAATAACTCAATTTAATTTTTCATGAGAGAATAACAGTATGGGGTTTGTCTTCAACTATCTCAATTACAAACGTTTATTAATGAATTCTGGTTAACAACATTGTAAAAAGGGAATTTAAAAGACAGATGATTTTTTAAAAGTCTCTTCTTAATTTATGCCATAAATAGCCAATATTTTTACCCTTGAGGATAAAAGGAAACACATCTCCCTCCAAAGGAAAATCAGGGTGTGTTCAGTCACAAAAAAATCACTTGTTATTTTATTTATTTAAAGGCTATCTTGCTACCTAATCTGCTAACCCCATGGGGTGAGTCCAGATCTGTACTGTTAACAGCTTATGCTCAACCCTCAGCCCAATGTCTGATACAATAATAGATGTTCAATAATTATTTGATAAATGAATAAATATTTGCATTTAAGGGAGTCAGACAGAAGAGCTGCCCAGACCAGTGATTATCATGTAAACCAGAGAAAAATGGGAAGTAGGAAATAAATGTATAATCTCTCAGGAAGAATAAAAAAAAAAAATAGGCTCACCATTTAGTCAGCCAATAGAAGTTCATTGGTAATGTCTTGTAAATTTAGGAATTATGTAGCAGAAGAGACATTTTCATTTCCTTTTTCATTTATTTGTGAAAACCACTTTATTGAGGTATATGTAGAATCACATATAAAAAGCTGTATATATTTGCTGTATGCATTTTGATGAATTTGGGGATAAGTATCATTACCAACAGGGTCATCAACATTTCATCCTGCCCTGTTTATTATTATTATTTTTGTAAGAATACTCAAGATCTGCCCGCGCCACAGCTCACTAGGCTAATCCTCCGCCTTGCGGCTCCGGCACACCGGGTTATAGTCCCGGTCGGGGCACCGGATTCTGTCGCAGTTGCCCCTCTTCCAGGCCAGCTCTCTGCTGTGGCCAGGGAGTGCAGTGGAGGATGGCCCAAGTGCTCGGGCCCTGCACCCCATGGGAGACCAGGAGAAGCACCTGGCTCCTGCCATCGGATCAGCGCGGTGCGCCAGCCGCAGCGCGCTGGCCGCGGCGGCCATTGGAGGGTGAACCAACGGCAATGGAAGACCTTTCTCTTTGTCTCTCTCTCTCACTGTCCACTCTGCCTGTCAAAAAAAAAAAAAAAAAAAAAGAATACTCAAGATCTTTCCCCTTAGTAAATTTCAGTATTCTTAGCTATAGGCACTATGCTGTGTGGTACATCTCCAGAACTTATTCATCACATGTTTTCCTAGTTCTATGCAAAATGCAGAAACCATTTTTAAAATTAGAAGCTACACATCCTATATTCCTGATATATCCATTGCAAATATTCATTTCTTTATTCATCTAACCATCCATTGATGCAGCTTGAACATTTATAGGGCATCTATTCTCTGCCAAGTCTTTGGCTGGGATCAAAAATGCACAGGGAGGGGCCAGTGCTGTGGTGTAGCAGGTAAAATTGCTACTTGCAGTACTGGCATCTCGTATGGGCACCAGTTTGATACCAGGCTGCTCCACTTCCTATATAGCTCTCTGCTATGGTCTGGGAAAGCAGTAGAAGATGGCCCAAGTGTTGGGCCACTGCACCTGCGTGGGAGACCTGGAAGAAGCTCCTGGCTCTGGCTCTGGACTGGCCCAGCTCTGGCTGTTGGAGCCATTTGGGGAGTGAACCAGTGGATGAAAAACCTTTCTCTCTGTCTCTCTCTGTGTCTCTGCTTCTCTGTAACTCTGCCTTTCAAAAAAATAAATAAATATTTTTTTAAAAAACCTTTTAAAAAATAAATTAAATGCACAGGGAAATAAGCAATTTAAGCAATTTGTCTCAAACAACTCGCGGTCTCAAGGTGACCCAAGACATATAAAGTTAAAGCATTGTCAGTTAGAGAAACTATAACCTGGTTATTGTGGGTGCATCATGGAGGGGCTTGACATTAAGGCATATGAAAAAAATGGGTTGGGGAAAGTTTCCTGGAAACATGTGCAAACGCTGGATTTTAAACGGTGAATTGGATGGAGCAACAAGCTGGGAGAATTAAGAGGCAGATAAAACAGAAGAAACCCACAAGGCAAAAAAATCAAACAGACAATGTACTATGGACAGAGAACACTCAAGTGTCAACTAAACAGAGTTCAGAGATCTGAGCTAGATTTTGAAGAGCTTTGCTAATTAGAAACTACTTGAAGACATCCATTTTAATGGCTACATAGTATTCTTTCACATCAGTGAAGCACCACATTTGTACCTATTACCCTAACATTTAGCATTTAAATCATTTATATTTTTGACTATTACGAAATAGTTGTGTTAGTAATGATGTATAAATCATTGTTTGCAGTCCTATTAACTTAAGAAAAACAAATTAACAGGATACCTTTCATTGCCACTAACAGAAAAACCAAGTAAAAACTGTACTAAAATATATGGGGAATTTATTGATTGACTCCCATAACTGGGAATACGGAATAGTTTCAGAATTGTTCTATCCACCTGCTCAGTGCTGTCAGCAAACACCCAGTTTCTCTCTGACATTTCCTGCATCCTCAGCGTCTACTTTCTCTGAAGACTAGTTCCTGGGGGTGGTAGATAGCTGCCAGCAGCAATCAAACTGTGACTTCCCAACCTTATCCAATGGGAGAGTGTTAAACGAGAGGCTACAATGGCTCAGCCACCCTGACAATGCCAAGGCCACACACATTGCTAGAACACACTGATCATTAGCTCAGCTTGGAATATCAAAGCCAGGGTAGGTTTTATCCTATTAACTTTTTTAAAATTTATTTATTTGAGAGGTAGAGTTACAGTAAGAGCGAGAGACAGAGAGAAAGGTCTTTCTTCTGTTGGTTTACTCCTGAAATGGCCGCAACTGATCCGAAGCCAGGAGCCAGGAGCTTCTTCCGGGTCTCCCACGCAGGTGCAGGGACCCAAACACTTGGACCATCCTCCACTGCTTTCCCAGGCCACAGCAGAGAGCTGGATCAGATGAGGGGAAGCCAGTACTAGAACTGGTGGCTACATGGGACGCCAGCACCACAGGCAGAGGATTAACCTACTGTGCCATGGTGCCTGCCCCTATCCTATTAATTTTTAATATTCAGATAAATAATCAAAGAATATGAAAGGACAATTCCAAATGAGGAAATAAAACAAAATAGCAAACATAGAAGCAGAAATTCCTTTTAATGAACTAAAGATTTTTCTATTATTTTTGTTTATAAATAAGCCAATAGTAAAAAAAAAAAAGCAATGTTTTCCTTGGAGTTTGATAAAAATTTTCTAAGATTCTCCAGTCTTTGTACTTTTAAAACAGTTTTTAAAATACTCACTGTGGTCATTAAAATAACACAAACAGTTTTTTTCTAAGAATAAGCAAATGCACATATTTTTCCAAAAATACCATATCTTATATATGCTATGTAATTTTTTATTCTCTACAGAATAACTTCCAAAATAAGAGAAAATATGTCATATTTGTCTTTGTTTTGTTCTGGCTTATTTTACTTGTATAGTTTTCTTTTCTTTTTTTTTTTTTTAATTGGAGGAGTCACACTTTCCCTTTTTTTTTTTTTTTATTTATTTGACAGAGCTATAGACAGTGAGAGAAAGACACAGAGAAAGGTCTTCCTTCCATTGGTTCACCCCCCAAATGGCCACCATGGCCAGCACTGTGCTGATCCGAAGCCAGGAGCCAGGTGCTTCTTCCTGGCCTCCTACACAGGTGTAGGGGCCCAAGACCTGGGCCATCCTCCACTGCACTCCCGGGCCACAGCACAGAGCTGGACTGGAAGAGGAGCAACCGGGACAGAATCTGGCGCCCCAACCGGGACTAGAACCCAGGGTGCCAGTGCCGCAGGCGGAGGATTAGCCTAGTGAGCCGCAGCGCCGGCCCTCTATAATTTTCTTTTTAAAAAGTTCATTTATTTATTTTTATCTACTGGAAAGATATATATGGTGGGGGCAGGAGAGAGAGAGGGAGAGAAATCAATCTTTCACTCACTGGTTCACTCTCCAAATGCTCACAATGGCCAGGACTGGGTCAGACTAAAGCCATGATCCTGAAACTCCATCCAGGTCACCCACATGGATGGCAGGGCCCAAATTTGAACCATTATCTGCTGCCTCCAAGCATGCATTAGCAGGAGGCTGAATCTGAAGTGGAGTGGTAGGGACTCAAACTGGCCCTCCAATATGGGATACAGATGTCCCAAGTGGTGGCTTAACCAGCTGTACCACAGCTTTTGTGCCTAAGTTTGTTTAGCTTAAAATATTTTACTTCATAATGACAAGAACATATTTTATTATCAATTCATGGAGAATTACTTCACTCTTTTAACAGCAATATAATGTTTTACTACATAGTTCTACTGTGATTTAGTTTTTCCCTTTTGGTAGACATTTAATTTTTCTGAAAACTTAATGACTTGCAAGAAGCAATTTCCGAGTTTAGTCCAGGTCCTTATGTAGCTACAGAAGATAATAATATACTTATTTGATACAATGTCAGAACTCCCTTTCTACATTTATTTACTCTGTCTGGAGAAAAGGCAGTGCTGAATGTTCCTGGAGAAAAGGGAAACGCCTACCCTTATGAAAAAAAGGTGTGATGTTCCAAAAGGGAGGTGGAGATATATATTGGGGTTAGGAGAAGAAAATGCTCTCATTGTGTATCACAAACCACAGGAGAAAGAAGCAGAACATCTTTAAGAGATGGTTGAGAAACATGAGGTAAAATCGCTTTTGTATTTCCTTCTAATTTTTTGTGAAGTTGGCTTTATGAATGATATTCTCCTAAGAATTCCAGAAATAGGGTGCGATTCCTACACAAGGTGATGAATGGAATAGGGATGCTTTGCATGTAATAGAACTAATTTCATAGCAGCAAGAGCTTGGAACCAGAGCAAACCAGGATACGGCTATGCCTTCTTATGCCATCAAAGTTCCCAGGGTTATTGGAAAGAATGCAGGACACACTTCCAGTGGGTCAAAACCTCACAAGACAGGGCAGTTGATATGCTACCTGTGTTAGGTTGCTCGTTGTGTACTTGCCAAAATAATTTTGCAAGATGGGTCTCTTGATGTGAGGTTGCTGGAGCAAATCATACCGACTGTGGCAATGGTGACCCGTGTGTAAATTTGGTGGCTGACTCACGTGCCGTTTTGAGCACTGTGACAAGCTGACCCACAAAGCATGTGCCATGTTTATAAGTCAGTGCCCATATACACCACCTCCTGCTTTTCTTTTTCCCATAATTTGGAGGCATTTCATAATCAATGTTTCTAATACTGAACTCCTACACGTTCTCTTTTCCCATACCATTGCTCTGAGTACAGGTCCCAGACAAAATACATACCATGAGCAGTTTCACCTGGCTTATGCTTGTCCAAAGATAGTCCTTGAATCTGCAGCCATCACTTGGTTTACAAATTTGTTCTTTAGTTAATGGATTGGATGTTCTTTTAAACTAATAACTGATAATTTAATACTCTCATTTTACTTAAAAGCAATGTTAATTGAGTCTGGTAAAGGGAACATGTGCACTGTAATTTTCCTCTCTAGAAAGTACTTGGTTAGCTTACAAGCATACATAGTACTGCCTCTAGGATAAGTGAGAATCAAAAACATTAAAAACATTATGCTTTGGATTGCTGCCATTGTCACAGACAGGAATGGTCTCGGTGGGTGGTTGTTTTTTTTTTTTGCTTATACAAATGAAGATTGTTTTTTAGATATTTCAGGTGACATTCTATTCCAATGATTATTTTCTTTTGAATTTCGTTATATTTTTAATTTAGATATCCCCTGCAGAGAGTATAGACAAGAAAGAATGAACACTCTGAAATCTAAAGGAAGGTAGAAAAGCCAGCTCTATGAGAAATCCTTCCCAAGAAGGTAGACTAAATACTTAGTTTATTGATTTATCACTTGGCTAACTCTGTATTATAATCTGCATATAATATGTATATAAATTATAATATAATATCTCATGGATATTAAAACTCCCCACTAAATATTTTAGAGGAAATAGTATGTGAAAGGAAACCAAAAGTAGCTAATCAGATACAAAATAGCTCTATATAAGTGCTACAGAGTGGATGCTACAGACAATGGAAGAAGATTCAACAAAAGAAAAGTGCTTTAGGGGTAAGAGTTTGGCTTAGTGGTGAAGATGCCGGCATCCTCCATAGGGATGACTGGGTGTAAGTCCCAGATTCAGCTCCGGATTCCAGTTTCCTGTTAAGGCAGAGCCCGAGAGGCTGCAGGTAAGGGCTCAAGTAGGTAGGTCTTTGTCACCTATGTGGGTGACTAGACTGAGATCTCGGCTCCTGGCTTTGACCTGGCCTGTAATAGGTCTTTGACAAATGATCCAGTGGATAACAGCTATCTCAGCCTTTCTGTTTCTCTCTTTCTCTGTAATAACAACAACAACAATGATAAGGCGCTTCAGAGAGGCTGGTCATAGAACAGGTGAGAATACTGAATAGCCTTTTAAGAAACATTCAATTTAAATATGTAAAGATGAAGTTGAGGTTGGTGGTGGAGGGCCTTGTAGATGTGTGTGTGTGTGTGTGTGAATACAGTTCTATGGGGGATACAGATATTCAACAATTTTTAGAAATATTTATTCATCCATTTTGAAAGTCAGAGTTACAGAGAGAGAGAGAGAGAGAGAGAGAGAGAGAGAGAGAGATCATCCTTCTGCTGGTTCACTCCTTAGATGGCCACAACAGCCAGCACTGGGTCAGGCTGAAATCAGGAGCCAGGTGCTCCATCCTAGTCTCCCCTGTGGGTGGCAGGGGCCCAAACACTTGGGCCATCTTCTGCTGCTTTCCCAGGCCATTAGCAGGAAGCTGGATTGAAAGTGGAGCAGCCAGGACTCAAATCAGTGCCCATATGGGATGCTGACGTTCCAGGCGGTAGTTTTACCCACCAAGCCACAGCACCAGCCCCAGTAATCAACAATTTTTCAAGAAGCTGGGAATAGACTGGAAGGTTCATATCCAGGCCGAGGGAACCATACATTTTTCAACTATGTTAAGGTCAGATTGTGGAATGCCCTGTAAAGGACTAAGAAGTATAGACTTTAAAAAATATAAATATATATATATTTCTATATATTTTATTTATTTTAAAGGCATAATGACACCAGAGAGAGGGAGAGAGAGAGAGAGAGAGAGAGAGAGAGAGAGAGATTTTCCAACTGCTAGTTTATTCCCCAAATGTCTGCAAAAACCAGGGCTGGGACCAGGTTGAAGTCAGGAGCCTGGAACTCTATGCGGATCTCCCACGTGGGTGGCAGGAGCCCAAGTACTTGGGCCATCTCCTGCTGCTTTTCCAGGCATATTAGTGAGGAGCTAGATTGGAAGTGGAGTAGTCAGGACTAGAACTGGCACTCTAATATGGGTTGCAGGCAATACATATGTTGGCTTAACCCACTGTGCTCTGGCACTGGCCCCAGAGGTCTGGACTATGTCTATTTCAATAGTGTGGCATGAGAAAATCCTTCCATCATTCACAAAACATAATGACTGAGTAGAGGAATTTTATATATATATGTGTATATATATATATATATTTAAGTAAATTTTTGGCCGTTCTTTATTTGTACATGGGTTTCTAATTATTCTCTGTATCAAGAGTCATGTTGGGGCAGGGGTTTGGCGCAGCAGTTCTAATGCTGCTTGGGATATGAATATTCCATTTCAGAGTACCTGGGTACAAGGTAGCTCCACTCTCAGGTTCATCTTTCTGCTAAGGTGCACCCTAGGTGCACCTCAAGTACATGTGTCCCTGCTGCTCATTGGGGAGAGCCAAGTAGAGTTCCAGGCTCCTGGCTTCAACCTGGCTCAGCCTAGCAGTTGTGGGCATTTGTCTTGTCTTTATCTCTCTGCGTTTCAAATAAGTAAAATAAATAAAAGAAAAGAACCATGTCACTAACCACTTATTTCCCATCTTCAACAGAGGAGGCACATAGTCACAATATTCAGCTGCTTCTGTGTTGGCCCTCAGAGCTTTACTTCCTTTAAACATTATGAAGACAATCACCTTTACAAAACTGCTGAAAAGTGGTCCTTTTTGTCCTGCAAAGAAATAACCTACAATCTCCTACCTCCTTCAAACCTTGTTTTAGAAGCTCAGACCAGTAGCAACGTTGATTGACTAGAATTTTATCAAATTTCTTTTACCCCCCAATCCTCTAATGGCAGAGATAATGAGTGTATATGTGACCCAAAGTCAATCTTCAGGAAAAAGGAAAGGAACAGAAACCTGAAAATCAGCGCCTCGATCAAGAAAATTGTGTTGTATTTGGGGAGGTGTTAGTTCTTGGTTCAAAGATTTCTAGAGTTATTTTGTATCTCTTGGCTGCAATGTTTTTCAATAGCTCCATAATATAATTGAATAAATACCCAATAGGTAGGAAATATGCGAATTTTGCAGTATATCTTATAAAAGTATTAAGACCCCAGTTTTATGGAGACATTGGGCATGTTGTCTTAGTTTTAGTTTGCTTGCTCCTTGCAGATGAAGGGTACACTGAGAACTAAAATGCTAATAAACTGCTCACAATTTCTTTTAGAGTATTTAGGCATGTTAAACATTCTGCATCTCCTCCCTTTCACCTTTGCCAATGCTGCAATACAATACCTCCCTCTGTTTATATTCTTTTTTGGGCTTCAAAGATATGTTTAGGTCATTCTTATGATCATATTGTAGACTTGCTTATCCAACAATAGCATTATGAGTGGTTATCACATTCTAAAATACCAGATACTGTTTAATTGTAATGATGCCTACTTTTTTATCGAAACTATTCATATTTTATTACTGTAAACAACTTTGATCGTAATGATGCCATTCAAAAGAGCTGATCAAGCTGAGAAAACTGACACTACAGTCGTAAAGTCATTCTATATGTAGCTATTAACATTTTATAGAGCATATAAGGAAAGTATCTTAAGTTGCAACCATTGACAAATAAGAAAATTAATTTTAACACAAAGTTATCTTTTCTAGGGATTAGAAATCTACAAGTTAAATAATTTTTACCAGTAAATACTTTTAAATTCTAGCAGATGACCTTCAATACAAAGGAAAGCATATACTGGAATTTGCATTAGAGAGATTCAAATCATCTTACTTTGCCAGTGTAGAAAATAAGGGCTTTTGTTCCTGGAACAAGTAAGAAAGAAGCACACCATAACCTCACTTCAAAGTACTCTCCGGTTGCATTCCAGAAGGGACAAGGTTATAGATGAGGAGTTTTAAGAGACACATTCCTGTAGCACTTCTAGGATCTAATACTCTCTTCAAATGAAATCAAAGACACTTAGCGTGTGCCTGCTATGAATGTAGTGTGTTGCAAAGTATGTAAGAGAACATGGCCTCTGACATAAAGAAGCCTATAATCCAATTCAGGAGAGTTGAGATAAACATGAGAACAATTAAAGACTAGAATCTCAATTCCACAATTATTTAAATAACAGTGTGGCAACAGTAGAAGCAACACAAGGCCATGTATACGCATGATGACCAAGAAAACTGGAAAGAAATAACAATTGCTGGAATTCAGAGGGGGTAGTTTAAGGTTAGGATGACTACAGAAGGTTTCATGAGACTGAGTCTTGAAGGATGGCTAGTAACAACATCTCACAGCTCCTTAATGCTTTGTAGGGTATGAGGAAGTATGTGAAATTCCAGGACAAACATGACTTGCCACCTGAAGTATTTATTGTGCTTAATAGAAAGTACCTTAAAACATTTTGTGTAAAAATAAGCATGATTGGCTGTCAGAATTATTATTTAAACCATTACTAACAATAACTGAAATTGTGACCCACTTTTGTCTTTTCGGTGTCTAAGTGCTTTACCTGTATATCATTACTTGTATTGGAATGTACCATGTATAATAAGATTCACAGATAATAAGATTTCACAGATAAATCATGAACATGGGAGAGATTCTGCAGAAGGCATATGTCAAATATATATTGACTTTATTTGCTTTGTTTCTCAAAGCGACGTTTGTGCAGGAAGCACACACCCAGAGAAGAGAAAAGCAAAACTCAGTGTGCCTAGTGGTTAGCCTAGGTTCATTCTGATAAGGCTGATCCTATGAATCCAAGGCCAGTGTGTTTTCCGTAATGGCAACTGAGCTCAGAGGCCAGGTTTCTGACACAAACGATATTAGGGGTTCAGGGTGAAACAGGAGGTGCACTCTATGGTGGACTCCAAAGGTGTTCAAGTTTAATCTTTTAAGAAGCAGCTGTCGTGACAGAAACTGCCTTCTGTCAGCTCTGCCAAGAGCATGGTCAGTGGACACGGAACTGCCCTGGGTGTCGAAGGACTCCTGGTTCAGAACCGCAGACCTTGTGGCCCCAAGCTAAAAAGCCTTTGGCTCTGCCCAGCCTCTGCCCAGCTTCTAGCTCCAGCCACTGCTATTGAGGGGATGGCCTAGGGTCAGTGAAACGCAAATTGCCTATTTCTACCAGCCTCCTATTAAAGCTCTCCTCCTAGTCCAGCCAGGTAATGCAAGTCAACAGGGTGCCTCCCTTAAAGGAGATTCACATCTCTTGCAATTCTCTCCCAGCACCCCCTGGATAGGTCTGGGCCTCACACACCCAGCCAGGCCTTAAACGTCTATCCAATAGTATTAAGCTTAGAGAAAGCCCTCCCTGCCTGTTCCTAAAAACAGGGCTTTCAGTAACAGCTAGCTCAGATACTCCTGCACCTATTTGGACAGGTCCTCACTGAGGACTTAAAGGGCCTATCTCTTGAGGGGGGTGCACAATAATCCATAATGTAGATGATTAAATGTAAATGATTTGCTAGTCTGTCTCCTTTCCCAGCCTGAGACTCTAGTCTTGTACATTGGCTTAACTTCCTAGCAAAACTAGCTACTAGGTATCTGGAGGAAAACAAAGCAATGCTAGTCCATTAGAGTGTTAATTATTTAACCCTTATCCTCTCCCCTGGGGAGAGAAAACCAGCCCCAGAGAGGATATGGGCCATGCAACAAATTCCTACTTCTGCAAACTTCAGGCAGTCCCAGCTTTTCTCTATCAGGTTACAGGTTCCTAGATACAGGGAAATAGCTCAGTTCCTAAACCAGGCTCTTGACAGGCAGCCAAAGCAGAGCCCCCTCCTTTGGGGGAAAGAGCAAACCACAGCCTTTGCTCAGCTAAAGGATGCTATGACTAAAGCCCCTGTGCTAGGACTGCCAAGCCCAGAGAAACCCTCCCAGCTGTACATCACTGGGAGGCAGGGGGTTGCCTTAGGAGGGTTAACTCAGGATCTGGGACCTGTTAAGCAACCTGTAGGCTACTTTTCTAAAACCTTAGACATGGTTGCACAAGGATGGCCTCACTGCCTAAAGACAATGGCAGCAGCTGCCTTGCTTACAGAGGAGGTATCTAGAATTACACTGGGGCAAGATATCGCCCTTTATACCTCACATCAAATGAATTCTCTATTAGAGCAAAAGGGCTCTCACTGGCTCACAGATAGTAGAATACTAAAATATCAGGTCCTCCTTCTAGAAAACCCTCAGGTAAAAATAAGGCATTGCTCTACTCTAAACCCAGTTACTTTAATGCCAGTTCCAGGGGAAAGTGGTCCCCTCCACTCCTGTACTGAGACTATAGATCAAGTCTATAGTCTTGATCTATGCCAGCAGAAGGGACCTAAAAGACAGCCCCCTGACTAACGCAGATGAGGTTTGGTTCACAGACAGAAACAGTTTTGTCAGACAGGACCTGCTTCTCAGGGTATGCAACAGTTACAGCATGGCACGCTATTGAAGCGTGCTCTGCCCCCAGGAACTTTTGCTCAGCTAGCACAACTGATTGCCTTAACCAGAGCTCTAGATCACACAAGGGATTTGTAAGGCATCTTCACTCTGCATGGAGACCTCAGTCTTCTGGTAAGGTAGGAAGAGCCAACCAGGCTCTATGGAAAACATCAAGTATAGAAATATGTGCTTGGTAAGAAAGGTTTAGAAGGAAAGAGTGTTGTTGGTAAGAAGGGTTAAAAAGGAAAGAGCTTTTTAAATAAGGAAAGGACATGGTTTGTAAGAATGACTTTATCCTGATGGCTAGTTTACTCTAGACTGAAATGGAAATGGTGAAATGTTTAAAGTAAGTTGAAGAGGGTGTGTGGAAGTCACAAAAGGTTATAAAAGAAAGAAATATTGGACATGCTAACTGCTGCTCCGAGAGGTATCTGTGCCATGCTCCAGGAAGAATGTTGTCTCTGGGTCAATCAGAATGGACAGGTACAAACCCAAATTTGTACTTTTCCTGGACAATTCCAAACAGCTCCAGGACCAGGCCAAGCAGGGCTGGGATTTCTGGCCTGACATCTGTCATGCCTATTTCCTCTCCTTGGCCCAATAACTTCTGTAATCTTGCTGCTTCTCTTCGGACCTTATGTTTTTAATGCCCTTGTTCCTTTTGTCTCTAACAGACTAAAGGCTGTCAAACTCCAAATGGTTGTCAGACAAGGCTTCCAGCCCATTCCATTGGACGATCTGAGCAGCCCTCTGGACCGACCAGGACAGTCTTTCCAAGGCCACTGTTGCACACCATAAGACAGATAGCAAGAGGAAAATACCCAAATCCTCCTCGACGCCCACATGCCAGCTTTGAAGAAGTTACAAAAAACAGAACTCTATCCATAATCCCAAAGAAGAATTTGGGGTATTACCTCTTGAGGGGGGAATGTTAGGTAGGAAGTCAGTTATGAGCTTATGTGTGTGTAACAGGCCTAAAGAGAAGACATCTATGTCCAGCATATGCATCTGCATCTCAAAGTCATCCTGACAATGTTTCAGGGGCAGCCCAGAGTTGGCATCCTGCCCTGCCCCCTTCTACCTGATAACCTGCCAGGTGGAGGTTCCCACCCCTTCTGCCTGACAATCTTCCACAATCTCCCAGGTGCAGCCTAGTATCTGCATCTCAAACACCCTGCTCCCTTCCTCCTGTCTGATAACATTTGCATCCATAAAGTCCTTTGTTTCAGACCTTCAAGAGAAGTTTTTCTATTTACATCCAAAAAGCCCTTTGTTCCAAGAGGAGCAGAGGTGGGGAAGCAAGACCCATCTCCTTAAAAACCCCCAGCCTCAACTGGACTGCGCACTCAGCTCTCTGCATCTTTGCTGAGCCGCCCACCTGGCCTGGTCAGGTGTAATCGCTCCACTGAACATGTAACCTCCCTCCTTCCTCCTCCCCAGTCTCTCAGGCTCTGTCTGGAGAGGTGCCCATCCGTCCTTACAGATGTTCCTTCCCTAATAAACCTTGCTATTTTACCTCCCACTAAAAACAAACAAACAAACAAAAAAATGGTATCAAACTTTGGATAGTGGGTTGGGGTGGGATCAAGAGGAATTCTGAGCTTTATTTGAATTATTTGCTAAAAATACACAGATGGTTACTTAGGTGATTAAAAATAGTAAAAAAGAAAGCAATACTCCTAAAACAATCAAACAAAATCCAGGATTGATTAGAAAAACCTTTGGCTTTTAGACTCCTAGATGGTAATTTCTACAACTTGTTGCCTGGCCACGATAAGACATGGATAGTATCAAAGGTGGGGAGTTTCCATCGAGGCGCATGAAGGCACCTGGCTCACCCAGTTCTGTGTGTGGTCTGAGCTTTCCCTTGCCTGGTCTGCTATTTACTCTCCCTTCTCTGCTCTTGTCACCAAAACAGTTGCAACCTTTCCTGTTCCTCAAAACCCTCCTGCATGTGGAATTCACAGATGTTAAATAATATGGATTTTATGATGGCTTGCAGGGTTTCCTGTTATTTCATTCATGATAGTTGTATTTCTCCAGTCATCATTTCTTTTATGAAGAATTCATCCAATATGCTTTTTTTGGGGGTTACTTCTTTCATGTCAAGTAATGTAGTAGGTATTAGAATTATGACCATGAGGAAGTCAAGTCTGTACCGGACTTCAGTGTGTGACTCAGTACACAGAAGGTGCTCACTTAATACTTGATTAATTGACAAACAGCTTCTCATCCTCAATACTATCAATATTTGGATAATTCCTTGCTGTGGAGAGCTCTTCTGAGCACTGTAGGATGTAGCAGCACCTCTACTCCTTATATATCATTAGCAATTATCACCTCCTCACCAAGTTCTGACAAGTAAAAATGTCTTCTGCCTCTACCAAGCATTCCCTGGGGGATGACATTGCTCTAGTTGAGAACCACTGGACTATGAATTTTGAATGATTCCAAGTGAAAATTTGTATCATTTCCAACACTTCTTAATAATGATACAATTCAGAATGTGGGAAATTCAACCACAAAGAGAAGTCTGTGTATCAGCAAAAATAAAATTTTTTTTTGAAAAGAAAAATGGCTTCAAAGAAATTTGAGGAAATTGTGGAGATTTACAATTTTTTAATGTACTTATTTCCTTTCATCTATCTGAAAGGCAGAGCAACAGAGCCAGTGAGAGAGAAAGAAACTTCCATCACTGGTTCACTCTCCAAATGCCTACAACAGCTAGGGCTGGACCAGGCTTAAGCCAAGAGCCTAGAACTCCATCCAAGAATCCATGTGGGTGATGACAGGGTGTGGGGAAGGGCACTTGAGCCATCATCTGCTGCCTCCCAGGATGCAATAGCAGGGAGCTGAATCAGAAGCAGTGTAGCTGGGATCTGAACTGGCACTCTGATACGCGATGTGGTTGTTCCAGGAAGCAGCTTAACCTGCTGTGCCGCAACGCCTATTCTTCACAATGCTTTTGAGTATATTAAAAAAACTGAGAACTTCTCAGCGTAGAAATTCTATCTAAACTAGTTAAACTTATTTGCTTAAGTAATCCTTTTTATTTCTTAAACATAGTACTCATTAGTAACCTATGAATTGCTGTTCCATTAATTTAAGAAATTAATCTCATGGAAATTAACACTTTGAGGAAAATCTACGTTTTATTTTCATATGTAATAATTACTGCTTGATGGAATATGGGCATTGTAACCCCACTTAACTACCATTGACAAAATATCCCCTTCAGCATCACGGATGCTAGCCAGGACCCTGATCAACTGGAAGGACAAGCAATAGCACGGTCTAAGCTAGTGGTCTCAAAACTGAGAATGCATCAGTGTTGCCTGAAAGGCTTGTGAAACAGATCTGAATTTGGTAGGTCAGCGAGGTTGTGCCTGAGAATTATTTTTTCTAACTGGTTCCCAGGTATGCTGAGAGAACCACTGTAGAGCATAAGAACATAAGACCAAGTTGAAGTTTTCATTTAGAGGAAAAAACCTCTCTTGGGCTTTTGATGTGGCTGAAGCTTATGGCTGCTGACCGTTTCAGAAAGCCAGAGAGAAGAAGCTACAGACAAAGCACAAGTCTGTGTTTTTTTTTTTTTTTTAAAACCAGAATGACATTAAGTGGTCCATGGACGAATGTTGGTGGCATTTTTCTCTTCCATTGCCATTGCACATAGCATATCTCTCAATAATCAGACATCTACTCTGTTTAAGTGATTAGAGCATTGGAGAAAGGGCTGAACTAGTTATAAATAATTCTCAAATACCTACTCTGTCCTCAATGAATTCAAAAGATAACTGAGAGCCACTTAACAAAACAACACAACTTTTTGAAAAGGCAACATTAGTAGAACAGAAAACAAGAAGGGGAAATAAATATCATTAATACTAGTTTACATAAATTATTTAATTTCTTCCAAAAATGCCATGAAGTAGGTATTAATAGTTGCATTCTAGGCGAGAAACAAAGACCTAGAGGATACACAATACAGTTAAGATGAGTACCTCTATCAGGTAGCAGAGCAAGGACTATTTAACGCACAGCATAATGCTATTTCCTCATTGGCCACAGGTGGCCTCTTGCATCCATTTTTCTTGAACTGTTTCTCTTCCCTTAGTCTCATTATTTACCTATTTTATAAAAGGTACTCTAAAAGCAAGCTTTCATCACTTGTTTTTATTTAGTAAATAAAAATGTTCGAAAATCAGCATGCTAGCTAAATATACAAGGGGTTTTCAAAGAGGTCACACAAATGTGTATTATAAAAATATACATATATTTTAAATTATTTTTGCTCCAAAAGACAAGATTTCATTGCAGCAATAAACTTGTACTAACTTGTTATAACATGTCTCAACAGTGTCTGGTTTGAAGCACTAAGAACAATACAACTTCAATTTGAAAAGAACCCCTTTAGTAGCAATACCAATTCTGCAAAAGTTGAAGCTAGAATAAATATCCAATTTGTGGTGAAGTTTGCGTTAAAGAAGGTGAAATCATTGAAGACTTATGAAAAGTTTCTGGGGACAAAGCCCCCCAAAATTAGCCACTCATAATTGGATAATTCATTTTAACATGGGTGAGATGACATTGAAGCTGAAGCCTGCAGCAGCAGACCAGCCACATCAATTTTTTTTTTTTTTTTTTTTTTTTGGACAGGCAGAGTTAGACAGTGAGAGAGAGAGAGAGAGAGAGACAGAGAGAAAGGTTTTCATTTCCGTTGGTTCACCCCCCAAACAGCCACTATGGCCAGTGCATTGCGCCGATCCAAAGCCAGGAGCCAGGTGCTTTCTCCTGGTCTCCCATGCAGGTGCAGGGCCCAAGCACTTGGGCCATCCTCCACTGCCTTCCCGGACCACAGCAGAGAGCTGGCCTGGAAGAGGAACAACTGGGACAGAATCCGGTGTCCCAACCAGGACTAGAACCCAGGGTGCCGGCGCCACAGGTGGAGGATTAGCCAAGTGAGCCGTGGCCCATCAATTTGTAAAGAAAAAAGTCATGTTGTCCAGGCCCTAATTGTGAAGGATGGACAGTTAACAGCAGAAACAATAGCCAGACCATAGACACCTCCACTATTTCACCCTACACAATTTCTGAGTGAAAAATTAAAGTGGAACAAATTGTATGCTTCCTGAGTGCCAAAACTGCTGTGCATAGATCAGCCGCAGACAAGAGCAGAACTTTCAATGGAAAAATTAAACAAGTGAGATCCTGAAGATCCCAAAGCATTTCTTCGAAGAAATGTAACAGAAAAATATGGCTGTGTATGTACGATCCTGAAGACAGATCACAACCAAAGCAACGGCTACCAAGAGGTAGAAGGGGTCTGGTCAAAGCAAAAGCTGGCAAGTGTCGAGCAAAGGTCATGGACACAGTGTGGGGGGATGCTCAAGGTGTTTTGTTTGTTGGCTTCTGAGAGGACGAAAGAACACTAACATGTACACATTAGGAGAGCATTTGGAGAAACTTAGCCAAAGCTTTAGCAGAAAAATGCCCAGGAAAGGTTTACCAGAAGGTCGTCTCGACCACATGCTCCTGCTCATTCCTCTCATGAAACAAGGTCAAGTGTGAGAGTTTAAGTGGGAAACCATTAGGCATTCGTGTGACAGGCCTTCTGGATTTTTTTGTTTGTTTGTTTTATAATTAAAAAAAAATCTTTAAAAGTCATTTGTTTTTCTTTGGTTAATAAAGAAAAAGGCTGTATGGATATGGTTACATTCCGAGGAACCTCATTTCTTTGGGGATGCACTAGATGGCTGCTATTGTTACTTACAAAAGTGTCTTGACTTTGACAGAGATCACGTTGAGAAATTAAGTTTATATTTTTAATTTTCATCTTTCAATTTCATTTTCCCACAAATTTCCTGATGTTCTTCTCATTCTCTGTACTAGAATCTGACAATACCAACTTCAAGACTCAATGACACTGGCGGCTCCACTTCCAGTCCAACTCCCTGCTAATGACCTGGGAAAAGCAGCTGAAGATGACCCAAATGTTTGGGCCCTGACCACCCACATGGGAGACCCAGATGAAGTTCCTGGCTCCTGGCTTCAGCCTGACCTGGCCCCTGCTGTTGTGGCTCTCTGGGGAGTGGACCAGTGAATGGAAGATCTCTCTCTCTCTCTCTCTCTCTCTCTCTCTCTCTGTCTCTGTTTCTCCCTCTCCGTCTGTAACTCTGACCTTCAAAATAAATGAATACATCTTTAAGAAAAAAAGACTCAATGAAACAGTAAAGTTTACAAATGTGGAGTTGACCTGAAAGAACAATTCTGATTTTGCCTTTAAATATATTTTTCAATTTTCAGTCATTGTGAGCAGTCATTAGAAAAGGAGTAACAGGGGCCAGTACTGTGGCATAGCAGGTTAATACACCGCCTGCAGTGCTGGCATCCCATATGGGCGCCAGTTCAAGTCCTGGCTGCTCCATTTCTGATCCAGCTCTCTGCTATGGCCTGGAAAAGCAGTAGAAGATGGCCCAACTCCTTGGACCCCTGACCCGGGTGGGAGACCCAGAAGAAGCTCCTGGCTCCTGGCTTTGGATTGGCACAGCTCCGGCCATGGCAGCCATCTGAGGAGTGAACCAGCAGATGGGAGACCTCTGTCTCTGCCTCTGCCTTTCTGTAACTCTGCCTTTCAAATAAATAATCCTTTTTTAAAAATAAAAATAAAACAGTAGGAGAGCTTGAAAAAAATGAGAGAGAATTAAATGAACATTTTGCCCATGTTGAGATTTTGTGACTATTTTATAAAAGTAATTGGGTAAATCTACTGAATTAGAAAAAATCAGATAGAAGAAACAGTGTCCCATATAGGAAACTTTCTTTCTGTTCAGAAGCTTCTTGTGTCCTGAGAATTGGGCCTACAGGATTCCATTAAGACTTCTCTTCTGCCTTGTTTTTCAGTTTAGGGTGTGTGAGCATTATCTGATAGACTTGTTAAGACATAGATTTGTGGACTTCCCTACCTGGAATTTCTCATTCACAAGGTCATGGTCAGACCTAGAATTTGCATTTTTAACAAGTTCTCAAGTAATGCAGATGCTACTAGCCCAGGGAACACATTTTTTTTTTTTTTTTTTGAGATTTATTTATTTATTATTTGAAAGGCAGAGTTACAGAGAGACAGAGAGAGAGAAAGTCTTCCATCTGCTGGTTCACTCCCCAAACGGCAGCAATGGCCAGAGAGCTGGGCTGATCTGAAGCCAGGAGCCAGGAGCTTCTTCCAGGTCTCCCATGCAGGTGCAGTGGCCCAAGCACTTGGGCCATCTTCTACTGCTTTCCCAGGTCATAGTGGAGAGCTGGATTGGAAGTGGAGCAGCCGGGTCTTGAACTGGTGCCTATATGGGATGCTGGCACTGCAGGTGGTGGTTTTACCTGCTGCGCCACAGCGCCAGCCCCCAGGGATTCCATTTTGAGAACTAACAACTGCAACGACACCGCTCCTATGTCCAGTTCTCACACATCGCTTTCTGTATCCTCCTTCTCCAGCACAGAACTCCTACATGGGATATGCTCTTTGTAGAAGCTGCCTCTCCTATTTTTTTTTTTTTTTTGACAGGCAGAGTTAGACAGTGAGAGAGAGAGAGGGAAAAAGAGAGAGAGAGAGAGAGGTCTTCCTTTTTCCATTGGTTCACCCCCCAAGTGGCTGCTACAGACGGCTCGCTGCAGCCGGTGCACTGCCAGAAGCCAGGTGCTTCCTCCTGGTGTCCCATGGGGTGCAGGGCCCAAACACTTGGGCCATCCTCCACTGCACTCCCAGGCCACAGCAGAGAGCTGGACTGGAAGAAGAGCAACCGGGACAGAATCCGTCGCCCCGACCAGGACTAGAACCGGGTGCCAGCGCCGCAGGCGGAGCATTAGCCAAGTGAGCGGCGGCGCTGGCCCTCTCTCCTAAATTTGCATTGTTCTCTTTCTCCCCATTAAAGTCAGGCAGCCGCCTTTATTGTCTGATCCTCAGAGAAGCAGGATAAAATGAAGAGAGAACTGGATAGGGAGTTGGATGACTTGGATTTTAGTTCCAGAGTGTCCATTGATTTACCCAAGTATCAGTAACCATATGTTTAAATTGAGGGATTGGGATTAGAAATAGTTAATAGTTGATCCTTCAACTATTTTCAACCCAAGAACACTATATTGGACTCTGTCTCATCTCTGAATAGAATGCTACTCCTCAGTGTGCACAAGAAAAACATTAAATATTTTCACTAGCGTGTGGACATATTCTCAGGCATTCCCATCTCCATCGCACGTCTGAGGACTTGCTCCATCCCACTATGGACCAACAGCCCTGGACTTGCTCTGGGATTCAGATACCTTGGTCTCCAGCCCTGGTTTGGGATTTTGCCAGCCTTCTCTGAGTCTCAGCTTCCTCATCTAAAAATGCATCAGCATGCATTCAATACATTTGTATTCCCTCATCTATATTATATATGTAAAAATCTACATAATAACCTGAGTTCCTTCCTCTGATTACTGCCCCACAATTAATATTTGCCTAATATTTGCCCACAGAGTAAACAGTTTACATTAAGGTGTAAAAAGACACCAAGCTAAATGTGATCTTCCACCAGGGGTACTTTTTCAGTGAGCAATTCTTTAATAATTGAAGAGAATAGATATGTCATAATCTGGGGTTTTAATAGCTAATTGGTCTGTGGAATGCTATATTTGGATAATAGTTCCATGGTCTCCTGTACCATGGAAGCAACAGAACAAACCCCACCTGTGAGAAAGCTCAAGTCCCCCTGCATGAGTTCTAAGGGTGCCAGACACAGACCACCCATCTTCTTTATTATCCAATCTACTGCTCCCCACTCATAGTGAAAGAGGAGGAAAGCAAGCCCATGCTGACTCTCATTAGGAGTGAGGAGTGAATGTCTGCTTGGCCTTTGCTTCCTCAGTCAACCATTGGCAGGGACTGAGTGAAAAAGGAAATCTAAACAACAAAAGAAATGTTTTTAGTGTTTGTCTACAACCAGAGGGTAGATGCTACTTTTCCTGATTGGAACACAACTCAGAAAGTCCCTTCTGTAACTGAGTCTCACTGGCGGTTATGTGAATGCATTTCTGTTAGCATCCTTGCTTGGTATATGGGACTGTGCCTCTCTTTTTCATGGAAGCAGCAGAATCATGGTATGGATATCAGGGGAATCAGGAACTCACAGGATAGATTGGTGCTTAGATTGGTTGTCTTTTCTTTTAAATTGCCTTGAGGTTGTGTTTTATACTTCAATTAAATAGAAACTGAAGAATTAAGAAATTGAGCTCAGAGAAGAACCCAACCCTTTGAGCCCATGGAAATAACTTAGGCAGTTTCTAGAAAGGTTAATACAAGGACAAAGAGAACAGCAAGGTTAAAAACATTCAAGGGGAATATACTGGCACTTGTGTGGAAAAAGGAAATCAGCAAGGTTCATTGACACTGACTAAGGACGAAAACGTAAAGTGGCATGAAGGAGCCAGAGACAAGAGCATCAAGTAGTGAAAGAAACCCTTGCCTGGACAGTAGGGTACAGGGAGAAGCGAAGGCAAAAGTGCTGAAAACATCAATCCTGATATCCAGAGATGGCTACTTGCCAGGAATCACTCACTAAGCACAAAATGCCCTTCATATGTGTGTTGTCATTTACAAGACTGTGGGAGGAAGTGATCTGCAGGTTTTGGCCATGATAGAAGTTAATAGTCCGAGCTCCACATTCTGAACTTGTGAGTCACAGGGTACCCCAGTCCCAGGGAAAGAAGTAGGGTGAGCTCAGGATTGATCAGCCTGGGGCCTTTCCTAACTTTCAACAGCCACAAATTCGGAATTCTCAAAAAACCCTATATTGTAACAATCGGTGAATTATAACAATTTGTCAGTTAAGTATCTTTGCAAGCTAGATGACACAACAAAAATATCTTGGCTAATGCAGTTTATTTTGTTGAAGTTCCTAATTTTTTGGACGTACACTGTAATCTACCTACATATCACCTAAAACATGGATTATCGATTATTCATCAGGATTGGACAAATGACGCAATGAAATTTTAAAAAATCTTCAAAGCTGCAGTGGGATGAAGGGTAGGGAGGGAAGAATCACTATGTTCCTAAATTTGTGTATGTGAAATGAGTGAAGTTTGTATACTTAAGTAAAAGATTTCTGGGGAAAAATGTCTTCACAGCAATTTTATTTTTAAGTTGTAAAAAGTTAAAGATTAAAATAATCAAATATACCCATTAAATTTGATAGTAGACTATACAATATAACAAGTGGCTATTGAGAGTAAGACAGGAAGTATAGGGGCCAACATTGTGACACAGTGAGTTAAGCCACCTGCTGCAGTGCTGGCATCCCATATGAGTGCTGGTTTGAGCCCTGGATCCCTGTTGTTAATGTGCCTGGGAAAGCAGCAGAAGATGGCCAAGTGCTTTGGCCTCTGCACTCACATGGGAGATCCAGAAGAATCCCCTGGCTCTTGGCTTCTGGCTTCAGCCTGGTCCAGCCCCAGCCATTGCAGCCACGTGGGGAGTGAATCAGCAGATGGAAGATCTCTCTTTCTTTCCCTCTCTCCCCTCTCTCAGTAACTCTCACTATTCAAATAAAAAAAATCTTTAAAAAAAATACAGGGACTACAATGTTTAATGTAAGATGGAAAAAGCGATTTTTGGACTCCATGTTTATCTTAAACTTAGTGACCTGTACATTTGGTGATTTCATAAACAAATAAGCCATTTAAGCTATTTCCATTTCAGGCTTCCAATGTATTTATCAGGGCTGTGCTTATTGCCACAAATTCAATTTTGGTTTTCAAGGTTAAGTATGGAAAATTCATTGTCAAGGACATGATTTTAAACTTCAGAGAGCAGGATAGACATTTGGTTCAGTGGTTAAGTCACCCCTTGGGATGCCCCACATCCCATATTGGTGTGTCTGGTTTGAGTCCTGGCTCTGCCTTTGATTCCATCTTCCTGCTAATATACAGCAAGTGATGTCTCAAGTACTTGAGTACCTGTGAACCATGTGGAAGACCCAGATGGAGTTCTGGCTTCTGGCTTGGTTTGGTCCAGTTCTGGGTGTTCTGCGCATTTGGGGAGTGAATCAACAGATATATCTCTCTCTTTCTCTTTCTCCCTCCTTTTCAAATAAAATACAAATTAATGAAATAGTCTTTTGAATGCTAAGAGAATTTGAACTGAGAAACCAAGGAAAATCCATGCAGCATCAGGGAAAGGTGGCTGTTAGAAGTGGTCAGTCATATTTGGTATCTCCCCTCCTCCCCCAACATCTGTTCAGTTACATCAGATGTTTAACTGCAGGCAACAGGCTTCAAGTCAGTGTGGAGTTCAGATGCAGGACTAAGGTCCTTTGGGGGAAAAAAACACTACAGAGCAAGAGCCAATTCTTAGGTGTCCATAGAACTGAGATGGACAACATGTAACGGGGTATCAGAGAGAAAGTCAGAAGTCAAGTGGGAATTGTGGAAATGAATCTACATTGGTTACAAAAGGGAGTGAGGTCTTCCACTGAAACAGAAGTGACAACAAGAAAAGAAGGTTTAGTGAAGAGACATCAAGACATTGACCCTCATGTGTCCTCACCGGGCCTCAGTTGTCCCAGAACCCAAGTCTGAGTGGAAAATACGTTTACAATTTTTTCAACCTTTTGCTCTTATAAATATATCAGAACCCAAATTTTACATTATCCCTAGAGAAGAACAGGAGAAAGGAGAGTGAGAAAAGTCTTGAAAGAACTAAATTTGAATTTGACCAAGGGCACGTATGTTTTTCTGATTAGAAAGACAGAATGATCATGAAGAGGAAAGAGTGAATATTTTCCACCATCAGGAGAAACGCATGTGTGTGAGAAAATGGGATACATGAGCTTGAGAGCTTCCAAAGCTAAACTGACCTCAGATGCAGGAAAAAAAATGAAGAAAATGCTGCACATTTTGGTCACAATTTATACAATTTGACCTAGCAATACAAATATCTGACTGTCCTAATTACATGTTCTTTTTCCATTTTTTTTCTTTTAATCACTCAATCTCAGCAAGGGTTCACCCTCAAAGTCCCCAAATAATAGATCCAGATTGGAGTTTAAATATGATTTCATTAATGGAATCAGCATGACAGGCAGGACAGGATTTTTCCTTCTCTGTATTTCTTTCAGCCCATCTGGGTCCAAAGTGTTCCTTATAGTAGGTATCCTGCAATGAACATTCTTGCTGGAAGGGTTCTCTCTGTTCAAGTCCCTAGTGCAATCTTTGAACACAAGGTAGCTACTCATCCTTTCTCTTGAAATTCCAGAGGAGACTTTGGAAGGTGAGTTCCAACTGACCCAGAACATTTTGTTTGGCAGCAAAAATTCTGCAAAAGAATGTAGCAAGAGATTGTTCTTGGGAGATCTCTTTCTTTCCAAGTAGCCCAAAATTTGTGTTGATTTTTATCAGTTTAATACAGTGTTTCTCAGCAGAGCCCAGTTGACATTTGGGACTGAATAATTGTTCATACAGGTGGGTGTGCATCATGGGGTTCCTGGCAGTATTCCTGGCTCTATAGACCACTAACACCCTTTGCCCCAGTTTTGACAATCAAAAGCATTTCCAGGCCTTGCCAATTGCCCCATGGTGGGTAAAATCGCTCTCCACTGAGAACCATTGATTCATTTATTTTAAGTTTTAGTTTTTAACAGTCTTACTAGGGTATAAATTATATGCAAGTAATTGCATTTATTTCATGCATAAAATTTGCTGAATTTGAATATGCATGGGTCCTTCAAAACATTTGTTGAAAAAAACAGAATTAAAAGCTGTTCATTTTTTTTAGTGCAAAAGGTTTTAAAACCCATGCATAGTCCTGCCTTTTACATGATTACTCTCCTTTCCTCTACTTGAGAACAAGTGATTTAATACTTCTAAAATACTTTAAGGGATGGATGTTGTGGCCGAATGAGTTAAGCTGATGCTTGCTGTGCTCACATCCTACATTGGAGTGCCAGGGCACTGATCTGGCTCCTCACTGATGTGCCTGGGGAACAGTGGATGATGGTCCAAGTACTTGGGCTCCTGCCACTCCTGTGGGAGACCTGGATGGAGTTCCCAGCTCCTAGCTTCAGCCTGACCCAGCCCTGGATTTGCAGGCATCTGGGGAGTGCACCAGTGAATGAAAGATCTCCATCTCTCACCCTCTCTTTGTCACTCTGCTTTTCAAATACATAAATAAATAAATAAATCTTTAAAATAAAATAAATTTGGTATTTTCAACAAGATGACTAGTTAGACTAGTTACAATATTACCAATAGATAGCTATGGGAAATATATTTTCTAACTTTAAGGAAACATTAAGCGTGTGCACAATATAAACATAATGAATAAAGCCTTTTTTTACATTGTCCAATCAACAAAATGTAGCATCATCTCTATGGTGGATTACTGAGTGAGAGCAAAACAAAGATAAAGATAAAAATTATTGGATGACCCATAAACCAATATTAAAATAAATAAGAACTGTTATAGCCAGTAATTCTGTTTCTACAGCAAGACCATTTTTGTATTTTATCTCCTATTTAAGGAGCTATTTTTCATTCATAGCACTGTTGTAAATTATGCACAGCAGACTTCTTCATTTAATAGGTTCAGGTCAGAGAGTGATTGTATTTCAGCAGTTGGTATTCAGGGATTTTGTAATTTATGAGGTTTATTAATTTAGCAGATTATTTGCTTAAGATACCACCATCCCTTCACCAAGCATCTGCTAGGAGAATTTCCGGTCAGCTTAGCATTTTCAAGGGAAACTGCAGTATTTAGAACATTCAAAATAATATCAATTCCATAAAATTTTAGCTCATAGGGAGTGACTGTAGGGAAGAAAAAGAATTGTTCTTTCCCTTGGTGAATGGGAAGGAAGGTAGGTGGAAAATTGGAACTCAAGGACTGAGGGACAGTACCCTGTTGTTCCCATGGAAGATTCAATAGGGAATGGAACTTGGACAAGAAAAAGCACTCAAGCAGGAAGTGCTGACAGAATGAGGGCCCCTGAAGAGCACAGTTCCCAGCCTCTCCAAGAGGATCTTGAACTGGTCTACTGCTTCTTTAACCGCATTGCAAAATAGGCAAAAGCAGCCAGAGCAGGGAGTGCCCTTTGCTGATGCAAAACAGGAGGGGAAGCACTCATTGCCAGTGACCCTGGGAAAGGCATAGGCCAGGCTTCTCTCTGCATTTAGAGATATGCAGGACTCATTTGAAACAAGACATTGGGTTATGCGAAATTAAATAAAAACGTGTTATTTGCAGGTGGCTATGTGTTCCCCAAACTCTAATTCTGACCCTGGGCCAGCTGGTACTGTGGCATAGTGGGTAAAGCTGCCACCTGCATCACCTGCATTCCATATGGGTGCAAGTTCGTGTCCCTGCTGCTCTACTTCTGATCCTGGAAGGTCTCTCTGTGTGTGTCTCTCCTTCTCTCTGTGTAACTCTGACTTTCAAATAAATAAATGAATCTTTAAAACAAAAAAGGAGCTATTCAACAAAACACCTTCTTTTTGGTAGCTTTGGGATCCGCAAGGCAGGAACGCCTACACTTCCGGGAATGGAGAGGCCTACTTCCAGGGAAGAAAGTCCTTGTCAAGGTCCCTGCAGGTGCCTAAAGGTCAACCAATGAGGATCAGACCTGCCTCAACCTTTAACTCCCATGCCCTGAATCTATAAAAGGAGCTCTCCCAATCTCTGACGCTCGACTTCCCCGGCCCCCACTCTGTTGCTCTACTGGGACCGGGGAACCTCGTCCAGGAGCGGAACCCAAATAAAAGCCTGTGAATTAATTGATTCATCTGCCTGGGAAGATCTGTTACGCGCCGCACACCTTACACTTTTAAAAATAATCAATAAAAAATACATCTGACTCTGTGGTTCTCTCAGTGTCCATATGGATACCCGGTGAGTGATCCTGTAAATGCTATCAGAAAGATTCTCAGAGCATGAGCAGTTTATGGGGCTCCTTCTCCAGAAAAGGGCCTTTGCCTTGGCAGTCGAAGCCTATCAATCAGGCTAAAATGAATCAGATATTTCCCTTTAAAAGTGGCTCCTCATATTCTACAAGGGAGAAAGTCCCTCTTTCCCTTCTCTTTCTCCAATGTTAAGCTTTCAGGAATCTTCCTCTGAGGTCAGTGGTCTCCGCTCTGCCTCTCTTCTGCTTCCAGACTTTCCTCATCTTCACACTTTGCTCGTATCTTTTCCCTCACTTTAATTTCCTCCCGTTGCTTCCTGTCTGCCTCCTGTCATCCCTGAAGCTCCGCTCCAGACTCACCTCTTACTGAATCCTTGTTTGAAGTGAACTTTTCATGCCCATCTTGAAATGATATCATTAATCTCCAAACATTGGTGGTCATTGGTGCTAGGACGAGTCATTTGTCATTGCTGTTCATTGTACATTGTAAGGTTTTAGTTGTGTATAAAACTATACTCTCAATTGTAAAGTAAGGATGTTAAATATATGGATGACAAGTAGTTCAGCAAATCATTTACCATGATTGGTGTTTGAGAAATATTTAAGTGAAATTAACTGAGAAGGATGTGGTTCCCCTTTGTTGCTTATAAACTTTGACATCCAGGCTTTCACCCCTTTCTGTGTCAACCTCCTTCCCAATTCCAAGCATCTTACTAGCTGTACCATGATCCTAACTGGTTCTAGATCTCAGTTTTCTCCCATAATTTCTAAAAGTGCAGTTCCCAATGAACAACTAATGGGTTAATTAGATAGATTAATACCCCAAGGCTGAGTCAGATTGTCATAGACAAGTGAATATGGACTTTTTGAGCATATTAGGGGGGTGTGTATATGCACACGCACGCATGTGTGTGTGTGTAAAGGAGAGAGAGACAGAGAGGGAGGGAGGGAGCGAGGCAGGAAGGGATGAGGTAGTTCTGACAGCATTCTCAGATCACGTTCCTTGGCTGCTGCTTATTTGCATGGATGATCGGCTTACAGCTAAAGTCTACAGGTAAGTGAGGAGATAAGATGACAGAAGCTAATAAGGGTGATGCAAATGATTTGAATCCACATTTATTGAACAGCCAGAAGACTATATGAGGTGTGATTATTCTCAATGAGACTTTTAAAACCTCAGTTTTAAAGAACTTCATTTTGCTATCCCAGTCCCTTCTAGCGATGCACTGTTTCTCTTATATTTGTATTGACTGAATTAAGAAGAAATGGTTTGTTCTTTCCAAATTTACCTAAATGTAATATTTCAATGTGACAGCATTAAAATGTGCTATTAATGCCATACTTTTAGAGCTCTAGTTTCCAACTTTACATGATTGTAACTTCCTGTATCTCTTTTTTTCTCTTTCTGTACAGCTATTTTAAATGTTCACTGGTCTTCTTGAAACTTAGCAATCAGATAAAACTGTCTTGATTGATGTTATGGAATCATGGATTCCCCGCCCCCCACCCAAACCAAAGGAAGCCTTCCTCATTATCTTGGTCTCTTCAGCTAGGCCATGCTCATCTTCAGGTAAATGTACTTATTCCCTATCTTCTCAAATCAGCTATCCACTTTCCTCCAGCCCAGCTTGCCTGAAAATTGACAAGATCTTCAGTTGTCTTTGTGATTTCCCTACAGAGTGCAGCTGGGTCCCTTTCAGTTTAAAAGAAACAGGTGTGAGGGTAACTCTGTGCAACCTTTAAAAAATTGCTGTCATAAAAGACAGAGATGGAGTGGTAACTTAAATTTGTTTTTTTTTTTTTTTATGGCAGAAACGTTCTACTCTTAGGGAATGGGAAACTTACAAAATATAAATTGGGCAAATCACGAAGCATCAGATGCTTCCATTTGTTCTTCATTTTTTTGGACAAGAAAAAACTTTGCCATTCAAGCTCACAGCTTTCAAAAGTCCCACATATACTTAGAAAAAAAAAAAGATAGAAAAGTGAAATCAGAAGAAAGTATTTGAATATTTCCAGACTTGATAAACACCAGAATAGATTTTTCACAGTAGAAGGAATGATGAAGAAGGAATTTTTAAAAACCTGGGATTCTTATTATAGCTGACAAGAAATAAGAACCAACTAAGAATCTTTGATAGGTTATGAAAGCTCTCTGGCCCTCAGATTTCTCAACTGTAAAAGGAAGAAATTGAAACAAATTATCTCTGAGTTGTATTCTAGCTCTAAAATTCTGGACCTACTTATTATTTATTGATGCACCTTTTTTTTTTCCTATATGGAATGAGAGAAATTGGAAATTGAATTTAAGTTGAGAGATTCAGACAAGAAAGTTGAGTTTGTGGAGGTATGATGGAAAACATCTACCTACTCAAGTTCCATTCTTAGATGTGAACATATGTAAAGATCATTGTCTTAAACATTCTCTAATTTCTTGCATTTATGATTATCATTTTTTAAAAATTCTTTTCATTATTGCCCACGTGTTGGCAGGTTGACTGGGATTTGGTTGATCCAGGCTGGCATTAGTTGATATCTCAGCTTTAGACCACTGGTGTGTGGATGGATGTGTTACAGTGATGCTACTTCATGTCCCTTCTCCTTTTCATGCCATAGATGTTCTTCTCGTGGGAGAAGCTCAAGGGTAATCCCTTTAATTTACAGTTGGGAAAACTTAAAATCCAGAGAAATGATAATAAAATCCATCTCAAACTAAAGGAAGAGGAATGAAAAGCAGTGGGATGATCTTTGGTTTATAAAACTAGAAAATTCAGGTAGATAGTACGGCTTCAGGGCACCACTGAATTTATTAGTCCAAGTGATGTTCTGTGTGTCTGTGTCCATCATTTTTCCTGCTTTCCTCTGAATTGGGTTGATTCTCAAGCAAATTTGCTCCATGTGGCAGCAAGCATTAACAATTCAGAAGACAAACATTCTACATTATTGTCTGTGTCAGTTTGTAAAAACATTTATACTGACTGAGCTGGAGACAAGAACTTGCAAGAGTCACTTGCCTAGCTCTGGGATAGGAGAGGTGAGGCATTTTTTTATGTCAACAAGGAGAAAGAGCAGCAGTCCCTGAAAACAAAAGATGCACAGTTGACACATACAAGGTGCCCACGCATGTGTTTCCCTAAAATCCTATAAAAGTGGCAGACCTAGGGTTGAAATACATTTCTTAAGTCTTTTCCAGTATTCCCTGATATTCCTTGTATGAAATAGTGATGTTCTTGCTGCCTTGTATCAACAGTGGAGAAAGCATGAATACCTAATAACCAATGCCAATTCCAAGCTCTGCATAGGCAAAAATTATGAGTAGAATGTATTCATCTCCCATCTCTAGATTTTGGAAACACATTTGGGTGATGTGTCTAATCTCTAATGATCCAACAGACTGAGGTTGATTAGATTGCCCAGCAAGTTGGCTCTGTGTCTTAATGCCTGCAATAAATGCCTTCTTGGGCTGGTAAAAAGTGACCAAATTTAATGCTGTATGTAGTCCCCCTATGAAGTTGGGAAAAAGCCAGAACATTTATTACTACTTTTCAAATATCTTACCCCACTGCAATGTCAGTTTTATTCATCTGCTTTGAAACAGAAACCATGGGCTCTACTGACGATGTCTCTAAATAAAGAGTAATTCATTCTGTACTATTTCCCCAGGGCTTCTGCAACAAAACATCACAGATCGGGAGGCTTAGAACAACATCGACTTCTTGTCTCACAATTCTGGAGGTTAAAGTCTGAAATCAAGGTTTCGTTTCCTCGGAAACCTGGAGGGGAGCTATCCTGCCTTGCTTCTTCCTAGCTTCTGGTGGTATGCCTGCAAACTTTGGCATCCCTTGGCTTGCAGGTGTGTAACTGCAGTCCCTGCTTATGTCTTCAGTTGCCACTCTCCTAATGTCTTTGTGTCTTCACAAAGCCACCTTCTTAGAAAGACAACAGTCATTTTAGATTAGGGGCCCACCTTTCTCCAGAATGTATATGACCTCTTTTTTTTTTTTTTTTTTTTGACAGGCAGAGTGGACAGTGAGAGAGAGAGAGACAAAGAGAAAGGTCTTCCCTTGCCGTTGGTTCACCCTCCAATGGCCGCCGTGGCCCGCGCGATGCAGCTGGCAAACCGCGCTGATCCGAAGGCAGGAGCCAGGTACTTATCCTGGTCTCCCATGGGGTGCAGGGCCCAAGCACTTTGGGCCATCCTCCACTGCACTCCCAGGCCACAGCAGAGAGCTGGCCTGGAAGAGGAGCAACTGGGACAGAATCCGGCACCCCGACTGGGACTAGAACCCGGTGTGCTGGCGCCGCTTAGGCGGAGGGTTAGCCTGTTGAGCCACGACCTCTTTTTAACCAAGAATCTGAGAGGTCTTCGAAAAGTTCATGGAAAAGGTGAATTAGAGAAAAGAACTATATATTGATTTTAATTGATTTTTCATGAAAGAATATTATATTTTTATTTTTATTCACTAGAAATGTCGAAAGACAGAGATCTTCCATTTGCTGGTTCACTCTCCAAATGCATGTAAAATTTAGAGCTGGGCCAGGAGCAATCCAGGAGCCCAGGACTCAGTATGGGTCTCTTAGCTGGGTGTCAGGAACTCAAGTACTTAAGGTATCACCTGCTGCCTGACAAAATGCAGATTAACAGGAAGCTGGAATTGGAAGCAGAGCTGGACTCAAACTCAGACACTCTAAATGGGATGTGGTTGTTTCAAGTGGTGCCTTAGCTGAGGCTCTATACACTCACCCCAAACTTATCTTTTAATTCCACTTTTGACACTTTTTGAAGTACACTCATATCTGTAACAATGCAATTCCCAAAGAAGGTCACATGCTGAGGTAGTTTGGGTTGGAATTTCAACATCATTTTTGGTATTTAACCAAGAGCAGATGGGAAATATTCAGGGAAAAACTATGTTTTGAACATGTGCAGAATTTTTTTCTTATTCTTCCCTGAATAATACACTGTAAATCTATTTATATGCATTTACATTGTGTTAACTTCCATGAGTAATCTAGAAATCTAAAGAATATGAGGACACGTGCATACGTTATATGCAAACACTATGTCCTTTTATGTAAAAGGACTTGAATGGCTGCAGATTTGGGTATCCACGGGGGAAGGGGGTGTTCTGGAACCAACGCCCCAGAGAAACTGAGAGATGACTAAACTTGACTCCTGTGGGTCTGCTCTGTTCTTATCCTCAATCTTTCTCCTTCTTCCCCTTCAGGATTTTCAAAACATTTTCAAACTCTAGAGCTGGATAAAGTCTTATATTCAAATTCTAAGAGCATTTTTCACAGAATTTGTTATAAACTGATCTGTAAGATAAATTAGGCAAACTTCATCATGTCTTTTCAATAAGTGACAACAAAGAGACACATACAGGAATATGAAATGACTGACATAAGGCCATGCAGTTTGGTGGAAAGGCGTGGACTAGAAGAGATTGCCCAACTTTAGTGCCCCAGACTCCTGCACTCCTTTGCTGCCTGCTAGTATAGGAACTAACAAAACTCAAGGATTTGGCGTCTCTAAAACAGGCCTTTCTACAGGAGCCATGTCTCTTCTACCATATCTGATGGCTCACACAGCTTTAACTAGTTGTCAGGGTTTTCTTAAGTTATGTGCCCCTATTTCAGTTGCAAAGTAGGCATCTTCATTTGGAGAGCCCTTAAATACGGCAAGCCAGTGTTTCCTCCCTCTATCCCTATATCTGTTCATCCTCTTGAATTTCTCTATTAATGGCCACAACAATAGTCCAAGTCAGAAACCCAGGCTTTCTTTCTACTCCTGTATTCACAGAAGCATCCAATTCATTGCTAGGTCACATTACATTAACCTCCAAATTCTCAAATTTCACACACACACCCCCCGCCCCCAGTTACTGCTGCTTTAGTTCAGTCCTTCATCACCTCTGCCTCAACTGTTGGGTTTCCTTGCCCTACACTCTTCATTGCTTCAACCCATGCCCTACAGTGCCAAAAGCATCATCCAAATAGCCAGTCTAAAGCTCTTGAATGGCTGTGAAAGCTGTACTATGTAAGAAATATTAGTAGATGCTGGAAACATCAGAGAGAATTGTAGGAGTAAATAGGGTAAAAAGGTAGTTGCCTTAACAAAAATATGCAGAGATAGTTTCATATTTCTAAGCTGCCCAAGAATGTTAAATATTCAAAGAAGAGTTTAGGTAAACCAAAATGGTTTTTGCCTGGAAAATTTGAACTATTTGCTCAACTTTTCTATAAACATAACATCTATGAAAAAGAAATCTATCAATTAAAAAATAAAATAAAATTGATTGAGAATGACTTGCCATCTTTACAAGTAGTTACAATATAAGTAAAATTAAGCATAATTAACTAGGTATTATAGCTGGTCTGGATCCATGTTTAGGGTTAAGGAGACTGAAAGGAAGCTTATTTCCTCAATCATATTAAAAATCTAACTTGCTGATGTGCTGCCTTGCTCTAAATTGCAAGTTTCATAAGCACTAAAAATTGGCTGACCTACTTCACCATAGTAATTGAAAGGGATTATTACTGACAATTAGCAAGCAAGCAATAGTAATAGATAATTTACTTTCCAAATATTTTGCAAGCAAGCACTTTTTGAAAAAAAAAATGGAAACATATTAGATAGTTATTCCTTGGCAAATTACAATGCATCTTTTATTTCTTGACAAATAATTCATACTGCAATATATTTTTACAGCCTATAATTCTAAGTGGCTGCTACATTCGGTGTATCTACAGACACTTTGTCGGGATAAGTATTCAGTACAAGGCATAGGGATTTAGCCACACAGTCCTCATTATAGCTGATAGTCCCATGATCATGGCCTGGGCAAAGCTCAGAAAAGAGGCCTTTTATAGCCAGATTTTGTCCTTGGAGGGAAAATGGGGTCATTTTCAATGTAAATGTTAAAACTCTTCTATCCTCAGATATTCTATTATAGCCTTTTCAAGGTGGAAGATTTTTTTCAAACCTTATTGAAAAATACAGTGAACTTATGGCATATCTGCCACATATCTTTCTCTTGCCATATTATGGCTCAGAAATCACTATTTCTTCAGCAAAGGTTAACTAAGGTGAGAATAGAAGGCGCTAATGATTCAGAATATATTACTGGACAGTACCTTGATTTAGTTTTAGAGTAACCATATTTTGAGCTTAAATTTATTCGTGCTCATTGCATTATATTTCTGGTCAATATGCCACGGTTTGGCACTCAATATTTCTCTAATTATAAGCTTAGTATGGCAGTTTCCATGACTCCTTTGTATCATTATAAGGTTATGTTTAAAGCAAAATATTTATTACGTACTTCAAAAATGCTTGAATGAATTTAGTTTTCTTGAAGATTTTGTGCAAAGGCACTGCACTCATGGGCTCCTAAAAGTATCATCGTAATTAGGTATAGCAAGTAACTGAGAGATGATTTATAGTGTACAGTGTGTAGGTGATAGGCAGATACTAGGCCATTTTATATAAGGAAATTGAGCATCATGGAGTTTGTTACCTGTCAAGTTCCTGGAACCAGTCCCTCATGCATATTGAGGGATAACTGTATCTACAAATCAATTCAGGAACCAGTATGCTATGCTTAGTTTTAATAAAAAGCCTAGACTATTCCAAAGATATGAACCTGTGTTAATGTGAAAAAAATCCTTTTTTCTTAGAATAGTACTCAAAACTGCTTAGTGTATGAGTGAAAGAATGAATGCTGTGGGCCGGCGCCGTGGCTCACTAGGCTAATCTTCCGCCTATGGCGCCGGCACCCCGGGTTCTAGTCCTGGTTGGGGCGCCCATTCTGTCCCAGCTGCTCCTCTTCCAGTCCAGCTCTCTGCTGTGGCCTGAGAGTGCAGTGGAGGATGGCCCAAGTGCTTGGGCCCTGTGCCCGCATGGGAGACCAGGAGGAAGCACCTGGCTCCTGGCTTCAGATCGGCGCAGCGCGCCGACTGTAGCGGCCATTTGGGGGGTGAACCAACGGTAAAGGAAGACCTTTCTCTCTGTCTCTCTCTCTCACTGTCTAACTCTGACTGTCAAAAAAAAAAAAAGAAAAAAAAAAGAATGAATGTTGCTTTACATTCTCCTCTATCCCAGAACCCAGTGTCTTTTTACAGAGCTCACCCTGAGTGCTACAACTTGGATCACAAATCAGCATATCCCATAGGTACATTTTTCCACACATTGGGAACCCAGCTCCCTGCTTAGTAAGTGTTTAGTAAACTGCTAATGAATTAATGACTCGGGTGACACTAATTTACTTGTCTTCTCAGTAGCGATCGGCACTATTGACATTCTGCCCTTCTTATAACAAACTGTAATCTTGGTTTATTTTTCTCTTATCCTTCAGCTATTGCTTTTCAGACCCCTTTAAAAATCTGTCTGAGGTCTTCTCAACCATTCATTCGAGAGATATATCATATGTCCTCTCCATTCCAAGTGTCATAACAAAATACTATATGCAGTGTGGCTTAAACAACAGAAAATTATTTTTCACAGTTTTGGAGGTTGAGAAGTTTAAAGTCAACATGACAAGCAATTTGATTTCTTCAAAAAAGTTCTCTTCCTGGCTTGGAGATGGCCACCCTTCCTGGTATTTCTTCACATGGTGACGAGAGAGACACAGAGGAAGTAAACTCTCTGTTACCTCTTCCTATAAGGGTATGAATCCCATCATGAGGTCCTTCCCCTCCTGACCTCACTTAAACCTAATTGCGTCCCAAAGGACCCATTTGTAAATGCTACTGTATTGGGGATTAGGGCTTCTATGTTTGAGTTTTAGGGGCATACAATTTAGTCCATAACACCAGATAACAACTCCGTGTTTACAGCAGTGAACAAAACTGACAAAGAATCTTTTCTTATAGAGCTTACCCTCTAGTTCAGCAAGGCAAACAGTAAATCAATGAACCAAAATAAATAATTCCAGAGAGTAAAACACGCTATGAGGAAAGTAAGCAGACTCTTGGGACAGAGAACAACTAGGATGGGGTCAGGACTTTAAAAGGCACGAGAGGCCGCACTCAGGCGGTCCTTGTAGAGGGATGACTGTCTGAACCCCCGGCCTGAATTACAAGAAGGAACAAGCTAAAGTACAGGGCAACAGTTGTCCTGGTACCACAACCCTGGGCTTGGTTATTTTTAACAAACAAATAATTTTATAGTCAAGGCTATAATTAACATCTCTAGTTGGCTACATCAAAGACATTCATCTCATAAATGTAACCTTATAATGCATTCTAGATCAATTCCCAGAAATGTGTTTTCCTGACTTTTCCTACCTCAGTAAATGGCTCTACAATGCACCTATTTGATTAAGCAAGACTGTTATCTTCCTGTTTCTCATCTGCATGCCTGCTCCAAGACCCTTCTTCCAGATACAACTATCTGCCTTTCCCTGCTACAACAACACTAATACAAGTCACCGTGATTTCTCCAGAAGAACTTTTCCATCACTATGAATGGTTATCGTTACTTTTGCTCTTGGCCTCCTTCAAGATGGCCCCAGGGCTTAGGCCCCCGCAACCCAAGTAAGAGAACTGGATGGAACTCCTGGATCCTGGCCTTGGTCTTGCCTATTTGAGGAACAGCAGATGGAAGATTTGTACATCTCTTTCTCTATCTCTCCCTCTCTGTCACTCTGTCTTTCAAAATAAATAAATAAGTAAATATTATTTTAAAAACTGAAAATACAGGAATAAAGACCTAGGACATTGAAGTAGGCAATAGTCTCTAAAATAAGACAACAAAACTTACAAATGACAAAAGAGGAAACAGATAAATTGTTCTTCGTTAAAATTTCATGCTTTTGTATAAGTAATTCCATCAATAAAGTGAAAAGATAACCCATAGAATGGAAAAAAATTATAAATCATATATCTGACAAGAGATTTGTATCTAGAATATATAAAGCTTCTTATAACTCAATTGTGAAAAAATAACCAAATTAAAAAATGGACAAAAGACTTGAACAGACCTTTATCCAAAGATGTATGAAGGGGTGACAAGCACATGAAAAGATGGCAACATTCTTCATTATTAAGAAAATACAAATCAAAATTACAATGAAATACTACTTAATATTCACCAGGATGACTAATAAAAAAAGACAATAAGAGGTTTTGAGAAAGAGCATAATAAGAAATTGAGACCTTCACATAGAGCTGGTGGGAACGAAAAAGGCTCCAGCTATTTTAGAAAATAGTTGACAGTTTCCTTAAAAAGCTAAACATAGAATTACCACATAACTCAGCAATTTAACTCTGCTGTATACATCCAATAGAAGTGAAAATAAATATTTACATAAAAATATGTACTTGTAAGTTCATAGTAGTATTATTCATAATAGCTTAAAATGTAGGCATAACTCAAAAGTTGACTAACCCATATATGTTAAATAAACAACAAGAGTTACTGTGCACTAATTTCCCATGTGGTACCTTTGTCTTCAAAGAGTTGTATCATGAGACTTAATAGTAAAATTTGTTCTCAAGAATCATTTCCTTTTAGTGTATTAAATGGAGGATATTATTATGTCTCATAAGCTATAGTTATATCTAATAGCTTGCAAAAGATGCATCATTCTTGGGTTCTTCTTTAAAGATAATTAAGTTTCTAAAAGGAAAGAAGGGGGAGGAAGGAATGGAAAAAAGAAAGGGGGAGGAGTGAAATCACCTTCAAGAAGCAATACCATTGAACAGCCCTTGTCTAGACTGTTGAGGGATGTTTTTCTTATTTTCTTTTTCTTTGTCTTTCTTTCTTTTTCTCAGGCCAAACAGGAGAGGGAGGAGGAAGGGGCAGGAGAGTGAGTGGGAAGAATTACCACGTTCCTAATGTTGTATTTATGAGATACATACATATAATATATATAAAAGTCGACTAACCAATGAATAAGTACATAAAATGTGATATATCCATACAACAGATTGATAATAAAAAGAATTGCAATGCTGATACATGTTACATCATGGATAAATCTTGAAAGCAGTATGCTATACAAAAAAGATGGTCATAGGAGACCACATATGGGTGATTTTATTTATATGAACTGTCTAGAATAGGCAAATCAACAGAGATGGGAAATAAATTAGTAGTTGTTTAGGACTGGCATTGGAATTGGGGAGGAAAATGTTAATGAGTGATCCCAGTGAACATAGGGATTCTTTTTTGGAGAGATGAAAGTATTTTTAGATTAGTTAGTGACGATAATTATAAAATGATGATATATCAAATACTATCAAACTGGTATTTCATGTTTTATGAACTGTGTACTTTGTAAATAATATCTCAATAAAGTTATTAGGGACTTGTTGGTTGATGAGGATATCCTATATATTGTAGGTAACATGTTTGATCTGTAAATTTAGAAAATATAAATTTTATATAAGAGGTATAATGTAATAATTGAATGAAGGTAGGGAATGGTGAGTACAGATAAAAAGAAAAATGGTAGAACTTTAATAATTATGGAGGATAAGTAATAAATTCATAGTGGTTAAATTATGATCATTTAAACATTCAAAATTTAAAAGTATATGCTTAAACTTGTAATTTTAAAAATTTATCCTATAGGCAGAAGGGGTTATATATATGTGTGTGTGTGTGTGTGTGTATGTGTATACACACATAGAGAGAGAGAGAGAGAATGAATTAGAGAGCAATCCAACCCACTGATTCACTCCACAAATGCCTACAGTGATGGGGCTGGGCCAGGACCAGAGCCAGGGGTCAAAAACTCAATCCAGGTCTCCAACATGGGTGACAGGGACCCAGCCATCTCCTGCTTCCCACCAGGGTCTGCACTGGCAGGAATCTGCAATCAAGAGCTAGAGCTGGGAACTAGACTAGGCATTCTGACATGGGAAAGAAGCATCTTAACCACTAGGCCAAATGCCCACTCCTATACTTCTAAGTGTTAAAACCATAGTGAAGCAGTCTGAACACAGCTGCTAGGATTTAAAAATTAGCAATAGGTAAATAAGGCAAGAAAATAAATAATGAGCCATGCTTTCATTTTTTATTGCCAAGAGTAAAATTAGGAATGTTTTAAGAAATAGAGTGATATGTTGGGATTTTGTTAATTTAAAAAACCTGTAATATATGTTTAAAATCTGATTACAGCAATGAACATGTTAAAAGATATCTGTTGGCCGGCGCCGTGGCTTAACAGGCTAATCCTCCGCCTTGCGGTGCTGGCACACCGGGTTCTAGTCCCGGTTGGGGCGCCGGATTCTGTCCCGGTTGCCCCTCTTCCAGGCCAGCTCTCTGCTATGGCCCGGGAGTGCAGTGGAGGATGGCCCAAGTCCTTGGGCCCAGCACCCTCAAGGGAGACCGGGAGAAGCACCTGGCTCCTGCCTTTGGATCAGCGAGATGCGCCGCTGCAGCGGCCATTGGAGGGTGAACCAAGGGCAAAAAGGAAGACCTTTCTCTCTGTCTCTCTCTCTCACTATCCACTCTGCCTGTCAAAAAAATAAAAATTAAAAAAAAAGATATCTGTTACATATTTAGCTACAGTTTTCAAGTGCCAGTGAAAATTCTAAATATTTATATAAGATCCATTCAATTTTTACAAAAGTGCAAATTAAGTAGTTTACACTTTGGTAAACTATAATCATTAATGTTCTTAACTCAAAAGGACATTTTCCTGAACAATGTTGAAATGAGGAAACGTCTTACATACACACTTTATAAGCAGTAGCTCCACTATTCTGCCTTTCAAAATTTAATGTGCACATGAATTCAGGGAAATCTCACAAAATGCAGATTTCCATTGAGTACATGAGCTGAAAATTCTGAATTTCTAACAAGTTCTCAGGTGATGCCATTTCTTCTGGTCCAGGGACCACACTTAACCAGGGAGTGCTCTCTACTTCATCAAATTTTGTTAACAAAGATAATTCTATTTTCCAAAGATATATCTAGAAAGTGCTTTGAAGTACACCTTTAAGAGATGAATCTCTATCATGTAGGGCAGATGGTTCTTTTTTGTCTTGTTTTCAAGATTTTAAGGACATGCCAAACTGCTTAATTTGCATCTCACTGTAATGCTTAATCATTCTGATCCCTGTGGAGCACATATTCTACTAAAGGCAGCAAATAAACAGGTACATAAACCACTTACAATCACCTAAGGTCATAGAATGACTAAGGAGTTGCTGCCACCTTTGGATCTCCATTCAAATGTGGTTTTCTCTGTGTCATTTCTAAAATCTGATTTTAACTTTTCTATTCATATTATTGTATATTATTCTGCTTCATTCAAATAATCCTCTGGATTACAAAAATAAGTTAAGGCATGTCACCTTAGTGTTTTACTTAATACATCTAATTGAAATTCAACAAAAAGAAAAAAATCTGGAAATCACTAGAACTTGTTCTAGAATGCTTCTTTTGGGAGCTGGTCTTTAAGCTGGGTCTGCCACAACTTGGAGTAAACTGTAGGAAGGTGGGATGAATAAATTTCACAGTTAAAGAATGGGCAGGAAAACTGGCACAGGTTTGTTAGGGGATTATAAGAAAATAAACACAAGAATAACCACAATTGGAGCTAGGCAGTTGAGAGATTTAAAAAGAGCTAATGATCTGTCCACTCTTCCAAAGGCAGTGAGAGTCCCTGACAGATTTTCCTGGGTGAAGAATGATATGTAAACAGCAGGCAGGCTGACAGAAGCAGGAAGAAGTCAGAGGCAGAGAGCCAATCAGCCTCTCTTACAAGCCTGTGGTCACTAATGTAGACATGGAAGAACAGGGAGAAGAAGATTTGTAGATATGTTCAGAAAATAAAAATCTGAATTTGGTGCAACACAAATGTTTCTACCTTTGAGTTAAGTTAATGACGTTTGCTTGATTTCTGGGAACAGGGGGGAAGAATGATTAGACTCCTTGCACAAACTAACATCTCAAGACTTTTATATGATATCAAATGATGGTATTTTACTTTTCCTAGCTTTTTGAAACCTGCCAAAGTGGCTGATACTTGATTCAGATACATATGCAAACACAGGCACAGTGTATATTTCTCATGCTTGCTTTTTACTTGCTTTGCCATTCTACTTCTCTCCTTCTACAGCTGCTCTGTGTATAGAAGAATCAAACTCATGGCCTGCCCCTCTGCACTGCCAACCTGCTCCTTAAACATATTTAGCCGGCGCCGTGGCTCAACAGGCTAATCCTCCGCCTTGCGGCGCCGGCACACCGGGTTCTAGTCCCGGTCGGGGCACTGATCCTGTCCCGGTTGCCCCTCTTCCAGGCCAGCTCTCTGCTGTGGCCAGGGAGTGCAGTGGAGGATAGCCCAAGTGTTTGGGCTCTGCACCCCATGGGAGACCAGGAGAAGCACCTGGCTCCTGCCATCGGAACAGCGCGGTGCGCCGGCCGCAGCACGCTACCGCGGCGGCCATTGGAGGGTGAACCAACGGCAAAGGAAGACCTTTCTCTCTGTCTCTCTCTCTCACTGTCCACTCTGCCTGTCAAAAATTAAAAAAAAAAAACTTAAAAAAAAAAAAAACATATTTAGCTCCACCACTTGCTTGGAATTTTGGTAGAAGAATCAATTCCTAATTTTCTAATGCAGTAGCCTAAAACTTTCATGATGAAAAATTTCTAACATCCAAGCAAATAACAACCTGATGAGTTCTATATGTCACTTATACTCAGTAACTATCAAGATTTTGCCACATTTGCTTCATTTATCCTTTTACTCTATTTTTCTTTAGTGAATTATTTGAAAATAATCCCACACATCATGTTGCCTCACTGCTGCACATTTCAGTACATTTTTCTAAATAAATATTGACAGTTTCTTCTACACTTATAACATCATTATCACAACTAACGAAATTAACAATTACTCTTTAATATAATCTAATACCAGTAGTATAATCAAATTTCCCAATTATCTCAAAAAGGCCTTTTTATAATTATTTTGTCTAAATCAAGATCCAGACAAGATGTACACATGACATTTCTTGATAAAACACCAAAGCCTCTCATAACCAAAAGCCTTTTCTCCTCTCCTGTTCCTTCTTTTGCCTTTGACTTGTTACACACACACACAAAACTGGGTCAGTTGATTTGGAGAACTCCCATGATCTGGATTTGTCTGTTCGCTGACTTGTGGTGTCATTTAGTTTGTTTGTTTACCTGTTGTATCTGCTGTTCATAAAGCTTACTTCTAGGTGTTTGCACAGACTCAAGTTCAGCATTTTATAGTAACAACAATGTATATATGGTGCCATGCGCTTCAAGCTCCATCATATCTGGAGGCATATCATGTCATAAGTCCTACTTTCAGAGCTGCTAAGATTGATCACTGGGTTATCTCCAGTTGATAACCTGCTCTCTGCAACATTTTGTGTGTGTGTGTGTGTGTGTGTGAAGGGCGCATGCATGCTAGTGTTGTTTATTTATTTTTATTTTTTTAAAGATTTATTTACTTATTTGAAAGTCAGAGATAGATAGATAGATAGAGAGAGAGAGACATAGAGATATAGAGACAGAGAGAGAGAATCTTCCATCCACTGGCTCACTCCCAATGGTCACAATGGCTGGGGCTGGGCCAGGCTGAAGCCAGGAGCCAGGAGTCTCTTCTGGGTCTCCCCTGTGGGCGCAGGGGCCCAAGGACTTGGGCCATCTTCATTGCTTTTCCCAGGTGCATCAGTAGGGAGCTGAATTGGAAGTGGAGCAGCAGGAACATGAACTGGCACCCATATGGATGGGATGCCAGCACTGCATGCAGAGAGGCCTAACCTTCAATGCCACAGCCCTGTTATTTATTTTTTAAATATGTTTTGAAAGGCAGAGAGAAAGAGAGAGAGAGAGAGTACTCTCACATCTCTGATTGTTGACAACAACTGGGGCTTGGCTGGGTCAAAGCTGGGAGCCAGGAACACAGCCCAGGTCTCCCATGTGGGTTGCAGGAACACAACTGAGCCATCATTGATGCCTCCCAGCATGTACATTAGCAGGAAGCTGGAGTCAGGAGCTAGGGGTGGGGATCAAAATCAGGCACTCCAGTATGGGATGCAGGCTTCCAAAGCAACCAAAGGGCCACCCTCAATAAACTGTTCACCTAATAGTTCACCCATTTATTTTGCCTAATCACTTTCTTTAAAAAAAAAGATTTATTTATTTGAAAGACAGAGTTACAAAGAAAGGTAGAGCCAGAGAGAGAGAGAGAGAGAGGTCTTCCATTCTGCTGGCTCACTCCCCAAATGAATGCAATGGCCAGAACTGAACTGATCCGAAGCCAGGAGCCAGAAGCTTCTTCCAGGTCTCCCATGTGGGTGTGGGGGCCCAAGGAGTTGGGCCATCTTCTACTGCTTTCCCAGACCATAGCAGAGAGCTGGATTGGAAGAGGAGCAGCTGGGACTCAAACCGGCCCCCATATGTGATGCTGGCGCTGCAGGCCGGGGCTTTAACCCATTTGCCACAGCACCGGCCCACTAAATCACTTTTAGAGAGTTTGAAAGAGTGATTTTCTAGTTTTATCATCCATTGAAAATTTTTGGGATTTACCTATTAAAGATGAACATCTCCTCTCATCAATATTTAGTTTGCAATGTAATTTATGCAAGAAAGTCAGAATAAATGCTTACTTCACTTCTTTTAATTGCCACTCTTCAGAGAAAGCTTAGGTGTTCAGTTATTTTCAGTGGTGTCCAGCGAGACACTGTCTTAGCCCTCTCACTTTGAAGTTCCCTTTCTTTGTCCACCTGTCTATTTTAAAGGATCATTTCGAAGTCCTAAGACAATACTTAATCCAACTATATCCGTTATTCTTTCTGATGTTCAGATGATCTCATCTGTGGCCAAAGGAGGTCCTTGGTTAGCTGCTGAGTTCCTTAGTGGAGACCTTGGTTTCCAAACCATCAAGATATCTCAGGCTTCTAGTTTAAAATTCCTGGTTCTGATGCAGCATTAGGCTTTTTTCTGTGAAACCCTGGTCTCCTCAGTGGTGTTAATAAGTAGCACATTGGTCCTGGCTGTGTTTACTGGATTGGTCACTGTGAGAGTCACAGAAACCAACCAAATGTGATTGATTTAGCTAATTGCTGGAAACATTTACATTCAATTGTGTAGCTTCACCAACAGAAATTAGTTTCCTCACAGCTCTGGAAGCTGCAAGTCCAAGACAAAAGTTCCACACAGTTAGTTTCTAAACAGACCTCTCTCCCTGCTTGCAGGTGACCAGCTTCTTCATGAGTGCTCACATGGGTGTCATGTGTGTCACCGAGAGAGGGCTCTGCTGTCTTTTCTTCTTCCTATAAAGACAGTAATCCTAGGAATTTAGGTTTCTTATAACATTAATTACCTCCTTCAAGACCCTATGTCCAAATAAAAACTGAGTCACATTGGGGGTTAGTGAAAAAATATAGCAATTTGTGTAGTTAGCTAAGAATACAATGTGTGTGTGTGTGTGTGTGTATGGAGAGGGACAGTGAAAGCAAGCTGTTTACAATGAATAAAATGGAATCCAAGATCTATCCTCTGAGGTTTTACATGTTAGAATAAGTCATTCTTTTAGGAGGAGGAATACAATAATGGAAAAAAACTAGCAAAATTTTAGTAATTAGAGAGCTTATATTTTAGTTAGTGTACAAAGACAATGAACAAGCACGTACATAAAATAAATGTGTAATAAGTCACTTGTATCAGTTGCTTAGAGGTCCTGTGCCAAAGTGCCACAAACCAGTTGAATAAAAACAACATACATTTATGTTCTTAGAGTTTTGGAGGCTAGAAGTCTGAACCCAAGGTGACAGCCAGGCCATGGTTTCTCTGCGTTCATCTTCTTACGGCATTTCCCTGTGTGTGTCTGTGTCTCACACAATGAGCTTTTTAGAAGGACTTCAGTGGTATTGAATTAGGAGATCACATGACTCCAGGATGATGTCTTCTTAACTAATTGCATCTGCAGTGTCATCATTTCCCAATAAGGTCATATTCTGAGGTACTGAGGGTTTGGATGTCAATATATATTTTCAATCCATAATACTAGGTGTTGGTGTAGCTTACAAAGGAAACAAAAGCACAGCAAAGGTGATGGAGATGATACAGTGTCAGTATTGGAGGAAGGCAAGAGGTGATTAGAAAAGGTACATTGTTCAGAAATCATGGATAGATAGGATGTTTCATCAGATTATTCAAAGTTTCTTGGTCAAAGTGAATGGAAACATAAAGGTACCACTTGCTGAGGCAAGATTACAGAAACAGAAATTTTGAGGGAGTAATCAAGATTTGTCATTTGGTTAATTTTAAGATGCCTGTTGAACACCAAATGGATGTGGTGAGTAAGGAGTTGGATGTACAAACACAGACTCTAGAGTAAGGGCTTGTACTAGAAACATAAATTTGGGAGTCATCAGTGATAGATGATACCAAAAGCCATGAGACTGTGAGATCACACAGACTAAGTATGGATAGTGACTTGGCTCTGAGTAGCACCAAAGTTTGGAGATTGGAAAAATAAGAGGCATTAGCTCAGGCAACTGGAAAATACTGGTCTGTGAGTTTCAATGACTAAGAATTTCAGGAACAGTTAATACCAATAGGCCAAATAAAATGAAGATGGGAAGGAACTACTTGATATGGCAATGTGACCTTGACAAGAGTGGTGGGACAAAAACTTGACTACAGCAAGTTCACAAGGGAATGGAAAGAGAAGAAATGGACCCACTGAGCGTAGATGTATTGCATGAAAGAAAGTAAGCAGAGAAACTGAGTTAGCTGGAGTAAAGGTTGGGACTTTTTGGATAACCAAAGTCCTGTCTGTCTCCTCAAAAGGAAGAGATACAGAAGACAGAGGGAACAACACTTGATGCAATTGAGTAGCTATGGGGAGATGGGCTGTAGCGAGGCATTGACCTTAGTTTGAAGCTGTGACTCCTATTTGCAGTTCATCTCTAGTAGTGCCAGGGAAGCCAGGATTTCAACGTGGACTTAGATGCAGGTAAGTTTGCTGTTTTGACAGCAGAAAGATATAAATTGCTTCTATTGTCTTAGAGAAATAAAAGCAGGACCATCTATTGAAAGTGAGTTCTCCAAATTAAGGCCAAGATGGAGACTTTAAAGTACACAATCACTCACTTTGTAACACTCAGTTTATACAGGCTTCCTTTCATCACTTGTTATCTATATGCATCAGAGGCAAATCTATATTATACTATTTTTAAAGACTTTTTCGAATTTACCATCATGAAAGTTTATTTCCAACTTTTCTTAAGGAAATAAGAAAGGCATTATAATGGGAAAGATTTACTTCATCATATAAAAATTTAAATGTTGCTTTTTGGGATTTAAAAAGAAAATGCTCATTATAGATATGATAGGCTATGAGCCAAACTTTTATAAAACTTTGATAATTCCTGTAGCTATAAAAATGATCTATTTCAAAATAAAAGAGCCTGACTCATTTCTGTGCATCTGGGTAGAAATTACTGGAGTAACTGAGTAAAAGAGAAAAGACAAGAAGCACAAATGGGAAATATTTTGTTTCACTTGCTAAATTAGTTAATAGAAGCAAACAATGTAAATTACCTAAAAATTGTCTTAGGTAGTACCAGTAAGATATCCATTGGTAGAATAAGAGAAACTCATGTTACATCCACAAGAGTGTTTGTTTCATTACTTTTGTGACAAGTCTATCATCTAAAACTTATCAAAACAAAGCTCTTGACAGAAACAAAAAAGCCTAATTGCTCTTGAATAAATGATTTCTAACAAAATTTTTGAAGGACATATTGTGTTAAAACTCAATTACTAAAAATTCACACCCCTCTCTATATTGACAATGTAGATCAAATCCTTATTGGACTCTTGGGTCCATACTAAATTTATGTGTGTCTGTGTGTGTGTGTGTGTTTTCAAAAAGAGGTAGGAGAGTAGAAAGTACAATGTTTTTTTAAATTAATTTATTTAAAGGCAGAATGACAGAGAGAAAGGGAGAGACAGAGAGAGAGTGAGATCTTCCATCCTTTGGGTTCACTTCTCAGGTGGTTGCAAAAACACAGGCTTGACCAGGCCAAAGCCAGAAGCCAACAGCCTGCTCTGGGTCTCTCATGGGGGTGGTAGGTGCCCAAATACTTTTTTTTTTGACAGGCAGAGTGAACAGTGAGAGAGAGAGACAGAGAGAAAGGTCTTCCTGTTGTGCCGTTGGTTCACCTTCCAATGGCCGCTGCGGCAGGTGCATCGTGCTGATCCGAAGGCAGGAGCCAGGTGCTTCTCCTGGTCTCCCATGGGGTGCAGGGCCCAAGCACTTGGGCCATCCTCCACTGCCTTCCCGGGCCATAGCAGAGAGCTGGCCTGGAAGAGGGGCAACCAGGATAGAATCCGGCGCCCCGACCGGAACTAGAACCCGGTGTGCCGGCACCGCAAGGCGGAGGATTAGCCTGTTAAGCCATGGCGCCGGCCCAAATACTTGGGCCATCTTCTACTGTTTTCCCAGGCCTTTAAAAGGAGCTGCATGGGAAGTGGAACAGCTGGAACATGGACGAGCACCCATATGGGATGCTTAGGTTGCAGGCGGTGGCTTTATCTACTATGCTACAACACTAGCCCCTCAACCCCAATTCTTAAAGCTTCTTGAGGAGGCTTATCTCCAGGAGCCAGCAATCATTGTCAAAAAAAGGGCTGAGAAACTGAACAAACTTCCTATTGAAAAATCACTCTGGACTATGCAGTACCTGAACTCAAGCCAAGAAAGTCATTTATTCCAAATGGTTTCACTCAACTTGTTACCACAGTCTCTGTCTTTTCAACACACTCTGTCTCAGTTTCCCATAGTTGACACCTGATATTCTGGTAAATGACCCTAGGCCATATAACCTAACTATTTTTCCCATGTGTGGTAGCCAGCCACCATGACCTTTAAAGATCCCTGACTTTTGCTGCTGACATTCTTGTGTAATTCCCTCCAACAGTATTCCTGTATTGGTCTGTGTGGTCAGTAGAATATGCCAGATGCTATGCCATTTCCAAGATTAGGTACTAAGGCTGTAGCTTCTGTCTTGGGTCCTCTTCTCTACTCACACTTAGAATTACACATGGAGTTCTCAATGACTGGTTGACAGAGCAAGGAATAAAACATGGGCTTGATTTGCAGATGGCTCTGAAGGATATGTGGATAAAACTCAGAAGTGAATGACTGCAGTACCTCTGGTGTATTGCAACATGGCCCTGGAGGATAATGGTGAAGGAAATTGTCTCTGAAGAGTGTATCTGGTTGTTCCTTTTGCCTGGAGATGGAGGGGGCCAGAGGTATGGATGTACAGAATTCATGTGCCATAGCCAGTAGTTTGGCTGGGTGGACAAGGATTTGGATGGAACATGATTGAAAAAGTGGTGAGAAGGAGATCTGGGGAAGAGGTCTGTGACTAGACTCCCTCCAAATAGGCAAAGAGTTTGAACATATTTATGCCTTTTGCTCATCAAAAGTGAAGAATAGGATTTTCATAACCAGGTAAATATGATGACCATAAAACATGTTTGACTGCTTCCCCAGTCACTCCTATCAACTTCCAGTGAGTTCATGAACAAATCAGCAAACCTGAAGGTCTGACATAAGCTCAACAACATGGACTATAATCCACCAAGACAGGTTTGGCAACAGCCACTCCTGAGTGACTAGTCTACCAATAGCAGAGACCAAAATGGAAACCTCCTGGGGACATTGGTCAGCTAATTGTTGTAAAGTTGAACACATCAAACCATTTCCATGATGAGTGTGTGTATCAGAAGTGGAGAGTATATAACTTGTTTTGTATGGAATAGTTTAGATTTGAACTTACTTTCCCTGACAGCAATTCTTTAGGCAAAACCACAGGACCACCTTATCTACTGTGATGGGATTTCACATAGCATCTCTTCTGACACAGGGATCAATTGCATAATAAATGAAATGCAGCAATGCAATTGTGCTCATGGAATTTATTGGTCTTACCATATTCCCATCATCCTGAGGCAACTAGTTTGATGGAAGGCTGGAATGCCCTTTGCAAGCTTCAGTTATGGTGTCAGCTGAGTGGCAACACTGTAAAGTTGAGACAATTTCCATTATGACATGCTAAAGGTCTGGTCTGTGATACAGGTCCTATATCTGTGATACACAAAAGTTGCAGGTCCAGAATCCAGAGGCAGAAATGAGAGTGGCTATTCTATATCCCCTACTGATCCTACAGCAAAATTTTTGCAGTCTTGGGCTTGTCTGGTTTAGAAGTCTTCTTTTCAAAAAGTGGATGCTTTAGACATAGTAGACTTCACTGAACGGGAAGTTGAAATGGCCACCTCCCAGTTAGGACTTGTATCCTGAATCGACAAAGATGCAACAAGTGGGATCTTTGATTCTGAATACCATTGAAAAACAGCTTATTCCATAGTGGGAATAAGGAAGAATATGTCTGGAATTCAGGATATACTTTGCAGGAATTTCTATGTTCTGGGGTTAAATTAAATGGAAACTTACAACAACCAAATTGAGGCAGGATTGTTAACAGCCCAGAACATTCAGGAATACAGGTTAGCTCATGCTAGTGTTAGAAGGTGGTTATAAACACTACCTATGACCAAGTGACAAGTTGCAGAAATCAGAGGTATAACAATTATACACTTTTGCATATTTTAATGACTATGCTTAATATATACATGAAATATTTTTATTTACTATCTAACATGTGTTTTGTTGTTGCTATTGCTGTTGTTTAAGATTTATTTTCTTGAAAGGCAGAGTTACAGAGAGAGAGAGAGAGAGAGAGAGAGAGAGAGAGAGAGAGACAAAGAGATATTCCATCCACTGGTTCACTCCCCAAATGTCCACAATGTCCAGACCGGAGCCTAGGCCACGCCAAAGCCAGGAGCCTGGAACTCCATCTGGGTTTCCCACATGGGTGGCAGGAGCCCAAGTACTTGGGCCATCTTCCAGTAATTTCCCAGGCCCATTAACAGGGAGGTGGACCGAAGTGGAGCACCCAGGGCTCCATTGTATGCATATATGGGATGCTAGCATCACAGGTGGCTGCTTAACCTGATGTACCACAACACTGGCCTCCAACATGTGTTAATAGTAGATAATTTTGTATCTCAATATTAAAACTTTAGTATAATGAAGGGTATGAGTTTTTAGAATAGGATTTTATAAATTTTTCAGTAAAGAGCCAGACAGCAAATGATTTAGACTTATTTAGGCCTTATGGGCCATATATTGTCTGTACTGCATATATTTTGACATTCCTTTATAGAAAATTGCTATAAAATAAATGTCTTTAAATTATTATATAAAAGATCTTAAAGCACAACTCTTAGCTCATGTACTGCACCAAAGAAGGTTGAGAGAGAAATTTAATTCACAGTATATTATTTTCCAACCCATAGACCAGAAAAAGAATGAAAATAAACACAGACAAAAACAGGAATTTCACAGTGTCTTGTGGGAAAAGGGCAAGCATGCTTTGGTTATGCATGCGATAAGCATATTATGTACAGCATAACAATTATTTTTGTTTGGAGATGAAGTGTAGTGTGGGAAGGTATGTCCGGGTGCATGCTTGTTGCAGCAGTTAAGTTGCTGCTTAGGATGACTACATCCCATATTGGGGTGCCTACAAAGAAACAAAAAATAATTGATGACCATGATTAATAAAAAAAAATAGGAAGAAGGTATTATGTTTAGGTACCAAGGTAACAAGTGGTAAAGTATGGTAGCTTTGTAATGTGTCCACACGGCTGGACTGAACCATATTTCCCAGAATTCTATTCCCAGTATGCTGCCCATTAGAATGGGACACAAGAGAAGTTCTTGTAAGATTTGGAGGGAAGAAATGAGGCTGCCGCCATTGTTCTGAAGGCTCACACAGGTTGTCCTTGGCATGGAGCAACAGTCAAGCCTGCAACTGCTCCACCTTCCCCCCAGCCTCCGTTAGCCTCTCCAACTGTTTAGCCAGGTGATGGTATCAAATCCTCCTGTAGACTTCCATACCATCAACATCAGAGCAACAAGAACCACCAGTCCATGCTAGTTCTGGCACACCCCTACTTCACATCTTCCATTCTTGGCACTGTCTTCACTAGAGAGTTCAAGTTCCAGCATTAGTCCCAAGGAAAAACAAAAGCCTTACAGAAAAGAATCAGCTTCCGTGGTTGTGTAATGTCAAATCACTGTACCAAATGCCTTTTAAAACTGTGTGCCTTAGAATGTGCCTATGTGTGTGTGTATATAACCTCCTAGTGGCTTTGCTTCTCTGACTATATACCCTGTTATTCGACTTCAGTATCCTGAATGAATCCTATCTTTGGGAGCTGTTGTACCTCACCATCTCCAACTAGAATGAAGAAGCAGTGAGCCTTTGTAGATTAGAATTCTGAGCCTGCTATGTTTTCCTTACTGTGATTGCTCAATTAAAAAAAAATGTGTCTATTCTTAAGGAAATTCTATTGTTTGGAGATCAATAAAAAGTTTCTAGGATACACATTTTGCAGATAGTCCATTGTACCAAATTACCTCCTTATTATCTTTCTCACCATCAGAAAGATCCCAATTAGAGAATGCATAGATTTCTATATACTATTTTATTAACATAGCCGAAATACAAATTTACTTAATACTAACAATTTTATGTGCTTTGTCATCTTATTTGACTCTTTTTTATGTGTTCCCATACTCGTAATCCCTTACATTTACTAAACAGTTTCTATCCAGCATACTTTGAATGCTATAGTCAGCTTACTACAGTGCAAAGCCCATTACTCTTGGATGATAGACTTGCAGTTTCACTTGTGCTACCTATTCCTGTGCAACTTACCTGCCGAAATCTCTCCTAGTTCAAAATTGCTTTCATCTCAGAAATTCTGGAAAAGTATACAAATAACAACCATGGGTGAGGAGAACATAGCCAAGGGGGAGGTAACAAATGGGGAAGCAGCAGGAATGTGGCATAAATCAGACAAAAATGAAGACCTAAGGAAGAGATGATAGTAATAACAATAAATTGCTACCATATGTTTACATTCATTCTATGCTATACAATATACTTACTATACTATGCTTTTCAAAAATCCTGTACTTCTCAGAAAATATGTATTGAATATTTTCCTCTTTTATAATGAAGTATTCTATACAATATAACTAAATTTTAAAGAAACATGAAATGAAAACCACGTTTAAGGAACTGAACATTATCAACCTCTTTAAAGTCCTCCATCTCCCCTTCTTAATCCTGATCTCTACCATACCCAAATATAGATACATATCTGAATTTCGTGTTTTTTATTTTCCAGCTTTTCTTCATCAGTGGGTCTCATCTGCATGTATCCTGAAGCCATATATTCAGTTTTGCTTTATTGTTCAATGTTTGTTTATTTATTGAAATTTTTGAGAGGCAGCGAGAGAGAAGTGAAGAGAAGGAGTGAGACAGTGCACTCCCATCATGGTATTCAGGGCTCAATCCCGGTCTCCCACAGGGTGGCAGGGGCCCAGATACTTGAATCATCACCTGCTGCCTCCCAGGATGTCCATGAGTAGGAAACTGGAATTGGGAGCAGAGCTGAGACTTGAACCCCAAGTACTCAGATATGTGATGCGGGTGTTTCAGTTGGCATCTAACCACTGTGCCAAACATCCACCCCAGTTTTGCTTATATTTGTATAACATATAAATGGATGAAATTGCATATTTTTCAGTGATTTCTTTTTTTTATTCAACTCAAAGTTTATGAAATGAGTACATGCCTGTGTATATATTTATAATAATTCATTTCCACTGATGTGAATGCTATGGCTGTATTCCATTTTCTTTATAAATTCATCTATCCACAGATAGTTGTCTTATTTACTATTCTGTTTTTTTTCTACCTCCACAATTAATGCTATTATGAACCTTTTTGTATGGCTCCTCTGGCCAATGTTGCAAGTGATTTTCTTTTGCCCATGAGTGTTTCTTGGATTTTTAGCATTTGTTTATGTATTCTGGAAACTATGACTTTATTCATTTTCTGCAGCAAATAACTTCCCTTATTATATGGTTTATTTTTTAGATTTCTTTATGGACTCTATTAATTAACTAAGCTTCTTGATATTAATATGCTTGAATGTATCAGTTTTTATGGCTTTATTGATCTGACTTACTTAAAAACATACTATCCTTTGAGCTCTTAAAATAGTTTCTATTTTTGGGCTGGTGCTGTGGCACAGCAGGTTAAAGCCCCAGCCTGCAGCATCGGCATCCCATATGAGTACTGGTTCAAGTCCCAGCTGCTCCACTTCCCATCTAGCTCCCTGCTATGGCCTGGGAAAGCAGCAGAGGATGGCCAAAGTGCCTGGGCCTCTGCACCCACATGGGAGACCTGGAGGAAGCTTGTGGTTCCAGATCAGCCCAGCTCCTGCTATTGTGGCCATCTGGGGAGTGAACCAGCAAATAGAAGACCTCTCTCTCGGTCTGTACCTCTCTCTGTAACTCTTTCAAATAAATAAAATAAATCTTTAAAAATGTATATTTTATATTTTTAAGATTTATCATTGTCTTTCACATTTAGTTACTTAATTCACTTATGAATTTAATGTTTCAGTTTTGTATTTTATTTAAATAAAAAAAAAGACTACATTCACAACCAGGCTTGTAGTTTGATGGAGGCACGGGAAAGTATTATGGGTCCTAAAATCTCGTTCATGATTCTCAGTGGTCATTTGCATTCTCCCCAAAACAAACAAAAATGGAACAAAACAAAACAAAGCAAAAAAAAAAAAAAATAGGAGGACTCAGCCAAAGGGATCACAGAGCCAGTGGTTGGAAAGAGATGGACCCATGAATGACAAGTATTGACATGCCTCTCCCTGAAAAATCTGCATTGGAATTTCACACAGATAAGAAATACACCCTGTTCATATTAATCCATTATAATCTGGGGAGTTAAGGAAGACAGCATGCCTAGTTATTAGAATCTAGAAATACATTTTTCTTATCATAAGAAGAAAAGATGCAATTCATTGCCTCCATATGAATAAACAGTAGACCAAGCTCCATGTGTTGAATAAATCCAGCTTCTCTTTATTAACCTTCATTGCTACATCTGTCATATATCGTTTCCAAATACATGTGGGAATATACTGGTAATTTTTACATCTATCTAGATGTTGCTACCACATGCTTTTAATTACTACAGCATTAGCATAAATTTTGTCATGTAGTAAGACAAAAATTTCTACTTTGTCAAGAACTTCTTGGCTTTCCTAGATCTTCACTGTTCCATGTAGGGTTCAAAATGAGAGTTATAAATTTTATTTAATAAACTTATGTGTATTTTCAAAATTATTTATTTATTTGAAAGACAGAGAGACAGAGATGTCAGACAGAGATCTCCCAGCCACTGGTGCACTTCCCAAATGCCTACAACAGGCAAGGCTGCTCAGGCCTAAGCCAGGAGCCTGAAACTCAGTCCAGGTCTTCCATGTAGATGGCAGGGACACAAGTACTTGAGCCATGATCTGCTACCTCCCAGGGTGCACAGTAGCAGAGAGGAAGAATTTGAAGCAGAGCTGGGAGTTGAACCCAAGCACTCTAATATAGGATGCAGGCATCCCAACCTGTAGTTTTAGCCACTACACAAAACAATCCCCCAATCCATGAGATTTTTATTGGAGTTGCTTTGAAACAATTTGATTAACCAGATAACTGACATCGTTTTAAGGTTCTTCTTTTTTTTTGGACAGAGTTAGACAGCCAAATGAATAATGCAGAGCGTTTATAGTTCTTTTTTTGACAGATTTAGACAGTGAGAGAGAGACAGATAAAGAGAAAGGTCTTCCTTCCATTGGTTCATCCCCCAAATGGCCGCTATGGCCAGTGCACTGTGCCGATCTGAAGCCAGGAGCCAGGTGCTTCCTCCTGGTCTCCCATGTGGGTGCAGGGCCCAAGCACTTGGGCCATCCTCCACTGTACTCCCAGGCCACAGCAGAGAGCTGGACTGGAAGAGGAGCAGCCAGGACTAGAACCAGGCCCATATGGGATGCCAGCGCTGCAGGCGGAGGATTACAAGTGAGCCACAGCACCGGCCATTGTTTTAAGGTTCTTATCCACTTGTTTGTACTTAATGTTTTTCAATATGGTTTGATAATTTTATCCAGAAAAGCATGTACACCAATACAGGTAATATTTGTGGTAGGCAGAATGTAGATGACACTGATCATCAATGGTTGAAAGAAAACATTGTTAAGTCAAAAATGCCTATACTGCACCTAACCTACTGAACATGATAGCTTAGCAACACAGTACACCATGGAGTCCCATTTGTTAGCCCTTGTGATCATGCAGCTGATTGGGAGCTGTGGTTTGCTGCCACTGATCAATATTAAGGAAGAATATTGTACCACATCAGTATCCCAAAAAAAATATCAAAATTCCAAACTGAAAGTGTGGTTTCTGTTGACTGTGTATTGCTTTTATACCATTGTGAAGTTGAAAAACTTGAAGTCAAACTGTCATGTGTTAGGGACTATCTGTGATGTTCTCCCTCAAAATGTCCATGTCTTCATTCTCAGAACTTATGAATATATTGCCTCATGTGATAAAGGCAGTTTTTAGACGGAGTTAAAGACCTTGTGAGGACAAGATTATCCTATTTTATCCAAATGATCCAAATCAAATCATGTGAATCCTCAAAAACCAAGGACCTTTCTTGGCTGTGGTCAGAGGAAGACACGACTTCAGAGAATGGTCAGAAAGATGCTGTGAAGCCGCAGGAAGATGGGCATGACCCAAAGAATGTAGATGGTTTCTGAAAACTGCTAACAGCAAGGACAAGGAGAAACCTCTGAGAGCACCCAGAGAACCATGCAGTCCTGCTGACATGAAGATTTATCCCTATGAGCCCTGGGTTAGACTTCTAACTGACCGACTATAAGATAATGTATTTATGTTCTATTAAGCCACTGGATTTGGGCAATTTGTTATGGCAGCAATAGGAAACTAATAGAATAGTATTATGGTTTATGCTATCAAAGTGTCTTCAAATGTACCTGTACATTCATTCATCTTATTATTGATGATTCTTCTTATTTATCTATTTGAGAAGAGGAGAGGAAGAGGGACAGGGACAGGGACAAGGAGAGACAGCTCCCACCAGCAACTTCACTCCCTGAATGCCCACAATGGCTAGGGCTGGGCCAGGTCAAAGCCTGGAACCAGGAACTCAATCCACATTTCCCATGTGGTAGCAGGATCCAAGTACATGAGCCATCACTGCTGCCTACCAAGGTCTGTATTATCAGGAACCTTGAATCAAGAGCCAGAGCTGGGTGTGGACCCAGGTATTCCAGTTTGGAATATGGACTTCCTAACTAGCTATATCTTAACTGCTATGTCAAATGCCCACCTCTGGTGATTATTCTTGAATTACAGACTTTCATTCTGAAATTATCTTCCTTATTTCTAAGATAATTTCAAAAAGTAGTTTACTGAGCATCTGTGATTGGAACTCTTAGATGTTTTTTGTTTTTTAGGACTTACTTATTTATTTGAAAGGCAGAGTTACAGAAAGAGAGGAAGAAACAGAGAGATCTTCCATCTGTTGGTTTACTTCTAAAATGGCCACAATGGGCTGATCTGAAGCCAGGAGCTGGGAGTTTCTTCCGGGTGTCCCATGTGGGTACAGTGGCCCAAGCAATCAGACCATCGTCTACTGCTTTCCTAGGCCATAGCAGAGAGCTGGATCGGAAGTGGAACAGCCGAGACTCCAGGTCAGAAATCAGTGCCCATATGGGATGAGGGCACCACAGGTAGTGGCTTTACCTACTGTGCCACAATATCGATTCCCAACTGTTAGATTTTTGTTTGCCTTGTTTTTTGAAAAAGCGTCACAGGGTGTACAATTCAAGGTTGGCAGTTTCTCTCAGCACTTTGAAGATACTTCACTGTCTCTCGTTTAAAGGTCAGCTATCTAAATGATTATCCTTCATTTTCTTTTTACTTTTAAACTTTCTCATTATCCATGGTTTTTTTCAGTTTCACTGTAGTATATCTAAGGGAATACCTTTTTAGCTAACCTTTTGGGAGTTTGTTGTGGTTCCCAAGTATGAAAATCCACATCTTTCTCATTCACTGTCTTACCAGTGTCTAGTGTTCCAGTGGTCCCTATCAATTTCTTTTGTAACTTCCATATCTGTATCTTCTACATCTCGACCTGGTTGTGATTTTTTCAATTTATCCATGCTTCTGAGTTTTATTCTGGATAATTCATTTATTCTGATTATTGTTTGAACATGGATACAGTTAAAACCACCAGACTAGTCAGAATTTCATGTTGAGGGGACTATAAAGCAAAGATTAAGAATTGAAAATTTTAGGACTCCACCTGAGGGAGAGAAGAGGAAATGTGGGAATTGGTAACTAAGTATAGAGAGCAGGAAGGTAAGCAAGAAGAGTAGGTCTTGAAATATTTCTAAAAAGAGAAAAATATAACTATTAAAAAGCTATATTCAATCTACCACATGACAAGTAACTAAAGAGAGCGTACCTTGCTTGAATTTTTCTCTGCTTTGTGCCAGACAATAGAAGGCATAAACAGCAAAATAGAGGGAAAGTCTTTTTAGCTGATAATAACGTTTATGAATGAGGCCACAAAATTCAGAGCTAAATGTTAAGGAGGGAACTACGAGCAAGCGCAAAGCACATGGGGCTACAGGAGTCACAACAAAGAGTTGCTGAACCCAGACTTCAGCAAGGGTAAGCATGCTACTTGCTTTATGTTGTGATTTGTGTGGTCTTAGTAGTACCGACAGACTACATTCCTGTGTGGAAACTCAGCACATCAACTATAAAGCTATAGCCACTTTACTATTCCTCTCCCAATTTTAGAACATGTTATCCTGGAGGAATCACTATGGAAACGTCTTCCACATATTTACATAAAAAGATGTCCTGACATAGACTAATTACATATATAGGCTACATATAGCTTGTATGTGTGTGCTTGACACAAAGGTGGAAACAGGTAGATCCTGGAGACTAGAAAGGCAGAGTGAAACTGACAATATTGTAATCAGGAAGGAACCAGGCACCAAGGAAGGACTGACAGAGAAAAGGAAACTGCTAGAGTTGATAAATGAGTATATGTGGAGGAAGAAAGATTCGAAAGTAAAGATAATGCCAAAGATTTGGGCTTAAATACCAGGATAGCAGCTGAGATTCCCTTGGTGTTTAGGAAGTAGGACAGTTGGGAAAATTTTAAATGAAACAAAGACATTTGTCTGAAGCACAGTGATTTGAGGAGGAAATGACCTCAAAGATGATTAAAATCTTTAATCAAATGACAGTCTGCTGTGGTTTGAAGCGTAGCTTATTTGACTACTATTTAATAACTAATCTGCTGTATCAAATATTAATGAACATTTACGTCTGAGTCATTATGATAGTTAGAATTCTAAATTCCTTAAAAATTTTTCTTAAGTTTTTTTTTCTTTTAGAGAATGTTAAAAAGAATTTGCTAAGGACCCAGTACTGCAGTGTAGCAGGTTAAAGCCTCAGCCTGCAGCACTGGCACCCAATATGGGTACTGGTTCAACTCCCAGTTGCTCCACTTTCAATCCAGCTCCCTGCTAATATGCCTAGAAAAGCAGTGGAGGATGGCCCAAGTGCTTGGGACCCTGCACCCACGTGGGAGACCTGGAAGAGGCTACTGGCTCCTGGCTTCAGTTCGGCTCAGCTCTGACTATTGTAGCCATTTGGGGAGTGAACCAGTGAATGGAAGACCTCTCTTTCTTGCTGTCTCTACCTCTCTCTAATTCTGTCTTTAAAAGTAAAATAAATCTTTAAAAAAAAAGAATGTGCTGCTCAAGTGCAGGTTCAACAGTCAATTTTTATACTGGACTTACGGAGCTGTGCAGCCTCAGCCAAGTCACTTGTTTTCTTGTGACATGAGTATGCTCATGCTAAATAGGGATTTAGCCTGTGTTGTCCATCAATACGGCAGACCAGGTATCATAAGGTAATCTTCTGATGCAAACAACTAAGAATGCTAAACAATTTTTCATCATCCCCTTAAGAGCCCTAATAAGATTATTGCAAAGCAAATAAAGGTAAGTGCAGTTAGGATCCCAGGAGTATTTCTGGGTAAGAGAGGAACACATGAGCTAGAAACAAGCCATGTTCCTCCTTTCCTGTACCCTACATCCCACCCTATGCCACCCAGAAGGCCAGGAAAATTGTTTGCCTTCAACAATGGTATTGGACAAAATAGAGAAAAAAATTATCCCAAAACAAGTCTCAACCCTCAGGTTCTATAGGTCAATTTACATTAACTGAATTCTCCAGAAGTCCTAAAATGGATGGTACTATGATTTCAGTTGGTCCTGATCTGTCATCCAAACACCTGGAAGAAGCAATGTAAGTATCCACTGGGTGACTTTATCTCTCTCCCAGGTCCCAAGGAATTTTGAAAGATCATGTTCTCAATGAGATATCAAATAGCAGAGACAGACAGCCCAGACACAGTTATCAATTACAGGATAAGAAAACAATCATGCCTAAAATGTTTAAGCAATAAGGAATAGGTTGAAAATATAAGGAGATAATAAGAAAAACACAAGAAAAGAATAATCATTTTTGAAAAAAATAGAATGAGAAATAAAAGTTTCAGTAGTTACATTGAAAATTCAGTGGATTTTTCTAATAGGACAGTAGACTAAATTAGAGGAGTAACATGTGAATTAGAAAGTAGTTCTAAGAAATTAGTTCAAATGTAGAATGAACAGATAAAGAGGTGGGAAGTACATGAAAGTGGTACTAGAATTAAGGATCATAGAACGAGGAAATTTCCCTTTTAAAAGGGAAAAAAGAATGGACATAGCAGAGGGGAGAGAAAAAGTATTCTAGAACCAATGACAAACAGTAATACATATTTCAAGAAGTCCAACAAATTACAAGCATAACAAGTCAGTACTGAGACAAAGCATACTGAAATTTCAGAGCCTTAAATTGCAGAAATATTATCTTAAAAGATGAATTATACTAATAGAAGCAATAACCAATGAGGGATCAGTGAAATCTACTGCAAGGGTCAGATGATAAGTAATTAAGGTTTTGAGGACTATATAATCTCTGTCACTGATACTCTGTCATTGTAGTAAAAGCAGGCATAAGAAAATATGTAAATGATTAAATGTTCCAATAAAACTTTATTTACAAAAAAAAGTTGTAGTGAGATCTGGCAGGCAGGCCATAGCTGGTGACCCCTGAATCAGAATAATCTCTAACTACTCCACAGCAAAAATGGGAAGGCAGCAGAATATTTTTAATGTATGAAATAAGACAACTAATGTACAATTCCATAGCCATCAAAATATCATTCAAGAATGAATTAAAAAGACACTGCCTAGGAAAAAAAAGCTGATAGATTTTACCACCAACATGACTTCTAAAATTTTAAAATATGTTCCTTCAAGCAGGGAAAAAACAGTGACCTCAAATAAAGAAACAAACAGGAATGAAAGTGGTAAATGTGTGAGTAAACTCAAATCAACACCAACTATAAAAATAAATAAAAGTACAAAAAAAAATACAAGGTAGATCTAAAATTCCCAATAACAATGGCATTTGGTCTGAGAGGTATGATTGCAATGGAGTTTGCTCCAGTGTGAGGTTGCCTCCAAAATTCATGTTGAAATTTTAGTTGCTGTATTAAGGGTGGGGACTTTAAGAGGTGATTAATGAAAACTCTGTTCTCATACAAGGATTTGTGCACTCATCAGGGGTGGGTTAGTCAAGGCAAGAGTGGGTTTGTTAACAGGTCAGGCTCCTCTGGCCTCCTGACTGTTTTCATGCACCATCTCTTGCCCTTCTCCCATGTGCTGCTGCCTTTACCAGATACACCCTCTTGATCTTGATCTCACAATTCTGCAGAATTGTGAGCTAAATAAGCTTCTGTTGTCTATAAGTTACTCATTCTGGAGGATTCTTTATGGCAGCACAAAGCACATTAAAAGAGTGCCTTAGGGAATGGCACTGTGACATAGCAGGTGAAACTGCTGCCTGTGGTACAGCATTCTATATGGGTGCTGGTTCAAGACCAGGCTACTCTACTTCTGATCCAGCTCCCTGCCAAGGTACCTGGGAAGGCAGAAGAAGAAGGCCCAAGTACTTGGGCCCCTGCACCCATGTGGGAGACCTGGATGAAGCCCCTGGATCCTGGCTTGAGATTGGCCCAGCTCTGGCCATTACAGCCATTTGGGGCATGAACAAGCTGCTGGAAGATCTCGCTCCCTCTTTCTCTGTAACTCTGCCTTCAAATAAATAAATAAATCTTTAAAAAAAGCCCCAGTGCTTTAGGTTCTTGATTTATTCAGGAAGATAACAGAAATATTAATTTTAGATAATAATACCATATCTATATAAATTAAATTTCTGTAAATATATATATTCTAAAAGTAAGCACTAAGAAATGGAAATGGAAAACAGAAATCATAGCTAGTATGGGAAAAGTGAAATGAGAAAAAAATAGCAAAGAAAGCTAGGAAAAAAGAAAAAAATTAACCATAATAAGAGACATACAGAAAGGACAAAAGAAGATGACAGAAATAAGTCTACACGTATAAAAAAGTACAATTAATATCAATATACTGAATGCTCCAATAAGATATAAAAATGTTAACACAGGGCTTATAAGAAGCCTTTGTCTACAACTGTAAGAAAGAACAACAATTGGAACCAGTGTTGTGGCACAGTAGTTAAAGTCAATGCTTGCTATGCCAGCATCCCATATCAGAGTGGGTTCCAGTCCCTGCTACTCTGCTTCTGATCCAGCTTCCTGCTAATGTACCTGGAGGCAGTGGATGATGGCCCAAGTACCTGGACCCTTGCCACCCATGTGGGAAAATCAGGACGTAGACCTTTGTTCCTGGCTTTTGCCTGGCACAGACCTGGCTGCTGTGGCTATTTGGAGGAGTAAACCAGCAGATGGAAGATCTCTGTCTCTTACTCTCTAACTCTGCCTTTCAAATAAATAAATAAAATACTGCATGGAAGAAGGGTCATCACTATTAATCTCATGGATCTTAAGGGGATAATAAAGGAATACTATTAACAACCTCGTGCCCCAAATTTTGTTCTTTTAAAAATTTTATTCATTTTATTTATTTGAAAGGCAGAGAAAGAAAAAGATCTCTTACCTGCTGATTTACTCTCCAAATGCCTGCAAGATCTGTGGGGCTGGACTAGACTAAAATCAGGAGCCTAGAACCCAATCCAGGTATCCCTGTAGGCTACTGGGACCCAGACATTTGATGTATAACCTCTCATAATGCCTATTAGCAGGAATCTGGAATTATAACCACAGCTGGAACTCCAACCCAGTCATTCCAATATGGGATGTGGGCATTCCAAGTGATATAGTCACTGTGCTAAATGTCTGCTTTATCTTTCAAATTTTATAATTTAAATGAAATGGATCACTTCTTCAAAAGGCACAAAAATACCAAAATTCACACAAAGATAAATAGATAATCTGAAAAAGCCTGGATTTATTTTTAAAAAATGAATCAATATAATCAGTAATTCATAATTATAACCTATCCTCCAATAGTATCAGGCCTCCAAAAGTTTGGAGAATTCCACCAAATACTTAAGAATGAAATTATATGTGGCCAGCCTATGGTGTAGCGGGTAAAGCCACCACCTACAGTGCTACATCCCATATGGGCTCCAGTTTGAGTTTTGGCTACTCCACTTCTGACCCAGCTCCCTGCTAATGTTCCTGGGAAAGCAGTAGAAGATATCCCAAGTCCTTGGGCCCCTGTGGGAGATCCAGAAGAAGCTCCTGACTCATGGCTTAGGATCAGCATAGCTCCTACCATTGTGGCCAGCTGGGGAATGAACCAGCAGATGGAAGACCTCTCTCTCTCTCTCTCTCTCTCTCTCTCTCTCTCTCTCTCTCTCTTTCTCTCTCTCTCTCCCCCCTCTCCTTCTCTGTGTAACTCTCACTTTCAAATACATAAGTAAATCTTTTTAAAAAATATATATCATTTCCAGATATAGAGGGAATACTTCTAAATTTATTGTATAAGGACAGGATTAACTTAATACCAAAGTCAGACAAAAATATTACAAGGAAAACTATAAAACAATGTCTCTCATGCACATTGATGAAAAAATCCTCAACAAAGTGTTAGAAAATCAGTTCCAACAATGTATGAAAGAATTATATGCCATTATTCAGTGTGGTTTATTCCAATAATTCAATAATCCATCAACTAAGGTGGATTTCAAAAAGGTTGTGAGGAAAAATGGAATTAAAAGATAAATTTATTTTGACATAATTTTTTTGAAATCCATGCATTGATTTTTCATGTTACATGCTTTTCAAGAAGTTTTTGAGGACCCTTTGTATTTCACCGAATCAACAGGCTAAAGATACACATGTATACAAAATCACATGATCATATCCACTAATGCAGATAAGGCATTTAACATAACTCAATATCCATGCATGATAACATTTCTCAACAAACTATAGAGGACAACTTTCACAAGCTGATAAGGAATATCATACTTAACAGTGATAAACTAGTTGCTATACTGCTAAGACTGGAAACAAGCCCAGGGCATAATTTCTCTCACCACTTTCATTCAATTTTATACTAGGAGACCTTACTAGTGCAATGGAAATAAAAGATAAAAAGACTGAAGAGATACTACAATGTCTTTATTTGCAGATGATATTATTGTCTAAGTAGAAAATCGCAAAAATTTGAAAAAACAAACCCAGAAACAAAAACGTACTTGTGGATGACCATAGCAAGATTGCAGGATCAAGAACAACATGCAAAAATTATAAATATAAATGATTTCCTATATTCAGGAATTAACAGTAGCTATTTGAAATTTAAAAAGTACTTATAATAGCACCAAAGAAGAAAAAAAATGAAATATTTATGTGTAAATCCAGCAAAGTGTGCACAAGATGTATATGTGGAAAGCTATAAAACTCTAATGAAAGAAATTAAAGATTTCAATAAATAGAGAGACATTCCATGTTCTTGGAATGAAAGACTCGGTAGTGTTAGTCTACTTGATTCATAGCTTAAACACACTTCTAATCAGAATTTCAGCAAGTTATTTCATGGGTATTAACAAATTTATTCAGAATTTATATGGAAAGTCAAAAGATCTACAATAATCAACACGAAGAGCAAAGCACACTCTCTCTCCAATTTCAAGACACTAAAACTAGTGTTATCAAGATGACATGCTACTGGTGAAATTATAGGCATGTAGGGCGATTAAACAGGCTAGGGTGCTTAGAAATAGGCCTACAGAAATATTGTCACCTGATCTTCGAAAAAAAAAGACAATTGTATTACTTTATTAATACTGTTGTAACAAATTCTCATAAACTCAGTGGCTTATAACACAAATTTATTATCTTACAGTTTCAGAGTTCAGACGTCTAACATGAGTCTCAGTGGACAGAAATCAAGTTGTCTTGCAGGGCTGTCTTCCTTTTGGGAGGTGATAATCTATTTCCTTGTTTTACCTTTTACAGAAACCACGTTCCTTGGCTAATGATTCATTTCTATGTTCAAATCTGGCAATGGACAGACAGTCCAGTCCTCCTCATATCACATCACTCTGACCTTGTTGACTCTTCTGCCTTCTTGTTCTACTTTAAAGAGTCTTGTTATTACAGTGGGCATGCTTGGATAATCCAGAGTAATTTCCCCATCTCAAGATTAGATGGTTAGTAATGTTAATTCTATCTGCAACTTTAATTCCCCCTTTGCTAGGAAACTAATATATTCACAAGTCCTGAGAGTTAGGATGTAAACATGTTTGAGAACCATAGTTCTATCCATGACAGCAATTCAGGGAACAGGATAATCTTTTTTAAAATATGATGCTAGAAAACTAAATATTCATTTGTTAAAAAGTAAATCTAACGGAGCCGGCGCCATGGCACAAAAGGTTAAACCTCCGCCTATGGCACCAGCATCCCATATGGGCGCCAGTTCTAGTCCCGGTTGCTCCTCTTCCAGTCCAGCTCTCTGTTGTGGTCTGGGAAAGCAGTAGAAGAAGGCCCAAGTCCTTGGGCCCCTGTACCCCTGTACCCCTGTGGGAGACCCAGAAGAAGTTCCTGGCTCCTGGCTTTGGACCGGCCATTGCAGCCATTTTGGGGGTGAACCAATGGAAGGAAGATTTTTCTCTGTTTCTTCCTTTCACTGACTGTAACTCTACCTCTCAAATAAATAAATAAAAATCTTTTAAAAAAAAAGTAAATCTAACAAAAATTATCTTTCACAAAAATAAACCAGAATTGAATCATATACATAAATGTAAAATGCGAAACAACAAAACTTCATGAAGAAAACAGAAGAGAAAATATAGGTGGCCTTGGGTTTGGTGATGAATTTCTTTTAATACAGTAACAAAAGCATGAACCATGAAAGAAAACACTGATAAATTGTAACTTGTTAAAATTTAAAACTTCTGCTCTGCAAAAGATATTGTCAAGAGAATGAAAAGACAAGCTATTGTATGAGGGAAAATATTTTCAAAACATCTGTCTGATAAACTTTTATCTGAAATAGACTAAGAAGTCTTATAAACTCAATAATAAGAGAACAATGCAAAGAAAAATGGACAAAAGATAGGAGCAAACACCTCTCAAAACCAGATTTATAGATGGCAAATAAAACACGTTCAACATTATCAGTCATGAATGAATTACAAATTAAAACTAAAAGGTGAGATTCTCCTACCTACTAAAACAGTAGAGAAACAAAAACTCTAAACCAGACAATACCAATTGCTGTCGGGGATGAGTAATAGGAACTTTCATTCTTTGCTGGTGGAAAAGCAAAGTGGAGTAAATGCTTTGGGAGAGAGTCTGGCAGCTTCTTACAAAGCTAAATAGTCTTACCAGATAATTAGGCAATCCTACTTCTATTTATTTAATGAACTAATTTGAAAATGTGTGCACCAGATAAACCCGTGCATGAATGATTCTAGCAGTTTTATTTATAATCACCAAAAACTTAAATAAAGTAAGCTAGATGTCCTTCAATACTTGAAATGATATACCAACTGTGGTGATCCAGGCCTATAGATTCTATAATAAAAGGAAATGAACCATCAAGTCACAAAGACATGGATGAATCTTAAATACACGATGCTAACGTGAAAAAGATATACACTGTATGAATCCAGGGAAATGCAGCCTAGAAAAGACAAAACTATAGAGACATTTAAATTATCATTGCTTGTGAAGAGTTTGGGAAGGTTGAAAGAGGGCTGCATAAGCAAAGCACAGGCCAGTGAAACTATTCTGAATACTATTGTATAGGTACATGCATGACACTAAGTCATTGTCAAAAGCTGTAGACCTACATCATTCATAGAGTCACGAGACTCCAAAATAGAATGCAGAATGGGATAAAGCAACATATTTTTATTGCAACATTTAAAAAAATTTCACTGGTGGGAATTTCCAAAGTTGCCAAACTCAGTAGCTTTGGGAAGGAGAGGAGCCTTTTTGTCAAAGGCAAAAGAATCTGCACATAGCCACTATTCTGTAGCTGACAGAGTTGTTTCCAATGGATACATGATGAAACGATTTGGACACTGCTACACAAGCATATTGGAGTTGAACATTTAGGTAAATGGATATTGGAGCATGAGAGCCAGGTTTCTCACTGTTAGAATAGAAGCATACACATAGCAAGGGGACACGGTTAGAATGTTCTGTCTGTAGAGTTTTGGTGTTTTTTTTTTTTTAAGATTTATTTATTTATTTGAAAGGCAGAGTTACAGAAAGAGTCAGTGAGAGAGATCTTTCATCTGCTGGTTCATTCCCCAAATGGCTGCAATGACCAGAGCTGGGCTGACCCAAAGCCAGGAGCCAGGAGCTTCTTCCTGGTCTCCTATGTGGGTTCAGGGGCCCAAGGAATTGAGTCATCTACTGCTGCTTCCCCAGATACATTAGCTGGTAGCTGGATCAGAAATGGAGAAGCTGGGACTTAAACCAGTGTCCATATGGGACACCTGCACCACAGGTGGTGGCTTTACCTGATGAGCCACAACACCAGCCCTTGTTTATTTTTAAAGATTTATTATTTGAAAGACAGGGTTACAGAGAGAGAGAAGGAGAAGATGGGAGGAGCGGATAGGGAAGGGAGAGACAGAGAAAGAGAAAGAGGGATTTTTCAATCCCCTCGTTTACTCTCCAGATGGCCTCAACAGCTAGGGCTGGGCCAAGTTGAAACCAGGAGACTGGAACTCTACCCAGGTGTCCCACATGTGTGCAGGGGCCCAATGGCTTGGGCCATCGTTCGCCACTTTCCCAGGCCATTAGTAGTGAGCTGCATCAGAAGTGGAGCCAAGGGCTGGTGCTGTGGTGTAGCAGGTGAGGCTGCCTCCTGCAGTGCTGACATCCCATATGGGCACTAGTTCAGGTCCTGACTGCTCCTCTTCCGATGCAGCTCTCTGCTGTGGCCTGGGAAAGCAGTAGAAGATGGCTCAAGTCCTTGGTCCCCTGCACCCATGTGGGAGACCTGGAAGAAGCCCCAGGCTCCTGGCTTTACATGTGCATACATGTGCATGGTTTATATGTGCATACATGTCTAGTATATACCCTTGATCTGATGTGATGAGGATACACCTTTACCTCTGTAGGTGTCTATCTAAAATACATAACTCCAGGCCAATAATGAGTAAAATATCAGAAAAGTCCTAAGTGAAGGACATTCTGTCGAATACCTGATTCTAGGGTACCTCAAATTTGTCAAGGTCATACTAGATAAGGAAAGTCTGAGAAACTGTCTCAGACAAGAGGAGTTTAGAGACCTGATAATAAATTGCAAAGTGGTATCCTGGAACAGAAAAAAATGATTATGTAAAAACCAGTGAAATATGGACTTTAACAATCATATATCAATATTGGATCATTAATAATAAATGCACCAGGCTGGTGCCGTGGCTCACTTGAGTAATCCTCTGCCTGCGGTGCCGGCATCCCATATGGGTACCGGGTTCTAGTCCTGGTTGCTCCTCTTCCAGTCCAGCTTTCTGCTGTGGCCCAGGAGGGCAGTGGAGGATGGCCCAAGTGCTTGGGCCCTGCACCTTCATGGGAGACCAGGAGGAAGCACCTGGCTCCTGGCTTCGGATTGGCGCAGTGTGCTGGCTGTAGCAGCCATTGGGGGGTGAACCAATGGAAAGAAGACCTTTCTCTCTGTCTCTCTCTCTCACTGTCTATAACTCTACCTTTCAAATAAAATAAATAAATAAATGCATCATAGTAGGGTTAAATGTTAATAGACGGGGAAACTAGAAATGGGGTATATGAGAACTCTCTGGATTATCTTCACAATTGTTTTCTAAACCTAAAGCTACTGAAATAAAATGTATATTTAAAACAATCTTACAGTAAGTCAATAGAAGGTGGAAGGAAGAGCAGAAGATTTTTAAAAATTTTGTTTTTTTATTTATTTGAAAGGCAGGGAGAGAGAGAGAGGTCTCCCATGTGTTGATTCACCCCCCAAGTGCCCCCAGCTTTGGGACAGACTGAAACTAGGAGCTGGGAATGAAGTCTGGGTTTTCTGTGTGGATGGTGGGGACTCAAATACTTAAATCATCACTGGTTGCTTCCCAGGGTTTGCTTTCATAGGAGTAGAAGTTGGGGGCAGAGCTAGGACTTGAATCTAGGCATTCAGAAACAAGACACCAGTGTCCCAAGGAATGTCAACTGTCACACCAAATGCCTACCCCTAGGGACAGAAGATTTGAACAAAAAGAGAAAAATGGACCTATTGACAACAAAACCAAAATAATTATATTTATATGGATTAACATTCCAATTAAAAGGTAGAAATTTTCAGACTGGATTGAAAACTAGGACTTACATATAAATTATCTAATATTGATGCATTTTAAATACAAACACACAAGATCAAAAGTAAAAAGATGGAAAGAATTATAGCATGAAAACAATAAGCTAAGAAAACTAAATTGTTTATATTAATATCAAATAAAACAGGCATCAAGACAAGGAATATCACCAAAGGTAGAGAACAGTTTGAAATAATATAGTCCATTTAGAATATATGCTGCATTCCACATTTTGTTTTATATTTTTTATAAAGATTTATTTTACTTATTTGAAAGACAGAGTCACAGAGGGAGGTAGAGAAAGAGAGAGGTCTTAGTTTAATCCCCAAATGGCCACAAAATCCAAAGCCAGGAGCTAAGAGCTTCTTAGAGGTCTCCAACATGTGTACAGGAGCCCAAGCACTTGTGCTATTTTCTACTGCTATACTGGGCCATACTTTCACAGGCACATTAGCAGGCAGCTTGATCAGAAGTGGAGCAGCCGGGACTCAAACAAGTGCCCATATGGGATGTTGGCACTGTAGGCCAGGGCTTTAACCTGTTACATCACAGTGCTGACCCCCACATTTTGTTTTAATGGGAGGATTAGGCCACATGATTTCTGAAGTCTTTCCTGTTTCTAAGTAGTATAATTCTATGGTTGGCCAGTAGCAAGTCTGATTTGTAAAAGTGAGCAAATTCTGTTCTGCTTGTATAAGTCCATAAATGGCTATTGGATTCACGTGGATAAATTCTGATGGGCTCTTTCTAAACTGATTTGTCTATGTAGAAAATAATGCAGAATATTTTGCTTGAATTCAAATGAAATTTGCATTGACCTTTTAAGTAGGGAAGCAGAAAGAAATAGCACAAGAGGTTTGCAGATATACCAGACCATACGATTGTTTGCTTATGAAAGCTGTTGAACTATTTATTTGATCCACACCACACACATTTTGGAGGCATTGAACTGAAAGCAGAATAGACCCTAGGGTGTGTATGTATTCTAGAGAAAGAGAGAGACTTGCATTCAAATGAATGCATTTTGTTTAATGTATGTTTTAGAACCACACTTGAAAAGTACTCTATGAAATTTCAGTTTGATTTCTCTGGGTCATTTTCATTTAGAACTTAGTAAAACCTAAACTGCCTAATGAATATTTAGTATACCTTAGACAGTTTAGCATTTTCATACCTGTATTAAATTGAAACATCAAAACAAAAAAATTACTTTTCAAATTCTTCTTGGTCTTTTCCTTTCGTGCCTCCTAAATAAAGATAGTCTAATGGCTGGAAATACTGGTGTAAAATGAAGAGGGCAATGAGTAGGAAAAGAGAGGTTAGGAAGCTATAATCAATTGTGAGCTTCAATGCAATCATAAACCACGAGAGCTAAATAAGTCCCATGTCTGCTTTTGCCCTTTCCTTGTAATAATGCACACAGAGATTTTTAAGTAATAGAAGCTCGAGATAAAAACTGCAAAGTTCAATTATCTTAGCAATGAAACATTAGGAAGGAAAAATGGATACATTTGAATAAGTGGTAAGAATGGAAAATATGACAACATAATGACATCTCAGTAACAAAATTAATTTACCTCTGATAAAAGAGGCTACATTTTCCTATACTGATTGCTACTGATTTTTTTGGTTTAGTTTAGTGAATGGTAAATCTTCCCTATTGCTGTCTAGTAATTATGTATTCATTTGGATTATGAAAATGATTACCAAAATATTCCAGTCTCTAGGGAGCTAGACTGTTTTCCATAATTTAAACCACTTTCTTCATTTTTTTTTTTTGGAATTCAGAATGACTGATTCATTTTAAAATTTTTATAGAAATATTTTTGAGTTTAAATTTGATGTGATTATAATTTATCTGGTTGAGAAAAAGAATGATTTCCATATATGTGCATGTGCACATATGTGAGCATAAAATAACCAAGTTATTAACACAGAGAATGAAAAACTAATGAGCTATTAAGAAAGAACAGATACACAGAAATGAAAGACTGTAAGACAAGGGCATTTACCCAGAGTGACATTTTAATTTAAATTTAATGAAAGTGTGTGGTGGTGGGAGGGAATATCAGTAAAATCAGGCAGAGAATAGTACACAGTCTTACTTATATACCTTTAATTGAAAAATATTGGCGAATTGTGGGGAACAACAATGTGGTAGAGATTATTGCACTGAAAGTTTAGGATTGTGAGAAAAGAGAATAAACAGAATCATTAATTTTCTCTGGGTCCATAAACAGGTACCAAGTCTCTCTTTGTAAATGGGAACCTCAATTAGTTCTTAATTTTCTTTAAAGTGCATTTATTTGTTTACAAGACAGAAAGCTAGATAGATTGAGCTCCCATCTGCTGGTTCACTCCCCAAAATAACCATAACTGGTCCCTGACAAGGGACAAAGCCAGGAACAGGGAACTAATCCAAGTCTCTCACATGGGTAACTAGCATCTTAACTGCTAGGCCACACACCCAGGTCTGTGAAATGCAGACATTGTACAAAATGTGAGGATGGCAGGACGTGCCACTGTTCCTCCAGGGTCTCTGGTTTCCTTGATCTGAAGACTTGGTCTGAATTCCCATCCAAACATCCTGTCCTACTTGCCACCCAACACAATGGGCAATTTACAGCTGTGACATGTGTAGAGAATCTGGGGTCTTGAGCATTGGCTATTCAGTTGCTGCCTACTCGTATGCTCTGTCATCCTTCCTTTGTGGAAGTCGTGTGCATTCACATAACTCATTATTGCCCAAGTCTGAAAACAAGCAAGATGTCCTTCAGGTATGTGAATGGATAAATGAACTAGTGTACAGACAATGGAATATTATTTATAGCTAAAATGAAATGAATTCCTAAGACATGAAAAAAGAAAGAAATTGAACTTCATGTTACTAATTAAAAGAAACAAGTATTAAAAGATTACATATGGCATGATTCCAATGTTAGTCATGTGTCACTTAATAACAGGGGATGCATTCTGACAAATGTGTTGTCAGGCAATTTTGTTGTTTTGTCAATACCATAGAGTGTACTTATACAAACTAAGACAGCTACAGTGTCACTAGATGACATCATCTTCTATTATAGCCGTCTTCTGGAGGAGTGGTTGAATGGTATTCCCCAGTCTGGTGGTTGACACCCAGGGCTAGAGCGATACAAAAGCTCCAAATAGGCCGGCGCCGTGGCTTAACAGGTTAATCCTCCGCCTTGCAGCGCCGCCACACCGAGTTCTAGTCCCGGTTGGGGCGCCGGATTCTGTCCCGGTTGCCCCTCTTCCAGGCCAGCTCTCTGCTATGGCCCGGGAAGGCAGTGGAGGATGGCCCAAGTCCTTGGGCCCTGCACCCACATGGGAGACCAGGAGAAGCCCCTGGCTCCTGGCTTCAGATCAGCACGATGCGCTGGCCGCAGCGGCCATTGGAGGGTGAACCAACGGCAAAAAGGAAGACCTTTCTCTCTGTATCTCTCTCACTATCCACTCTGCCTGTAAAAAAAAAAAAAATTTATAAAAAAAAAAATTAAAAAAAACAAAAGCTCCAAACATTTCACCATGCCAACTGCCACAGTAGAAACCACTGCTTAAAATTAGATGTTTTCTCTTTATTAATTGTATATTTTGAAAAATGAACATTATTCTTTGCCTTTTTTCTTGAGGTAAATTAGATGCTGATTTGATAAAGAGCAGGGTCATTTTTATGGCTGATTATGTAATGAGAGTCAGATTTGTGCAGCCTTTCTTTCTGACATAGGTGGCCTCACTCATGCAATAACGACCACCACTTTCCAGGCTTGGTACAGACACCACATTCTCTGAGAAGGCCCTCTTACATACATTCATAGAACAACGAAACTGGGAAATCATCCTAGCTCCTGCTACAGCTGAGGAAACTGAGACAGGAAGTTGTGAAGCATCTTGCCGAAGGTCTAGCATCTGGCTAGCATACAAGTCTGCACTGCACTTAGTAGGCTACTGACTTTTCCTCCATCTATACTCTTCCTTATCTACTACACTATTTCACAAGTATGTATTGCCTGGTGACATTTCCTAAGCACTTTTTGCATCTGGATCTTGTCTTATATTTGTTGAAAGCCAATTCCATTAACAGTGTCCTATTAACACTTGGTATTGGGTTGACATTGGTATGTACCAGTGTGGATCAAGCCTCCCAAAGAAGCCTAAGCATGAGACCAGAATGCAGAATCCCATTAAGATTTCCTACTCTTGGGGCTGCCAGCATCCCCTATGGGCACCAGTTTAGGTCTCAGTTGCTTCATTTTCAATCCAGCTCCCTGCTAATTTGCCTTGGAAAGCTGTCAGAAGAGGGCTCAAGTGCTTGGGGCCCTGCCATCCATGTAGGAGACCCAGATGATGCTCCTGGCTCCTGTCTTTGGCCTGGCCCAGTCCTGGCCATTGAGTCCATTTGGGGAGTGAGCCAGCAGATCTGTCTCTGCCTCTCTCCGTAATTCTGTTCAATAAATAAATAAATAAATAAATAAATTCTACTGTCACCATCGGAATCTTGAAAATATGCCACCAGCCAGTAGTAAACATGCTTAGTTTTTATTTATGTATTTTTATTTATTTATTTTTTTGACAGGCAGAGTGGATAGTGAGAGAGAGAGAGAGTCAGAGAGAAAGGTCTTCCTTTGCCGTTGGTTCACCCTCCAATTGCCGCCGCGGTTGGCGCGCTGCGGCCAGCGCACTGCGCTGATCCGATGGCAGGAGCCAGGTGCTTCTCCTGGTCTCCCATGGGGTGCAGGGCCCAAGCACTTGGGCCATCCTCCACTGCACTCCCGGGCCACAGCAGAGAGCTGGCCTGGAAGATGGGCAACCGGGACAGAATCCGGTGCCCCGACCGGGACTAGAACCCGATGTGCCGGCGCCGCAAGGTGGAGGATTAGCCTAGTGAGCCGCGGCGCCGGCCTACATGCTTAGTTTTTAAAAGTCAATTAATTTAATATTGGAAAGGCTTTTTTTTTTTTTTTTAAGATTTACTTATCTATTTGAAAGGCAGAGTTAGAGAGAGGCAGAGGCAGAGAGAGAGAGAGAAAGGTTTTCCACTTGCTGGTTCACTCCCCAAACGGCATCAGCATTTGGAGAGCTGGGCTGATCTGAAGCCAGGAGCCAGGAGCTTCTTACAGGTCTCCCATGTGGGTGCAGGGGCTCAACTACTTGGGCCATCTTCTACTGCTTTCCCAGGCCATAGCAGAGAGCTGGATTAGAAATGGAGCATCCAGGACTCAAACTGGCACCCATATGGGATGCTGCCACTGTAGGCAGCAGCCCTACCCGCTACACCACAGTGCCAGTCCCTGTAATGGCTAACTTTTAACACACAAAATCATTAAAAGAAAAAATCAGGAAGTGAAACTATATGATGTTCTACAAAGACAAATAAAAGATCATCTTTCACTAGCAGAAAAGGTAAAGAAAGAAACACTAGCTTATTGTGTCTCCTCATACTTAAGACTAAGCAATTGGCAAGAAACCTGAAAAATTGAGTCAATTACCTGGATATTTTAGATTTGTCTTATAAAAAATAGTATATAGAAGGTACCCAGATTTCTATCATTGCTTAGTTGTCAGTCAAAGTCATTGTTATACATAAATATGATGTCATATCAATGCATAATAAACCTTCCTGTCAATCAAAAGTATTGTTAGGTATAGACTTTGTGTCAGACATTTTAGGCTTTCCATTGAAATAAGAAGTGTATGCAAATTAAGGAAAATTTAAAGATGGCATGGCCAGAGGCAAATGTATTTTAATAGAGTTAGACTTTATGGGGAAATTGACACTCAAGCAAAAACACAAAATATGAGTAAATACAGTTTTCTAAGCAAAGGAGCAAGCTTTTGAAGGAGGAAGAAAAATACAATTTTATTATTATGTGGACATATTTTCCATTTATACAAATCTGCTCATTTAGGATTCTATAATTGGGAAAGGGAAAATAATAAGAGGTATTAAGACAAAATTGTCTCATTTTCCAAATTTTCTCATAGTTTTAAAAAGAAAGTTTAATACAGCTCATTTTCAAAGGAATTATCTGCTTGGTTAATTTTTAATATCTAATATTAAAATAATACTTCTATCTGAAAATTTAAAATCTTTGGTCCAGTTTTCTATTCTTATCACTAGCAGAAATTCTTTCATTTGAGGGAGCAACATTTACCATAGGGAATGAAATTCCTGAAAAATAGGAATTATATACCTGGTCATCTGTTTTTTCTCCTTTCATACTTTGTCTATGTTTACTGTTAGCCCTGCTTTGGCTGCAACTGAAAAAAATAAGAAAGACTCAAGGTTTAGGATGTGAATGATTTCAACTCACACCCCAGTTCATCCAAGTAGCACTGACATCTGCTGCATGGGTATTGGCCTAGACCTGATACTTGAGGAATAAAGGTGTGACTTGAGTCATTTAGCCTTCATTTACAAATATGTCAAATTGAAAATAATTCATTTATACCATAAATATAGAGTGGAGACCTACTAGTTTTAACTGTTGGGGACAGAACAATGTGCTACAATATGATTTAGCTCAGAAAGGGAGGCAGACTTTACGAAATTCTATGGGTCACTATTTGATTGCAGGGGAGATGAGTGCTCTAGAGAAATACACTGAGATTATACAGCAGAGGAATCTTATATAATCAGAGGCAGAGTGGAAGGTGGGTGGGTGGATGGTCCAGCTTTTGTGAGGTTTACTGATTATAAGAAAGTGGATTGCAAAGTATAAAGAACTACAAATACTCTGCATTATTCATTTGGAGAATTTGATTAAGGTTTTAGATTAGAACATCTACACCACACTCATAGTTACTCTCATAGACATCTAAAAATATGTATCGAATTGTTTTCACTGACCCTTCTAGAGATTGAATTTATTTCAAAAATAAAGCCACATGGTATTAAATAAACTCTCAACATTTAAGAAGGCAGAAGTCAGGATATCTTGCTCACCTTTTGTACAGGGACTGGCATATGGAAGATACTAAGTAAATATATGGTGATGGTTGAATTGGACATATGTGGGCTTTAATCACTGCAATCTACAGATGGGAAAACCAAGAACTAGAGAACTTACTTTGTTAAGCTCACAGGCCATAAAGTAATACAATGAAAACATAAGCCCAGAATTCCTAGCTTTAATTCATTAATATCAGTGAAATTTGTGAGGATGATATATAACATCCATTGGTTAATGACATAGGGGATAAGACCAATGATGATCTAAATTAAAAAAGGCAAAACATGTCAACTCTTCAGTAACATATCATATGCATTCCTTTCTCTTTGTAGCAGGTTGAGATTAAATTTCTTCTGCATCCATCACTTCCCCAGCCCTCACAGAGGTTAGAGTAGAGTTTAGTAACTAAGAACAGTGTGGGATATGGCATTAACTACTGTCAGTTAATGGAATGGGTGTTTAGCCTAGCAGTTAAGATGCCAGCATCCTGTATCAGAGTACCTGGGCTCAGATTTGCATTACTCACTTCTGAATGCAAATTTTTGTTATTGTGTATCCTGGAAGGTAGCAGGTGTGGCTCAAGTACTTAGGTACCTGCCATCCACATAGGAGACTCAGATTGAGTTTCCAACTGTAAGCATCTGGAGAGTGAAACAACCAATGGGCGATCTCTGCCTGTCTGCCTCCATCTGTCTATCTTGTCTTTCTGTGTATCAAATGAATGAATGAGTGGATGAATGCATAAAATAAGGATCATTTAAAATGTTAAACCCTTTGTTCATGCTCGAAAGCATTGTAATAAGAATAATATTTTCTCAGAACAGAAAGGGTTTAGGGAGAAAATTCATTCTTCTAGAACAGATTTCTCTCTTAAAAGGGTAAAATAGCCACCAAGTAGAAACTCACATGCATAAGTACCTATTGTTGTATAGGAAATTACCTAGAATTTAAAGACTTAAAACAAGAATCAAAAATTCCAGGGTTTCTGTGGACGAGAAACATTTCTTATCTCCTACAGTTATTGGGGGCCAGAAAGGTAGTAGTGGTAGAAGTGGTTCATCTGTGTGATTTTGGTTCAGGTCTTCTCATTGGTTTGTAGTGAGGATGTCACATGGGGCTGCAGCTGAAGATCTGACTAGAGCTGAGTAATGGACCTCCAAGATGGGTTACTCACATCCATGGTGCTGGCAGTTAACAGCAAACCTGAGTTTTTCCCCATGTGTCTTTACAGCATGGCTAGCATGCCCAAAAGTGAGTTATTTCCAAGGCAGTAAGGCAAGAACCACAACATCTTTTGTCACGAAACTCCAGAAGACACTCTCCATCATTTTGGCAATGCTGGATGTTAGTCAGTGTGGAAAGGAGCTACACAAAGGCATACACACCAAGACACAAGACACATTGGCAGCCATACTGGGGCCTGGCTACCAGAATGGAGCCTGGCCCAGAACCATGCACTCTTTCAGGAAAGAATGTAGACATTGGTACCAGAGCACAGGAAAAGTGCTACTGGTTGATAAATTACACCATGATGAAGTTCTACAGAAGAAAACTTTCATTTGTTTATATTTTTAAGGCAAAAAAGCTATTAAAATCTGTCAACTTAGGTTCAAACAGAACTCAAACATAATAAAGACACACAAAATGCAGCAAAATACTTTCTCCGAGTATCAGGGACTTATACAAAATGTAAAGTTGAAGTAATTGGTACTCAGAAGGGACTAATATGCTGGCTGAATTGTTCTGAAAAATATCTTCATCCTGCTGCTGACTAATTCTCAGAGAGATGCTGATAACACAGCTAGGGGAGGTCACAAGGTTTCATTTGCTAGGTAGCAAAAAGATGTTCCATGAAGCAGGCAAAGGGACAGAGAGACACAGGAATTTTGTTAACAAAAAGGCAGAAAGTAATCTAGACCAAAAGGTAGACTGTATCTCACCCAGAGATACCTAAAGCTGCTCACCACCCAACCAAACAATAACAACCTCATCACACAAGGCAAGAGATTTACACCATTTGAGACCAATTCACCACTGAGGCCTCAGTGGGAAGCTTGATTTAATCCCAAAGATGGGCATTTCATACTGTCATGGGAAGGTGTACATTCCAACAGCTCTCAGCCAAAAATGAAGCACGCTTCAAAGTAGGTCAAAGCCAAATGATAGCTCTCAGGAGCTTTGTGGCACATTGTGCATGTGAAGAAAGTTAAACAAAGCCGCTTACAACAGAGTCTCAATTCTCAGATTTTAGAATGAATTCTGTAGCTGGGATGAAGTATGGAATAATCCTTTTGCACTTATTGAATGATTAAGAATTTTAATCATGCATTTTACCTTCAGCTTTCTTTTCTTTTTTCATTCATTTATTTTTTTGAGAACCTGGGTGAATGGTACCACCCAAGACACTGTTAGTTGCAAGTGTCTTAAAAATTTTTGTCTCAATAATCTCTTTGAAGATTTACCTGACTTTTTAAAAATGTGTCCCATTATCTGCTGCAACAATTTTTACCACTGAATTATTTAGAGAATCTACACATATGATACTAAAATCAGTTAAGTTGGGGCAGAAGTGTGGCCTGGTGGTTAAGATGCCCATGTCCCACATTCAAGTACATGGGCTCCAGTCCTAGCTCTGGCATCTGACTCCTACTTCCTGTCAGTGCAGACCCTGGAGAGAACAGGTAATGTTTCGAGTAGTTGGGTCTCTGTCGTGCACAGGGGAATCCAGGACTGGGTACTAGGCACTGGGCCCAGCTTTGGCTATTGCAGGGATTTAGGGAGAAAACCATAGGTTGGGAACTCTTTCCATCTTTCTCTTTTGAATGAAAAAAAGAGATAGGTTACAAAAGAGAGATAGAGCTTTCTTAAGTGGTATGAAAGGAGATACACTTAATCATGACTAAGCTTAGGTGACTGATAGATCTTATTAAGTGTATCACAGTGAGAAAGAGATTGAGCATCCTTGACAGCATGATAAGAACATCTTACATGGCTCCCATAATTTGCTTTTTGCCTACATTTTTAAAAAAGATTTATTTATTTGAAAGGCAGAGAGAGAGAGAGAGAGAGATCAATCTTCCATCCACTGGTTCACTCTCCAAATGAGTAAAAGGCCGGAGCTGGGCCAATCTAAATCTGGGAGCCAGGAGCTTTGTCCAGGTTTCTATGTGGGTATGGGGGCCGAAGGACTTGAGCCATCCTCTACTGCTTTCCTAGGAGTATTAGCAAGGAGCTGGATCTGAAGTGAAGCAGCTGGGACTTGAACTGGAGCCCCTATGGGACGCCAGTGCCGGGGGTTGCTTTATATGTTATGCCATGGTGCTGACCCTTTTTGCCTACTTTTCTGCACCCTATCTACTGGAGCCCCTAGACCTTTGCTCATATTCCACCCCCCAGCTCTTATGATTAGGTTCATGTGTCTAAATTCTAACTAATCTTTAAAAGCTGAAGCAGACTTTGTGATACAGTGAGTTAAGCCACCATTTGAGACCTCCACATGCTATATTAGAGTGCCAGGTTCAAATCCTGGCTACTCCACTTCCAAGACAGTGTGGGAGGCAACAAATGATGGTGCAAGTACTTGGGTCCCTGCTACCCACATGAAATACCAGGATGAAGTTCCTGGCTCTTGTTTTAATGTGCCCAGTCCCAGATGTCGTGGACATTTGGGAAATGAACCAGTGGATGGAAGACTCCCCCTCTCTGTCTATTCCTTTTGTAAATAAATAAATAAAATATTTTCCTGCTGTCACTCTGTCTTGGAAATAAGTAAGTACAACTTAAAATATGTGGAAATAGATTTTAAAAGTTTAAATGCCACTTCCTCCATAAACATGAAGTCCACAGACTAATCCCTCTTTCCTCTGAACTCGTAAAATTATCTAACTTTGGTAATCCTCATTATTTGATTTCACAATTTGTGACATGAGTTAGATAAAATGATTCATTAAACAAACAATTATTGAGCATCCATGATGCTCTTTGCATGGAGAATACAAAAATGATTAATCACAGACTTTCCCTCGTCACAGCTCCTATTCTATGAGAAATGACAGAGGCACAGGTTACAGAGCAATTAATGCCCTCTGTAATATAAATATAGATGGAGGGCTGGGGAAGCACAGAAAAGGGAATGACCTGGGTTTCCTATGTTTAAGAAACTTACTTAAGTAAACAACTATTAGGAAGGATTGTTTTGGATGATAAATAAACAGTAGCTGATATTATCTATCTAACAACTCTATAAGATGCATATTATTATTATCCCCAACCTCACATAGTTCCTAGGAAGCAGAGCCAGGATCTGAGCCATGCAGTCTGGGTCCTGAATTATTGTTCAGATCTAAACTGTACTAACTCTATATGCAATGATTGGAAAAGTTTTGGAAATAGACTTATCCCCTCCCCTATCTCCGAAAAAAGATAGTTCTAATGACAACCAAGCAGCACATTACACTTGGTAGGAATTTCATGAATGTTTGTAGAATAAATGACTTGGATCTTGAAAAATATAAAGGAGTTTGCTAGGCAAAGTAAGGACATTCTGTCTAGTGAATAGAAATGTATTAAGATGTAGAGATATGAAAGGCAGGCAATATTTAGAGCACTGTGGGAAGTTCCATTGGCAGGTCCTGGGCCTGTTTGCCCCATTTCCACCTCTCACCCTTTGCCCTGAGCTACTGTCTCTCTCAGCAGAGCTACCCCACAGGTGGTGCTGTCTAGATACCCCATTGAGGCCCTGACCAAACACTAAAACCAGAAGGCAGATAGTGGCCAGAGCATTTCTCCCAGACTCTTATTATTCTGTGGCAGTGTCTCTGACAGTGGTATGAATCCTGGTCAGTTTCTCCCAGGTGACCATGGTCTGTGGGCCCTCTCTTCTTTGAATTCTCTAACCTAGGTGTATTAGTGTCCTGGAGTTACAAATCTCTGAGCTACTTCACTATTCCACTTTTAAAAAAAAATTTTTTATTTATTTGTGCTGGCGCTGCAGGTCACTAGGCTAATCCTCCACCTGCGGTGCTGGCACTCCAGGTTCTAGTCCCGGTTGGGGCGCCTGTTAAAAAAAAAAAAAAAAAAGATTTATTTATTAGTCAGAATTACAGAGAAGAGGGAGAGAAAGGGAGAGAGAGGGAGAGAGATAATTTTCCATCTGATGGTTCATTCCTCAAATAACCACAAAAGCCAGAGCTGGGCTAGGCCAAAGCCAGGAGCCAGGAGATTCTTCCAGGTCTCCCATATGGGTGCAAGAGCCCAAGCACTTGGGCCATCTTCCACTGCTTTCCCAGGTGCATTAGCAGGGAGCTTGATGGTGTCCATATGGGATGCTGGTGCTGCAGATGGCATCTTAACCTGCTATGCCACAGCACTGGCCCCTATCATCCCATTTTGTTTCTGAGCTCTTTTATTTCCTGTGTAAGCAACCTCAGTACTATGGTCTCTTTACAAAAAAATCTTAGCCTTCTGTTTCACTGATATATTCAAAATATTAGAAACAGAGTACATTTACCATATATGAGAGGAAATGAATTTACCATAGATAAATCGAATAAGCATTTTAATAATAGTCTATATTTACTCTATGTTACAGTTAAAAAATTTACTGTTTTGTATAATGCATAATTTATTAGTACAGTTACACATAAGTAAATAATGTATTAGGTATTAAATATAATGCATAATTTAAATTTCTTTAATGTATTTCAAATACATTATTCAAAAATAAAATATTTGGGGCCAGCATTGTGGTGTAGTGGGGAAAGAAGATGCCTGCAATGTCCATATCCCACATGGGCACCGGTTCGAGTCCTGGCTGCTCCACATCCAATCCAGCTCCTAGCTAATATGCCTGGGAAAGCAGTGGAGGGTGGCCCAAGTACTTGGGTGCCTGCACCCACAAAGGAGACCTGGAAGAAGTCCTTGGCTCCTGGCTTCAGACCAGTCCAGCTCTAGCCATTGCAGACATTTGGAGAGTGAACCAGTGGATGGAAGATCTCTCTCTCTCTCTCTTTCTCTCTGTCCCTCCCTCTCTTTTGTAGCTCTGCCTTTCAAACAAATTAAATAAAGAAATCTAAAAAATAAATTAAAATGACAAATTTATGTTTTATATAACATAAAAATCATACATATCTATATGTCATATGACATATATAAATTCTAATATTATAAACATAAATGTGTATTATGTTAATATTTGTAATCATATTTAAGATTTTCATTCTCAAACACTCTAAGGAGAATTAAAATGGACCATTCATTTGAAAACTTTCAGTCTCTAATATAAAAATAGATTTAATCAATATCAATTTGATGTCAACAAAATTCGTACATGTCAACATATCCTCTTTGTGACCGGGACTTGTGTGAGGGCTCTGGATCAATCATGTTAAACAGCATCACAGAATGATTATGTGACTTTGGTCAGCCAAATGACTACCATGACTTCTATAAATTGCTTTATTCCCCCCTACACATGGCTTGCTTAAATTGAGCACTCTAAATAAAAAAGAAAGATGGAAGGAGAGGAAAGAGGGATAAAGAAAAAGGAAGGGGGGAGGGAAAAAGGGAGGAAGGGCATACATCTATTCAATAGTTCTTGGACAGAAATGAAAACCTAACAGTGGCCCCAAAGACTGAGCTTCCCAAATTCTGAACACTGTCCCCATAGTGCAAGATTCTTAGTGGTCCAGAAACCCTTCCTTTTGGATGATTGGAGCATACAGAGGATATGTAACTCCTCCTGAATTGGTTCAGCCTCCTCGATCCTTTTTTCTGACTCTGGGGTTCAACAAAAGAATAAGACGGAATCTTAGGTATTAGAGACAGGATAGCTGCAATGCCATTGAAACGATGTCTGTGTGTATATAGATTTCTTCCATCAGGATTCATGGCACCATACCTGACAAGTGGCCATCGGCCACACAGATCATTGAGAACAATGGATGTCCATCCGTTGAAGGTTGAGCATAATTTATTTTTGCTTTTAGATGAAAATGGCAAAGAGCGCCTATAGGTAAAAGTTCCAATCTTTTTTCCTGCACTCGACTTTAGAGACTACTGTTTTATGTAATTTTCCACTTTATTTGGCATTTTAAAATGCTAGTCACTTTTATTTGTGTTTTCAAGTGACCCGAGGGGAAGAACAGAAGGAGGGGGAGAGAGAAACACCTAAAATAGCTCAACACCTGAGCTTGCTCCTACTGCTCTTTCTCAAGTTCATGCTTCTGCACCAGTTGGTTCAATCTGGACAGAACCCTGGGAAATGAGCAAACCTATAGAATAATTTCTCTGTGTTGTGCTTCATGTTTCAGAGTAGCTATTTTCAACTAGCATCACAGAGTGCTGCAACTAGCAACTGTTAAATTACATAGGAATTTGACTTCACACTGTTTATTGAAAAAATGCTAGAGCATATTAAGTGAGTTTTTATTGTGCTTATATATTTCTCAAAGGCAACTACAATGCTAAGTGCCTTTATTAGAACAAACATGTTGATAGAAGATTTACAATATATACACATTTAAAATATATCTTATATTTTTCAAATAATCTATGAGAACAACAGAAAGTAACAGTTTACTTTGGGAAAAGAAACGAAGTAGAAATAAAAAAAATCTTGATATAGAAGTCATATATTCTACTTTGTAGATTTTGGAAGATTGCAAGAATATATGTGTAATAAAATATATGCTATGCAGGGTAATTTTAAGAAATAAGAAAATCTAATCTTATTTGAGAAAACCACTGCTTAATTTCCTTTGGGTTCTTTCTTTTCTATCCTTGAGAATTACAAATCTCTTAGCATTATCTGTTACACATCTTCCCTAGTGTTGAGTTCTTGGATTTATGTTCTCTCCAATCACTGATTACATTAAATAACAATGTTAATTCTCGGTAGTTATTAGTTAAAATTAGCTAAATTATTTCAAATCTCCCTATCACGATAAAAACACAATTTACAATACCTTTGTTACTTTTTTGGCAAGGGAGCACCCATTATTATAATCACCGTCTCCTAAAGATAGTATTTATTACTTCTGTACAGAAAAGAGAGCAGTACAAGAAGCATCTTCAAAGAGCATGCAACACAGGGTAGCATAAAAGGGGAAATATCTGTCATTTCTACCTTCTCCCATCGGTTACTAAGAGAAGAAATAAGACTTGCTTCACAAACAAGTGTATGCATCACTGAACCAACAACAGCTTGTTAGGTACATTCTGAAAATCTCTTAAAGCACATCAAAGAATGAACTATGGATTTCCCTATTTTTCTACTAAGCTGCATGCCACAGTGAGGTGTGTTTTCAAGCATATTTTAATATATACATACATATGTGTGTATGTATGTATGTGTTCCAGATATTGGTTTATTTAAAGGAAAAATAACCAGTTTCCAAAGCATAGATTCCGAGGGGCATAGTTAAATTTTAAATTTTAAAGACACTTTGGGCTTATTTTAATATTTCAGGCTGAAAAAAAGTGATGACGGTGGTAGTGGTTGGGAAGATACTCATTTGGCTGCTCAAAGAGAGGTTCTGGGACCCCTCAAGTTCAGCAGCAGCTGCGCCTGTAGATGATCCTGTGTCTATTCCAAGACATGCCTGGCTGGAAGTAGGAAATTCCTTTTTCCCAACTACCTGTGCCAAATGCAGGGAGAAGCATTGTCAAGGCCATGCAATTCTTCTCTTTGGGTTTGCCATGAATGCTGTAGGTACAATTTCCCAAAAAACAAAGGATAATGAAACTGAGTTAGGAGAATTTGATCATTTCATAACTCTGCTGCCTATTAGAACCTTATATTCATTTCAAATAATCTACAGAATGCATGGTTTCCTCCAGTTTTTATTCTTTAGGGTTTGAAAAGTAGCCTTTGTTCTTAAGCCAAAATATTTTCTAAGACCGAAAGAAATCTGTTTCCAGGAAATTTAATGAACAAGGGGGAACCGTAATAGGAAAGTTGGTTTATGCATCACCAATGGGCATATTTTGGATGCAGACAACATCACTGAGGGAAACCATGGAAGGAATTGTTCTATATGCTTACATGTTTAGGAAAAAGTAATCAATAGGATTAAAACTGAGGGAGGGAAAATTAAATCAAAGAATGAGAAATGAAGAAAGGCCTTAATCATAGCAGAGTTTGGTGTTAGACACTGCGGGAAACAAACTAGAAAGCCACCTGCCACAGCCCCTGCATCACTGCCACATTGTTGAGATTCTATCATTAGAAAGCCCTTATTTTATGATTTCTACAAAAAATTCTTTTGTAATTCACAGATCTTTCCTCAATATCTAAGAACTTCAGTGAAGTCATGTTGTAATTAGGATAAAAGACACAATTTGACCCCACTTTTCCGGACTGTCACTCCTCACCATTTACCTTATCGTAATCTTTCCAGAATGAAATTTTCTGATCTTAAAAATGAGTGTATTACTGACCATTCCAATGTTCATGCTTGTATCTAGAGTTGGTGCCAACTAGCTAAATGTTAATTATCTTGGGCTAAAATGGATAAGAACTTAATGCATTTCAAGCAATGGCCAAATGAGGCAGGGGAGCATTGTGCAAAGGAAATTTTCACAGATCTCTGAACAGCAAAAATGGTGAGCTCATTGTGTAACCTCATGGCACACACTATTGTGGGAATGTCAGTTATGACCAATATTCAAGAGGCAAGATGCAACTAAGTTTTGATAAAATGACATCTTATTCAATTAATGTGCTTAATTTAGACCTTACTAGCATTATAGATTTGATTAAGTTTAATTTGTAAATGTGTGGATGCTGTTTCATGGTTGTGTAACACCTTTGCATATTTAGGGGTCTGAGAGAATTCATCTTTTGAAGACAAAGCAGCATTCAAATTCTCAGGTTTAGCAAACTCTGTCCTTTTCCATGCTGATACGTCTACTTTCTTGCCTTTCCTCAACCCCCCCATTTGTAGTCTGGATAACTGGCATGCGTGTGTGTTTGTGTTTATATCTGCTACAAATACAGAGAAACAAACAACATTTCACAGGATCCAGGCCCCTAGGTGCCTAATTCACAAACAAGGATTACTGGACAAATGGAGGTAACTTCACATATAGGGAACCAGATAACTACTTTCATGTAATGAGTTTGTGTCTGAATCCAACGTTTCTATGTCACTCAATTCTTCTCAGTCTTACTTGAGTAATTTCCTGGGGCAACTGTATATTTTAAATATTCCTAATTTCTGGAAGTCCCAGTGACTGGGGAGAAATCATGTTCCTTTACTTGGCCCTGTTACCAGAGGCAGAGCTGGGATTTGAATACAAGACAGCTCAACTTCAGAGCCTGTGTCTGACCTTTCACAGCCTCAGAGATCGTAAATTCCAAAGTGATATCTCCAGCACAGCTCTCACATCATTGAAGTGACCATGTCATTGAGCTCGGAAAGGTGACAAATGAAGTTCTAGTTCTGTGAAGCTCTACCAGGCCAGTTTTTTAGTTTCTTTCTTCCACCACATGTCTCCTTGAAAATTTTGTATCCGTGAATATGAGTTTAATCTTTGAAAGCTATATCAGTTGTCTATGATTACCCTGTAAGTTAGTGGTTTTAAACAATGATTTATTATCAAGTTGCAAGGAAGTGAGTGGATAGTTATTCTGCTCCGTGTGGTGTTGACTGGAGTCACTCATGCATTTGCACTCTGCTGGTAGAAGGGCCCCTCTCCCTAGCAGGATAGTATAGACTTGCCTTCTTTGGAGACTGACAGCTGAATCCAAAAGGAACAGTCCAAAAGGACAACCCGTATTATATCTGCTTATTATATCGCCTAGTGAGCCAAGCAATCCACACGGCCAGGCCCTTGCCTATATGAGAGGTAACAATCTACTCTCAGAGCCTAAAGAGAGAATCTACCTGTTCCAACTTCTAATATTTTCAATGAGTTTCTGGTATGTAACATTTTGTGAGCTAGAAGGATACAGAGAACACAATTAACTTAGAAGGAAAAATAACACAAGCAAATCTATAATGCGATCTTGCCTGGCTCATGAGAGAAAGAATATGGAATGAACTCAAGAGCAGCTCCACCTGCCCCTCCTCTTCCAACTTCCAAATGAAATCTCAGTTCACTGCAAGTGACACATGAAATGAACCTAAGGATGGGGAGGGAATTAGTGCAAACATAAAAAATTATATGTGTTAGAAAAAGTTAATGGCACCATCATCAGCAGTTCTACACAAGCAGGCCATATGTTTATAAATTAATAAAATGCATATTTGTTTTCCCCCTAATTTTTAAGTCAAAACTGTGCCTCCTGAAGTCTAATTTCTGTACAACAGAATAGTTACTCCACAAACTTGGTACAAGTTTATCAGTCCCCTACTTGAGGGCCTTGGTCACCAGTTCTGAGGCTCAAAAGTTTCATATCTGGTGCCAAGAGAAACGCAGCACAATCACTGGGAAAAGGTAAATATCAAGGTGGATTTCATAAGGTCAAGTTTAAAATACAATTTGGGAAAATTTGTAAAAGTTGGCATTGAGAAGAACACAAGTGTTCAGGGAAAACACCCTACAATGGTAACTTCTATTGAACTTTCCTGAGGCAACAGACTAAAGCCATGTGTAAATAAGAGATTTGACTGGGGTCATTTTCATCGCATGGCAATGCCACTCCTTTCTCTCTGTATGTACTCGGAATGCTTGAACATCTATCCAGTCATCAACCAAATGGTTAAGACATTGTCACATTTATAGTGGTAAATACTCATTATTTCAGATCTCTGGATTGGACCAGATGGCCCCTTCACTCACATAAGCAATATCTTGTGTGACCTATAAATGGCTGATGTTAACTTCTGAGGGTGACATTACTCAATAGTGTTTTCCCCACACAGAAACAAGCACAAGGCAATCACTTGTTTCAATGAGATTAATACTGATGATGATTTAAGAGGCACAGTTTTACTTGAAGATGTAGATAACTTCTGAATTAAGACATAGTATCACTTTTAGCCATCATTTATATGGTGACTATAAACAGAACTGAGCTAGGAATAGTACTTTTTAAAAATAAATGATGCCATAATCCTAAATTTTTTCTGCTGTGGATCACCCTCTTATCCTGTCTGCCTGAACTCACACTTTCATTAACCATAGTCGAAACCAGTAGTCAAATGTGTTTATAACCACAGACACATATCAAGGGATGCTCCCACCAGGATTTAAATAGTTCTTCAACTTTTAAGCTTAATTCATACTTTTAGAATCTATCCTTTCCCCGCTATTTAGTGCAACATTTTAAATTTGATATTTATTTGAGAGGAAAAGTTAGAGATCTTCCCTCCGCTGCTTCACTCCCTAAATGGTTCCAACAGCCAGGGCTGTGCCAGGCTGAAGCCGGAAGTCAGGAGTTTCCTCTGGGTGTCCCACACGGCTGCAGGGATCCTAGCTCTTGGGTCATCTGCTGCTGCTTTCCCAGGCGCATTAGCAGGGAACTGGATCTGAAGTGGGGCAGCCCGGCCTTGAGCCCAAGCCTGGCTCGGCAGACGCCAGTCCCTGTGCAAGGTTTATCAGGACCAATAATAAATGCAAACCTGAGGCTGCACCGTGCAGCTCCTGTGGGAGCTTTCCGCTGTGTTGGCGCTGGTTTGGATCCCGCGCGTGGGTCACACCCCGGCGTTTCCTCAAAAGAGCCAAACGAGGCCCCAGCTCAGCGCCCCCTACGGAGTGCGCCCCTATACCCGGCCCCGGCGTGGCTACGGCTACGCTGTGCGCCGGTCCGCAGTCGGACGTGCCGTCGAGCTCAGGTTTTCAAAGTAAACGACGGAGCCCGCTCCTTTGCTGAGTCTCGGCCGGCCACGAACTCGGGTGCCAGCGAGTTCGGCGGGAAGGGTGACTCTGAGGTGCACATATTTTTCTGGCATTTTCCACACAGAATTCTCTAGTACTCGGGCGGGGCGGGGTGGGGTGGGGGGAGCAGGCGGGAAAGCGAGCAACAGCCGCCTCCTCATTGAGCAACTGCACCTCAGCCTGCGATGTGGGTGTTGTTTCACCTGTATTTATAAAAACCACCACCGCACTCCCGCACCACCCACCCAACGGCCTCGCCTTCCACCAAAATCAGCTCCTCAGACTACAGAAAAGAGGGAAAAGACTGAGGTGGGGGGAGACAAATAAATAAATGGGCGCGGGCGCGAGGGGGAAGGGGAGCGCCGGGCGCGAGGAGCGCCGGGCACGGGCGACGGCGGCAGGTTCAATTAGCTAAACAAAGCAATCATGGCGGATTGTTTACATTTGGCAGCGCCCGGGCCGCGCCGCCCGCCGGCCCCGGCCGCCGCGGGCCCTGAGGAGTCGGCCGAGCTGCCCCCGCGCCCTGCCCGGGTAAGTGACGCCGGCCGCGGGCCCTGGGCGCGGCGGCCGCGCGCGCCGCCCCCGCCGCCTCCCCGCCGCCGCCGCCGCCTCCCCGCCCCCGTCGGCCCCGCGCCCCCCGCCCCCTCCTCCTGCCCCCGGCGCAGCTGGGCTCCGTTTGGGTTTCAGTGACGCTGTGGCTCTGCTGCTGTTGCCGCCGCCAGCCGTGGGGAAGCGGTGGGGGGAGCCGGGGTGGGGGAGGCCCGGCGCTTGTCTGTCGCCTCTGGGGGGGTGGGGGGGGGTCAGGTCCTCACCGGCTGCGCCAGCCCCGCGGGCGGCACCCTGTGTGCGCGCTCGCCCTGCGCCACCGCACCCCTGAGCGCGCTGCCAGTCCCTGAGATGGGGCCGGCCAGTGACCCCGGAGAAGTGCGGGTGTGCCGGACGGGGTGGCCCCGCGGGGAGCCACGGCCTTCCATCCGCAGCATCGGTCCCCTCCATCTCCCACCCGCCGTCCCCAGCCACCTGCCCTCCTTTCTCTTCCCCCTTCCCTGGTCTGCTACCCTCGTGGATCTCTCAGACCCGGCCTTCCGGTGGAGAACTCGCGCTAGGGGTCACCTGCCAAAGGCTGACCTTGTCAGAGCAGCCCACGTTTGACTTTCCCCAGCTTTGTGGCCCCGAGGGTCACTCTTTTTCCTTAGGGCGGAACTCACTTCTGCAGGGGTTTTTAAGCGCGTGCCTTTGTGCTAAGGTTGGTACCGGGCGTCTAATGCGGAAAGGAAAACAAAGGCAACGCAGGGGAAAAAATAATAGAGGACTGTGCACCAGCAGCCCAGGGGCCTCCCTGGGTTCCCAGAAAAGATGGTTTCCCCTGCAGAATCCTTCAAGCATCGTTGGCTTGCAACTGCCATATTTCTTTTGTAGCGAGGGGAAACAAATCCTTAGGTCCTTCAAGTTCACCTCAGTTTTCCTTCCAATAAAACTTCTTGGTGGTTATTAACGTTAGTGCATTCAGTGGTTTGCTCTTTCTCGGGCTTCCCCTTTCCAGAACCTTACTTAACAACCGTCTGCATCGTATTTAGGGGAAAATCACAGCGCAGGACTTCCTGTTGGCCAGAGCAAGACTGGCTTGGTGCGTTTAAGCCGGGAGCAGGGCAACAGAACCAGGCCCACTTGCACTTCTACATACAGAAGTGTGTTCAGCCCTTTGAGTGTCTGAGAGGTTGCTAATGGGCATGTAACTCCTGTGCCTCCTAGCAGAGTGAGTTGCTTTTTCTCTTGAGAAGAAAATGCTGATACTAAAAAACAATCTTGTGTATTTTCATAGCAATTATTATTATATCTTCTCTGTGCACATACCTTTCAAATGAATGGGTTCTTGGTTCTGGACTTTTGTTATGCCCTCTGAGAGAACCCTCTGGAGTAAGGCATATACTTCCTTTTTTCTCCTTCCCTTTAAAAGCGACAAACATTAGCTGACTGGTACTTACTTGATTAAACCGAATTTTTTCTACTTTTCCCTGTTTAATCCAATTCACTTCATCCTTACTAAAAAAAAAAAAAAAAACCTTTTTGCACCATGTTATTTGGCAGGAATGGCCCTTCATCTGACCATCCGCTTCTCAGGTTATTGAAATGCCACTGGGACAAAAAGAACTGATTGCTCTTCACTGTGGAGGATAGGAATGGGAGTTGGTGGGAGCCTTAGTCAACTCCAGCACCCAGGGCTGGATCACACGCTGCCAATGATGGTGGTGCATGAATATTTTCACAGTTGTGTGGACGCAAGAACAAAGCTGGTGTTTCCGCAAAGAGCTTCTACCCAGACACTTAACTCACCAGTTAGCTTGAGAATGCATTGTTCAGTAACCGCAAGCACATTCTCATAAATGGATTTTATGTTGACTCCTGCACATGCCAGGTCAGAGATCATAATCATGGAAGGAAGTGAATTGGCTTCCAAAGTGGCTTTAACAGAAGCAGAAAGATCAGCTTTTGGGTTATAGATCTTGCTGACCCATTAAGGGTCAGTAAATTAGTAGACTGCACTTGAGTTGACACTTCTGATCCCAACTTAATGGGTTGATTAACTTATGGATGCTCTATCTTCATTATGGGCTATTAGCACGTTGTTAAACCTGATCTTAGAGTAAGAAATTGTTTTTATGTTTACTTTTAGGTTCCCAAGGTTAATCAATATTCATCACATCCTTAAAATTTTCTTAACTGAAGGATTTAGTTAAATAAACCCTCTATTGAGAAAAGGAAATATAGTACTATCTGAACTTGGGATGCAAAATACGTTGTTGATGATTTTGTAGCATACACAAAAATACACAATTAAAAACACCATCTCCAAATGGAAAAAATACATACATATAATTTACACGTAATAAGGATTTAAATTCAATGTCCTTCTCATTGGTAGCTAGCACCCTGACCCTCTTATTCTTCCTTGTACATTTGAATGACAGATGTCATGTACAATATTTAGACCTGAATTGATGGTTTGTGTAACTTGCCAGGTAGCAATAGTTAAGTCCTAGACTTTGCCTGCCAGGAAGTATGAGTCATAGGCCCCAGTGAGGCACAGATTTGTGATCAACATGGGTTAGAAGTCCAACTCTGCACTGCATTGTCAAATCCATGGAGAATTTTTTTTTTTCCTTAGGTTTCTAGAGCTTTCCAAGGTAATTGGAGTTCTGGTGGTTTGGGTATCATCAGTGATTGCTCTTGGTGATCATTTTATCAATAATGCTGGGCACACTCTTAATAAACTTGCAAAATGCATTTTCCTAATTGTGATAGGCTAATGGTTATATACATTGTTTGCTTTTGGAAGGAACTTCATTCCCACCTTAGTCGCTTCCTCTGTCAGGCCACAAAAACTAATAATTTCTGGAAGTTTTTTTTTTAATTGATTACTGGTAAATGCTTATTAAAATCAAGACAACACAAAAACAATAAAACCTAAGAATTAATCTACCGAAAAATATGTGAAGGATTAGGCTATTTCTGTTTGTAAAACCAAAACTAAGTAGGGTGTCAAGGGAGGTGGATAAAATCAAAAGCAAAGGAATGGTCTTCCATATGAAGAGAGGCCCTGAATTTGTTAACAGGAAATGATCGATGACCTGTGCTTAGGTAGCCCTGACTGAGGGGTTAAGATGGAGGGCAAGACTGTGGGAGGGCCAAAGAGCCTGATGAGAAAGCAGGAGTAGGTGATTTTCAATAAGAATATTTCAGAATGATGTTCTTGGAAGGTACTGTGGTTGGCAAATCTTCAGTTCATGAGACCAAGTCTCAGAGAAAATAGGGTCTTAGTAGAAATGGAATTAAAATAGCATTAAGTACATTAAAAGCCATATAGCAAATAAAAGCTCTGGAAGGCACCTGCCCTCAAAACTATCCACGTTTTCAGCATTTACAGCCAATACCAACATGTAATCCTCTTGAATCATCTTCTTTAGTCGTCAGGGACACTTGGCTACGTAATTGTGATTTGCCAAGGCAGAAGTCGCCAAGCTCTAGGGTACACAGATTATTTTGGGTTTTAAAGTATTTGAGCTCATTCTTACTCAAAATTCAGTGTCCTTTGCACTTGCTTTCCCCTTGTTTCATTTTCTTAAGCCCTGCCAAAGTGGTTTTGTAACCATATAGCCTTTCTACAAATTATCTTGGTATTTGGGGATTTTTTTCCTTTTGGGGGTAGGGGTACTCATAGTGCCATATTTGCAGATTTAGAGGATGTGTTGTAGGGAGAGCGCCCCCCCCCCCACACTATGAAACAGCTGGCTACACAGCCTACCAGAGAGAGACCAGCAACGTTTATTCTCCTGTCCTCCTACGTCAGGTATTGAACTGAACCTATAATACATAAAAACTGTAGGTTTTAAACTTGCCACGTGTAAATATAAAGTGAGTTACTTAAGTTTGGCAAGAGTTTATTCTATTTTGTATGCATAAATTGGGAGAAAGGGAAAAGTAAAAGCAAAATATTTGGCCTTATTAGATGGCATTCTGAAGATAGTTAAAAAACCAAGAATTTAGTTTAATTAGGGTTGCTTTGTGGTACTTGAAGCTGGACTGGGGAACCAGCAAGCACTGTTATCAGTCAGAGGCTATGTAAAACAAAGAAGGGCAGCAAAAGCCCTCTCTCTACCCATCCTCACTTCTGCCTACCTCAGGAGAAGCAGCAAGCAGAAACAATCTGGGCCACAAAGCAAAGCCAAAACAAATCAGTGGAGTCTGCATCAAGGGAAGACAAAACTTTCAAGGGAGTAGCAACTCTGATCATCACTGGGTTTCCAGATGCATGCATCAGGGAGTTCTGTATCTATTAGTGGGGTAAGAACCTGGGAAAACTTTGCAGAGAGGCCAAGCCCCTAGCATTGGTCACAACTGGGCTCCATTACTGCTGGGGGTGAGACAGAAGATGAATCCCAAAGATAAGTGGATTTCATGGGGAGGGAGTTGGGTGTAGGTATGAATATATAGGCTTTGTTCTTATTCCAAAACCCTTTGTATAGAGGCAGCAGACCCAACCCTCTTGCCCAATTCAGCACCACCAATTAGAACTTTCATATTCTATTGTGTTCCTGTTGTGCAAGTTTTGTGGAGAGAGGCAAAGATGGAGGGTGGGTACAAAAATTGGAAGGAGAGAGTAGGAAAATATAGTTGATAAAAATGGAGTAATCGAGTGAGACTACATATATTGATCCAGTTTTCATTGCTATAATAGAATACCTGAAGGTAGGTCACTTATAAGAAAAGAGGTTTATGTAGCTCACAGTTTGAGAGGCTTAAAGTCCAAGATTGGGCAGCCTTATTTGGCTTCTGGTGAGGCCCTCTTGGCTGCAGCACATCATGGCAGATCGCTATATGGCAGGACCAGAGGGAGGGATCACATGGCAAGACAGGAATCCAGAGACTGGGCAAAGGCCAGTCTTGCTCTCTTAACAACTAACCAGGGTCCCACAGGAACTGCAGGAATTCCCTCTGAGGGCAGTGCCCCAGGTGACCAAATCACACCCCACCTCTTAAAAATTCCCTAACCTCCTCCATTGCCACAGTGAGGACCACCCTTCCAACACGTGAATTCTTGTGGGACACATTTGACCCATACCTAAGCCACAATTAAAACATAGTAAAAGATTCACAATATAATATTTTAGAAATACAACGTTTGAAAGCAACTGCCGTATGTGCAAATAAAATCATGTATCCAAGATATAGTTCTAACACTGCACTGAATTTAACTTGCTCTGAATTAACATGTCAGAATTCCTCTATCAAGTCCTGATGTATGTTGTCATAAATCAATGAAAGTTAAAAATCAAGAATATATTCATACAACACATTTGTCACAGAGCCATCCTCTTGAAATGCAAGCTTCTAAATATAACCTGAGTGAAACTGAGCGCTGGAAAGAGAGTTTGATGATGATGTTGTGTTAACTGGCATTGTTTTCTTAGACCAACACATTTCTTTACTTATATCTTCTTAAGGGCATCATGCATGTTTTAGTAGAATTGTAAATGACACTAACTTCCAGGATAAAACAGAACCAGCAAATATCAAACATCTTCATAATTAATTGAAGAATGATATTATATATATTTAAGAAGCTTCAGAATATCATACAATCAAGAACACAGAACTGCTGTGTTTAAAGATAATTGAAAATGAATCTTGATGTGAATGGATTGGGAGAGGGAGCGGGAGATGGGAGGATTGTGGGTGGGAGGGAAATTATGGGGGGGGGGAGCCACTGTAATCCAAAAGCTGTACTTTGGAAATTTATATTTATTAAATAAAAGTTAAAAAAAAACACAGAACTGAACTTATTTAACATTCTGACCAATATCTGAAAAACTAATCTCATTTCTGTTTTATTTTACTCTTATGACTGCCTCAAATTTTCAGTAGTCAACTTAAAGGTAATATATTATGTTTCTATTGCTGTTGTAAAAAACTACCATAGACTTTGTGGCTAAAGACAACACAAATTTATTACCTTGCAATTCTGTAGGTCAGAACTTTGCTATACATCTCATTTGGTTAAAATCAATCAAGATGTCAATAGGGTTGCATTCTTTTTGGGGATTCTAGGGAAAAAATTCGATTTCCATGTTTTTTCCATCTTCTAGAAATCACCCACAATGTGGCATCTTTATAAACATTTTCTATACTCACTTCCCTCTGTCCAAAGCGGAGAAAGGTTCTCTGTTACTGAGGGTTCTTGTGATGTGATTGGACACATTTAGGTAATCCAGTGTAGTCTCTCCATCCCATAGTCCTTAATTTTAATCATCTTTTCAAGGTCTCTTTTGCCATAGAAGGTATTATATTCACAGGTTCCAAGGATTAGGATGTGGACACCTTTGGGGCACCATTATTCTGCCTAATGTTTGTTTTGCTCTTTTCCTATGTTAGTTTAGGTATCCTTTGAAGCAGAGGTTAAGGTAAGGATCCTAGTACCGTAAGTCTATTAGAAGTGACATCAAGAAATACTGAGAAAAGAGTGAGGAAAGAATATAGAGAATAAAAAATAAGAAAGTGTGTATTAGAAAGCAGGTTGCCACTGGAAAACTGAGGCTTGATTCCAATCAGGTGTTCAGAGAAATCTTATAGGATCAAGAGTTATTCTATGGAGGGGTGAGGAGTCTGTGGTATTTATTCTTCCAATCTTGTTCTTATTGATTCATGCTGCCTCTGAGGGATTATCCCTCTGTCACTTCTGACTTGTCCTGCACAGGAGCCAGCCATGTTCCCATAGCAAAACTGAAGACCTCAAGCAAAGATGATGGGTGTTCATAGCAAGAAGCCTTACTGTGAAGAGGAGAGTGCCAGAGGCTTCTGTGTGGGGCACCGAGAGATTACGCTATCCCACCTCCCAATTTCCATTCTTCACCACATCCCTTTTTCTTCTTCCTTTATTTCTCTGGCACTCCTGTCTTTGTAGTGCTACAATCCAGGTGTGCCTCTACTGATCTATTCTATTCCACTTTAATTTGTGCAATGTATGGCTTTGAAATTTGTCTTCATGAAAAATATAGGTTTTTTAGTGTTACTGAAAACAGACAAGCAAGCAAACAAAAGTCTTCATTGATTTCCCATTAGCTGTACTAAAATTTAAAGAAAAGTACTCAGACTAGCCCTTAGGTACTTGGATTCTGGCCTCATAATACCTTATCTTTGTCAACTCTTGTGCTTATACTCTCCTATGTATATCAACTTTAACATGGACCTTGAGAGCAACCACACTAACCAGATCTGCCTAACTATGTTTTTGCTTTGCTCAGAATTCTTAAACCTTTGGATCTGAGCCTGGATGAGAGGAACTTTTCGCCTGGCCCAGGTCATGCACCCTTTTGTCATTACTCATTACTTATCTTACTACTATTTTTGAACCCATCTTATGCTTTTCTTTCTTCATAATTCTGATTAGAGTTTCTTTTTCTGTACTGGTGATCTAATTGCTACCGTTCTTGAAGGTTCAGGTGAGAGCTTTCCCTTCTTTATTTAGCCTTCCATTAACCCATCCCAGCTGGAAGTGAAGCATCTCCTCTGAACTCTTTAAAACTACTATTTAAGATCTTATTTTTGTTCATTATTTTAGCTATCTTTTTTTGGACATAAGTTTAATATTTTCAGACAGGTTCTAAAGCCTTTGAAGATAACACAATATCGTATACTTTTACCTTTCAAATCCCAGAATATTTTTGTTATAGTATTTATACTGTAGTTATTTGTTGATATGTTTTAAAAAACTTACATAATCTGCTTGGGAAAAGTATGCACAATATATTTTAGCCAAAGTAAAACAAATTAGTATTTTAATGACATGTGCTACTACTGTGCTACAAGGCATTACTTGAGTTGAAGGATAAAAGAATCTGATTCTTTTTTCCTTATTTCAATCAAGAAAATTTAAAAAAATTAAAGACACCAACATGTTTATAACTAAGATATCTTAAAAGTGTAGACTTAAGTTTGGATGTTTCTCTCTGTTCTTAACCTAGCCCAAAGAGATGTGACGATAATTACAAAGGCCTTTTCCTTTTTGAAAACTGATGTAGTTGAACAGTGTTTGGGGCTTTCTCCTTTACAATCTTCAAATTTCCAAAACTAATTTAAAAAGAACCTAGGCTATGACTTCACTTGAAAGGCAGAAATATCTGGTGGCTTTTTGAGTGCTGGTTTTTCTGTTCTCCATTGGAAAGGAAAAGTTTTCATCGTGATCTCATGAGTCAAGGGGGTGGCCTGCAAAAGGTTGGGAAGCCTCGCTACTGATTTGTTATGGCACAAACATAGCTTTGCTCCCATGCATAGCAACACATAGCAGAGCCTGTACTTTGGGATACTTTCTTAGTGTTGGGAACAGTACTTCACAGTGGTTTTAGTCTGGCTCTTAGGACCAATAGCTCTCGTGGTGCTACCCACAGAATAGAAAAAATTTATCTGGCAGGGGCAACATCATTTGTTTATCTCTGGCCTCATTAACGCTAATCAATTGAGGTAATAATCTACACATGCTGCTGCTAATACTTTGTCTTAGTTCTCAACCTTGGGAATTTAAAAATACTGATGCCTGGGCCGCACCTGCAGAGATTCAAGTGAATAGGTCTGGCTTGTGTTTTGGAGTATTAGGAGTTTGAAATTAGCTCCAGGTGATTCTAATGGGCAGCAGCCAAAACTAAAACCCTTTGCTGTGGTCCCCATTGTCCTTTGCAGGCTTATAGAAAATAGATATCATGGATTGCCGAGATCATACACAATACAGAAATCATCTCCTCTCTCCGGCAATTTAAGAACTGAGCAAACAGAGATGGTAGTATTAAGAGAAATGACTCACACCCATACAACCAGAGTCTAAGCTAAATTTTAAATCTGCCAACTGGTAGGCTGTTGTCCTTTCCTACTTAAAGTAGGGTCCTTGGATCACATGACTTACCTGGGTACTTATTAGAAATGCAGAATCTAAGGCCGTACCCCTGAACACCTGAATCAGAATCTGTTTGCAACAGTTTCCCCAGATAATTTGTATTCACATTATTTTGAGAAGTACTCCTCTTGACTTTGCTGAAATGCCATCTCTGGAATTTTGAAGCTTGTGTATTTCCAGTATCCAGCACAATGTCTGTGACATGTTAGCTAACTCTTTGTTGCATTTTAAGTGCATCTTTGCTATAAAGTGTTAGACATACTCTCTTAAGCATTCATTCCTTGATAAACATTTCATCATTTCACCTTTATGAGCCTTAATTAAATACTTATTTTATACTTTTTAGAAGCTCCTTATCTAGTGGGAAAAAACAAAATGATCAACAGATTCAATAATATTGTAGAGGAAAACCTACAATGTTAGCTATGGGCATATGGAGAAAGAACACTGGACCGGAGTGCTTAGAGTGGTCTTGGAGTTTTAAGGGCAAATGAAAGCAAAGTTGACCCTGGAAATAATCAGGAGTCAGCTGGGTGATAGAGTGGGAGATACAGGCAGCACTTTTCAAAGGGCATTGTAGAAACAGAGAGCAGCCTATGCAAAGGCTCATCATAGAGTTACTGCACCTTGTGTGTCAAAATAAAAGGAAAACTGCATCTAAGAGTGGCTACTCTTGATAATCTAATGGAAGGATGGCTGATGGTGGGACACAGAGAATAAAAGGTCGCTGGCATTAGAGGTAAAAAAACATTTGAAAAACCAGGGGACAACCCATTTTACAACTTGGAAATATTAGTTGCTTGTAAACTAGGATATGCATTATAGTCCAGAATTTGGAGATCTTGTAGTTGTGCTGTTTTGGTCTGTATCCTCACAACAGTCTAGTATAATCCATGTGGAATGACGCATGGACTGTGCATGTAGAAATGTGTTGTTTAATATGGTAACTACTAGCTACATGTAGGTGTTGAGTGCTTGAAATGTGGTTAGTCCAAATTGAGTTGTACTCTAAGTGTAAAATGCATGCCAGATTTCAAAGACTTATTATGACAAAAAGTGAAATATCTCATTTTATGTTGATTACTTATCAAAATAGTAATATTTTAGATACATGGAGGATTACATAAAATGTATATTAAAATTAGTTTCACCTATTTCTTTTCACTTATTTACTGTAGCTACTAGAAAATTTAAGATGCTATATAAGACTTAAATTATACTTCTGCTGGCAAAACGGGACTATTTAAATATGAAAATTCTACCAAATAATTACCTTTCTCTCCTCCCCTGGAAGCCCTCCCAGTTTCATCTGTGGTTCCAAATGACTTGAAAGTAGTTTTAGCTTTTAAATTACAGAGGGATGACTTTTTTAACAGTTGTGTTAAACTGGGGTGAAGTCAAATGAGTAACAAGTAAAAATTTGCCTCAGTCAAGTAGGTACAGTTTTTTTTTTTTTTCATTTTAGTATATCCCTTAAACTTCCTTACAGTTATTTTTATTTCATGGTAATGCAGATTTATGACTTATCCAACTCTTTCCATCTAAAGCCTGAAAAAAAAAAAAAGCCACTGTCAAATATCCCCTCTCTAACATGTGTTATTTGACATACACTAGGTAGGACAGAGCTTTAGGTTCTATTTTCACTTCAGTGCAGATGTGAAAGTTCCAGTTAATGAGAGCGTTGTGTAAGTGTTTGTGTTTCGGGAAGAAAAGGCTCCCTGAATCTGCCTTAAAGCTTTAGATATTCTGTACAGGGAATAAAGTGACATGCTCAAATTAACTGTGGCCAGACAGATCCACATGATATGAATATAAATGTTTGAGTCTTGTTCAAATTAAGGTTCTTGGTATCAGGGAAAGTGCTCTCTTGCCATGCAAGTCAAAACCACTGTATCTCATTCTTCCACCGGGACATAGAATGCAGGATATGCATTGAACTCACCTAGGAGATTTTATTCAATCAATTATTTTATGATATTTAAAGGGAACTTATTCAGTGGCCTGAAACTTTCAGTGTACATTTCTGGGGGACTTCAAAACTTTTTCTACACTTCACAGGCAGTGGTGACTGGTTGATTGGAAAGATGATGAAGGCTAGATTGTGGGTTTTGAAATCAGCAGAAACATTTTTATGCCTTAAAACCTGGTGGTCAGAAGGAGGTCAGTTCACAAAAAAACAGCTTCCTGAAGGACCAGTTCCTGAGATTGCCATTTCTAAAAGATAAAATTACTTCTTAGTCAATTCACCTACTTTTAATCTCCTATCAATAAAGTCATGGAATAATCAACTTGCCAAATCACTGATTCACCAACACTTTCCTTTTTTTTTAGGTTTCCTAATATTTGTAGTAAGTTCTGTTGTATACATTAATAATAGCAATTTTGGAGAATGTTTTAAACTTTTAATTCCTCTTAGTTTTTATTTTTGCTGCAGTAATTTTACATTAACTAGTTGATAGGCTATGGCTAAAATTCATTGCACTGCAGGTTTTCTCAGAGTGTTGGTCTTTGACTTCTGGGGGTTATAAGTTATGTATTTCAAATCACAGTGTTTTGCTTGTCTTAAAATCTAGGACTTCTTAAATCATAAGGATAAGATGAGTTTCTGTCATTAACTCATTTTTAATCTGGCCTGTTGCCTTTTGTACATTTTTGATTCATAGATTTGCTAACTGGATGAATCAAATGGATTGCTTGCAATATATTTTAAACATTTTAAAACTGCCTGAAATGTGAAACATAGGAAATGACATTTAGGCTGATTGGGACTGACAAATGTGCTGCAGACTTTCTGGGCTGAAATGGCTACAGCAAAATAAAAAAAAAATAATTCAAAACTAAGGCAAAATTAAATGAAATATTCAAAATGTTATTAAGACATATTTAGCCATTCAATGCAACTCAATTTGCTAGATATTTTATAAGATACAAACAGTTTATGGCTTATTGCTCTTTGTTTATATTGACTTGGTCCTACTTTGCAGCAAGATTTCAGATGAAAGGCAATAGCATTATTATGTGGTAGAAAAGAACTTAGAATGCCAGAAAGGACTTTTACATATAATTGGGACCTCAACTTTGATATATACTAATTACCAATACAAGTGAATTTGAATTCCAAAAGATCATTGCCATGGAGATAAAATGAAAACCAATTAACTAAAACTAAAAATAATCTTCAAAACTTTAATGACTACAGATAATATTAATTGTTGTCAATGTTACATAGTTTTTTTTTTTTTTTTTTTTTTTTTTTAAGATTTATTTTATTTATTTGAAAGAGAGAGAGAGGTCTTCCATTTGCTGGTTCACTTCCCAAATGGCTGCCAAGGCCAGGGCTGAGCTAGGCCGGAGCCAGGAGCCAGGAATTTCTTCCTGGTCTCCCACGTGGATGCATGGTCCCAAGCACCTGGGCCATCCTCTGGTGTCTTCCCAGGTGCATTAGCAGGGAGCTTGATGGGAAATGGAGTAGCCAGAACTCAAATCAGTGCCCTCACGGGATGCTGGCACTCAGGTAGTGGCCCAACCAGCCTTGCCACAGTGCCAGCCTCTACAGATAGTTTAAAGAAATAAATTCTTGGTGAATTTAGCAAGTTGATCATTCTTCAAAGGCAACATTTGGTGAATTGCCATTCGATGAATGGATTTTCAGCAAATTGACCTAAAAGTCTCTGAGTTGTGAGTTTATAATCATTCGTTTAATGCATTGGGATGATAAAGATGAACACCTCTTAGGGAATTTATCAAGATTTCAGTGAGGTAACCTATGTATAGCACCTTATACATAACTTAGTATAGAAGTTAGGAATTAAGGTAATTAGATTACTTTTGCTAATTATGAGGGGCCTTTCTGAGTTGATTACTTGGGCCCTTGAATATTTTGTGCTCCCAGGAATCCCAAGGTGATGAGCTCTTCAACAATCCTGACCCCAACTAAACTGGTTTGAGGACAAGTGGAGGAGGGAAGCACCTGATTATGTTGTTATCTCTGGGTGGCGTTTGGCTGTAAGAAGATGTCTAAGCGTCCCTTCATCTCCAAGGAGAACCTCTTCAGCAGTAGGCTAGAGCTACCCAAGACTGATGGAGCACCTACTGGAATGTTTACTATGAGTGACCTGTTGGATTGGTTTCTGCCCCTATCTATTCTACCTGGAGCTTTTTTGTTACTTAACAGTTTTGCACATTTATTTGCTATCCTCAAATAGCCTCTCTCTCTGTGTCTCTGTCTCTCTCAAAAAGAGGTAGGCATATACTTTATCTATATTACAACCCCCAAACATTTCTGTGCAAAGCAAATTTTTATTCTGTCTGGAGCACACTTGTGAATTCAAATTAGTTAGAATAATAAATTTTAAAAAACATTTTTATAGCAGACCAAAAAGTTTCTGTTGAAAATAGCTACTGCCTAATTTAAAATGCTATAGAAAAACTCAGCTCTTTCTTTGTGGTATTTTATAATGTTAGAGGTTTCCTCCATGCACAACAGAGTTTGCAAATACACTGATTGTGTATCCAGCCAGTACTATAACCTTAGACCAACTGCATTTCCTTAAATAATTTTAAGTCTCTCCAGCATCAGGACTTCTAAACAAAGTGAAAAGCATGTATTTTCCTTACATTTCTGTCCATAAAATACATCCCAAATCTCACTACATTTACTCGGGGGGAAAAAAAGACATCTCCATGCTCTGGGAACCATTGACAGAACATATTGCAATCTTTTCATTAAGTTCACACAAAATGAGGATTTAACGCATGGGCAAAACATTCCATCCCTAGAGGTTCCAGTGCCCATAATCCCACCTTGAAAATAGCTCCATATTAATTGTGGCAGCCAAGTGGACACGGAGTTTTACTGCTTAGCGCTTCTGCTTCACAGATAACTAACTGCAATCATGGAAACCTTTGTTTTCCATTTTCTAACACATCCTTATTCAAGCAAATATTTCATATGTTCTTTTAAATGCAGAAATTCCATGGGGATCTAGCTAAACATTAATGCCATTACTGAATTTTGATCTTAACAGAATGACTTTCAGAATATTATAAGTACATATACTTGTAAGCATATACTCTAATATAAATATGTGTATATACTCTGCTTTAAAAGTTGACATCTGAAAATTCATATTCTATAAATAAATTACAAATCACTCATCTGCATTACCAAAGAATGAGCTTCCTTTAAGTAACCATATCCCTAGTTAATTTAAAACATGCTTCAGTTTATAAGGATTTTATTCTCACTTCACTCCTAGGATGCATGTATTGTTTAAAGTGAGGTGCACCTGGATGAAATGAATGTTTCTAAATTTTGGCTTACCTTTCTCATTTCTGTGCTTCAGGTTGTTAACTGTCAAAGTCTTATTTTATCTAAAACCGTATACTTCAGCCATTTAATAAACTCAGAATAAATGAGTTCCCAAAATAACCACTGGGATGTATAATATACTCATTTCCTTAAAACAAAGAAAACAGAATTTCCTATGTAGGAAATCCCTCATTACCCACAATTCCACCTTACAAATAAGAAGGGCTCAATTGTTTCAGGGGACTGTACACAGTTTGTGACTCTGGCATGGTAAGAAATCCTGGCACATAAACAGCTAGTAGGAGTAATGTGCCAATTCTGAATTGTTCAGTGTTTTTATTATAGGTTCTAGGTTTCAGATGAACAGGAGCCTCCTGTTGCTTTTATAGCAGGATATTAAATTTCAGCCTCTGGCAGGCGGCACCTGCCCTCTTCCTGGCATGCTCTAGTCAGTTGTTGGCCATGTGATACTAATGCAATGTATATTTTGTGTTTTGCTCTACATGGGGACTTAAACATTGGGGAATACAGTCTCTCCCTGAAGGTATGCAATCCGTGATGTCAGGTCTTGAGAAAGTTTTCACATGACTAAAATTTAATGTGTATGGAATGTTCTGAGTTCCACACAGCATTTTTAGTGGTGGAATGAAATAAAACCTTACAAGCATCTTGGACAAAAGTACATAAATTCTAATTGCCTTTGGTTAGAAATTACCTTAGACTGCCCTGGCAGTCTATTGTACTGACCTCACACTATGATGTATATAATACTATCTAGTGTATACAGAATTAATCATATTTACATACACTGATCCCTTGTTTGTACTCTGCTGGAGAATCACTGTATTTCCTTTAAATTTGAAATTGATAACAACCATTGTATAATCTATTGTTTATGACCAATGAATAGTCAATCACAGATTTCAAAACACTAGAATAAACAAGCAGGGCAAAGGTTTTTTTTCTTCAGAACCATATTTAAGTTGTTACTGAAATGAAAGATAGAATTTTAATGTTCATAGTTTGGATAACATTATCTGAAGTCCATTTTAATGGTCCTTCTTGTGAAGGTTTGTCTTCTAGTTGAGCTTACAATGTATAATTTGTTTAAAAATGGCAGTTAAGTCTCAAATAGCCATAATACATTTATTTTTTAAAACGGTAATTAACTCTGTTAATGCACAGCTAAATGATGATAGATATCTTCTTGAAATGTGAGTCATTTCATTTAGCAAATCACAAAAAAAAACCAGTATCATAGGATTAGAATAGAAATTAAACTTTTCCAGCGTGCCATGCATCTGAACATCTCTCTATAACACCATTACCAAACCTTTGTTTGTAGGTGTATCTCAATAGTACTAAGTCACCTTAGATTGTCTCCTATTCAACAGGCAAATAGTACCCTCCCCACAACTCACAGGGTACTGCCTACACACTTGATTAGGAGGCAGTGTAGACATCTTTTACCAGGAAAGAGGTGACTACAGGATCTCTTACTGATCTGTGTCTATTTCAAGTGAGGATTACTCAAGTCAATAATTAAGTTTTGCAATGGTGGAATAGGCAGTGTTGTATTACTCAAAGGAGCTCTCCCTGCTCTTAATGGCTCACCTGTAAGGTGGCCTTCTGGGTGAAGTGATGACCCTTCTGTAGCTTGACAAGTGCCATGGTCAGAGTATTTTCACTGCAGAAATTGGCAAGTGATTTAAATCCTGTGTTTTTTTCAGCCAATTACTAAACATTTACCAGCACACCACTGCAGAGGGAAATGTGCATAATTGGATATTATAGGAGTTAACAGGTGGAATGCATTCCAGATATTCTTTCTTAAAGAAACCCAGTACGATAAGTGGCTCTGGCTTTTTAAAATCACGATGAGGTGGATAACACTGAAAATATAGAACACGAAATATAGAACCTTATACTTCAGACCATTTCAAAAACCATTCTTCCTCTTGACATGACTTGTTATTTGAGGGGTAAGTCCTTTAATTTCTTTGGGAAACTTGAAAATATACTTAGGGGATTTGCAGAAAACCATTATTGTTTGCAAATATTCTATACGGTGGCATTACTGCATAGTTTTGGATAACTGATCCATGAACTGAAAGTCTCTGAGTTGACTTGCAGAAGCATTGCACAAAGTAATGGTATCCATTTTTTAAAAAATCTGTGATTACATATGGATGTGATAATCTGTAACAGCACTATCAGATAAATAATACATATTTAAAAATTTTCTGTAATTACATGTTTACCCGATAGGCCAGAACGACTCTGTCCCAAGGAGCTGTTACAGACTGAGTAAATAATACATGTTTTAAAGTCCATAATTACATATGTAAACGATAGACTATCGAGTAAATAATGCACATTTTAAAAAGTCCATAATTACATATTTACATGATAGTCTGTAAATTCTGTAATTACTTATTTACACAATAGACCATAACAGCTGTTACAGTCTATTATGTTAACTCTCATAGAATTATATTATGGATTTTTAAAAACACCATAAAGAACCTAAGGAATGGAGTGATAGAAATGAAATAAAATATAAACTTCATACTTACAATAGCTGTCTCAAAAGAGAACTATTTTGAGTTCAGGCAAAACTCATGACTGATATTTTCCTGCTAATTTCTCATGTCCGATCTACTTACAAAACTATAAGTCATCACAGGGTGAAGAATAACTGGGTGGTATTATTAGGCTAAATTTTTCACAATTTCTATATGAAACTTATTTTTGGTGAGAGGAATCATTATGTATAACTCTTGTATTTCTTTGGCTTTCCATGAAATTGCAGTATGGCACAAACATTGTAATTCTATTTGTTTTCTTCATTTTTTAAGCACAGTAGAATATCATAATTTGTACATAAATGATAATATGTTTGGGCATTTGGGCATAGATTGTCTGTAATGACAAAATATACATTTGTATGTTTTTCATGAGGATTGTGGTTGTTTTCATGACCTTTTAAGAGTCCTTATGGTTTAAGGACTCAAACAGCATCTACATTTATTGTAGTGTTAAATATAAGATCAATGCAACTAAGTGAGACTTCTGTTCATCATTTCTACTACATTGCAAGGCTAAATTAAGCAGGTGAGAATATGTCATTTAATGATGTTGGACTGTATATTCTTAGTAATGAAAGATAGTTTGGGAGAAGCCTTTGACACTGTTTGTTGGGTATTGTTTTTGTAACGTAACTGACAGTTTGAAATAAGTGACTGCTTGGTTTTCAGAGAGCTATTAAACCACAATAAAACTTCACATTTCATAAATTTATTTTTACTTCATATTTGAGCTATTTACTCTTTGGCACTGGTCAGCAATATCCATGGATGAGGTTATTTAAGCCAGTCAGTGACTTTTGAATATCTTTGAATGCAGCTCTTGATAAGAAATGTTTTCTGTTGTGACCCAGTATTTACATATAACACAAAACTTTCACAAAACCATACATAGACTATTACAAAGTACCATGTACTTGGATAACTATTCTATTTCATTTTGCAAAATGAAAATTGTTGATTGTAACTCACCAGATTGAATTCATGATTCACAAATGGGTCACAACCTGCAATTTAAAAAACATGAATTTAGACAATGCTTTTTATTTCAAGGGATCACAAGGTTTCCTTACTTTATGATAAATAGATAAAATCTCATTGGATTTGAAATGGAAGTCTACTATTGGTAGATCACATTTGTGTAGTCTGTCAATGGTTGATTCATTGGTTGTGAGTCCTGAAATATAAAGATTTAATGTTTTCTCATCTACATTTCTAGTATTAAAGATCTTAGAACAACCTAGTGTATATTACTCAAGAGTTGTGGTTATTATTGAAACTAGAAATTATTTAATGAGACCTGTGCAGGTTAATACTTGAGAGACTCAGAATGTCCTGCTTGCAAAGGGAATTTTATGGGAATTGTTGATGTTCTTAATGTTCTTGGATGCAGGAAGAGAAAAAAATGGGGAAATACCCAAAAATGATAACTGATAAGAAAGATTATTTTGTTATTATTCAGGGGGTAGAGAGAAAAGAGTGGGAGAGGGAGAATGAGAGAAGAGAAGGAAATAGAGAACACTCACATCTGCTAATTTGCTCACCAGATGTCCCTTAATGACTGAAACTAAGCCAGGCCAAAGCTGGGAGCTGGGAACCCAATCCAGGTCTCCCATGGGAATGGCAGGGAACCAACTACTTGAGTCATTACCTGCTGCTTCTTAGGATCCGCATGCTAGATTTGGGAGCTGTAGCTGGGTCTTGATCCCAGGTGCTCCAATATGGGATAGGAGCATCTTAGTTGTCATGTTAACTGTTAGGCAAAATCCTTACTCCCAGTAAGATTATTTCATCTTCCTTTTATGGTAAGAAAGTCCTTGAATAATGAAATTGCACAGAGTATTGAAATTTATATGAAATTGAATGAGTTAATGCATTTGCTAGTACTGTAACAAATGAAAAAGTCACCATATTAATTTGTAAGTAAAATCAAATGTTTAGAAAATTGCTTTATTTTCCACTAAAAATGTTAATCTTTTCTAAGATATTAAGATAATATATGCTAATATCCCTTGTGAGATATGGAGTAGAAACAAGTGTTGAGGAAACCAGGCTTCTGATTTTATAATGGAAGGTCAAAGTTGGTAAATATTTAGTAGATATGAATATCTAAAGTCTAGACTGGCTGCTAGTTTGTCTTGACAATATTTTACATTTGGTGACCAGAGAGAATAAGTGAAACATGTGTAAATATCCCCCAGTGATCTCTGCAACGTTTGTGACTTTGGATAAGCTCATTGAGTAGAATGCCTTCGGCCCACATCCAATTTTTATTTGTCAGCTGAGTCATAATCTCAAATACATGTTTTGGCAAAGTTTTCATTTTGATTTTCTAAGAACATTGTCTTTGTCCTTGTTTCTTTTCACTTTTTCTTCTATATTGCTCTCTGTAAGCATATAGCTGGGGCTAGTGTTGCGGCACAGCAGGTTAAGCCACTGCTTGCAACGCAAGCATCCCTTATTGGGGTGCTGGTTTGAGTCCTGGCTGTACTGCTTCAGATCCAGCTTTTTGCAAATGTACCCGGGAAAGCAGCAGAAGATGGCTCAGGTGCTTGGGCCTTTCCCATCCATGTGGGAGACCAGCATGGAGTTCAGCTCCTGGCTTTGGCCTGACTCAGGCCTCACTGTTGCAGCCATTTGGGGAGTGAACCAGTGGATGGAAGATCTCTCTCTCTCTCTCTCTCTCTCTCTCTCTCTTGCTCTGCCTTTCAAATACGTAATAAAAAAAAAAAATGTACAGCCCTCCATCCACTCAGGCTCTAAAGCCCTTAAGTCCCTTCCTCACCTTTCTTGTCCTCCATTAGTAATGACTTTTTTAAAATTTAGTTTATTTATTTGAAGGGCAGAGCAACACATATACACACACAAATATTCACCCACAGAGAGAGACTGAGATAGAGAGAGATCTTCCATCTGCTGGTTTGTGCCCCAAATGCCCACAACAAAAAAATTGGGGCTGGGCCAGGAGCTCAGAAGTCCAGCCAAGTCTCTCACAGTGAGTGCTAGGATTCCAAGTAGTTGAGCTATCATCTTCTACCTCCTGGGGTGTGAATTAGCAGGAAGCTGGATTGGAAGTAGAGGAGCTGGGATTCTAACCAGTATCCAATATGGGATATAGGTATCTTGAGACTCGGCTTACCCCACCATACCACAATGCTAGCCTCAAGACATATTTATTATAGTCTATTTCTTAAATATATCTTGAATTTGTCCCATCTTTCATCCCCACTGTCATTTGCTGTGTTCAGGCTGCCATGATTTCTTGCTTGAGCTCCTTTAAGCTTCTGCAGTGACCTTCCTGCCTGTGGTCTATGACTGCATCTTCCACTCTGCAGTTGTGGCAGGATTTCTAAAAGTCAGATCATAATCTCGCATGCCTTCTGCTGATGATTTCCTTGTGGTTTGCTTTCTCTGACCAGCTTTGCTCATCCATCAAGATGTGGAGGAGGCAGCTGCACCTGCTCCAGTAAGCTTCCTCTGTGGCACTCTGAGTGACCATGGCACCTTGAACATAGCTCTATCAGAGAACTGTCAAACTGTTTTACTACACGTTGGTCTCACTTCCTCATAAAATTTTAACAACATTTTGCAAAGGTAGTGATTGTATCTTTTTAGCAGGAAATAATAAGTGCTCAATAAATATTTGTGGCTTGACTAGCTGGAGGAACCACTATCTCAAAATATTAACTTCAGATTAAGGCTGATATTTTTTAGATGTGTCATAATTTGAACTTAATCTTCTCAATGGTTCCAAAAGAAAGTAGAAATATGGGACATAGAAATAGGAGATACTTCTTGGAGAGAGTTGAAAATTTCTTTCCAAACTGCAATCAGGAATTATATGAGTTAAGAATCCAGATCTAAATTACCACTTTCATCACAAAGATTCATTGATACTTTAAGAATTTTTTTTCAAAGACATATATTTAAGACAGATTGAAATCTGCCTTATTCCTGTTTTTTCCCTCTGCACAAAGAGGAAAGTAGCTGTCTTTTGTCAAACTCTGTATCCAAATTGGCTATTGATGCTGTAAAATGTGGACCACTTATTTTAAAATAAAACTTCTTTATTTACATTCTGTAACCATGGATGGACATCACTATGGGGAGTTTATTCTGATGGAATTTCCCTATTGCAATATTGAAGTTTTGGAAGTTTGTGATTTAATTGTCAATGATTATGTCACATGCTTGTTGTACTGCCAAGTGTGTTCATGTTGGAGAAGTTATTTATTTTATATTCATTTGTTGTTTTATTATTGTAATGGAATTTAAAGACAGAGATAGATTTCTTCCCTGCAGTGTTAACTACAGTAAGGGTTAGCATTATAGAGTGTCATTCTGCTGGCTCTTATAATGATAAATATTTCCATGACAAAACCTACTGTGAACCTGTCTGCATGCTCTGGAAATTTCTTTTTCCCTGGGCTGCTGTTTTACCTCAAGGAGAAAGCAGAGAAAATATAGTAGATTACTTTTAAAAACTTGTCAGAAATTAAATAAAACTCATGTATATAAAGAACATCTTTCCTTTTATATTGTTCTGTCACCAGTTATGCAATATGTAGATCTTATTTCTTTTCTTTTCTTTTTGCCCTTCGTATTCAAAGTTGATACTCTTGGTGGTGCTATTGTCCATTTATAAATATGCCTTGAAATACAGGGTGTGTGCTAGAGATATTGACAAACTAGATTCTTTGTCTACTAACCATTCCTTCATTTATTCATTCAGTTATTCACTAAAATATCACTGAGTACCCCTAATCGGAAATGTAAAAAGGGACACAGACTCTCACTTCAAGGAGTATAGAGTCTAGAAATGGTGGGAAGATATGTACGTGACAAAAGTGGTATAAGATTAACCACTCTGGGGCTCTGCTGCTATCCCCTATGTTGGGTGACTCTCATCTGTTGTTTATAGAGTTGCAGGGACCTCCTAACTGGTCTGGTCTTCTCACGTGCCTCAACTGTTAACACAGAAGCAGGATGTGCCTTCCAAACTCAGTCAGATCATGTCACTCCTCAGCTCAAAGGTACAAGGCCTCCGTTTCACCATCATAACCTGTCCCTTCTAATCCTCTCGTTAAGACCCTATTTCCTACTCACTTTCCCCTCTCTCATGCCTACAAGTGATTCTGGTCTATCTGCCATTCCTTCAAATATCAGGCATATTTCGAGCTCTTTACATTGGATCTTCCCCACAGATCCACACTGCTAACACCCTTCCTCAAGTCTGTGCAGATTTCGCCTTCTTAGTACAGTCTACCTTGATCACTATGTTAAAGATTTAATACTCCCCACTCCCTTCCCAATTCATATTCAAAATAATTTATTGTCTCTTAAATACTGCATGATTTTTTCTGTTATTTCAGTTGTCTGTGGCCTGTTTCTCTGTTAGACTCTGATTCACAGAGCAGGGATTTTTGTGTAAAGCCTTTAGAAAAGGGCCAGCCCATAGTACATTTTTAGTGAATGTTGGTTGAATGAAAAGATGAGAGTTCCAGTTAGAAGATTACTCGAATTTGCAGGTGAAAGACATGCATTCTAAGACAAAGGGACTGGGGAGGTCTCTATAGAGGTTCATCTGAGTTGGATCTTAGTAGATGAGTAAGGAGTGGACTCATGCAAATACATTTCAGAGAGACTTTTATTCATCATTTTAGGATTTTTTTCCTTTAATATTGTCTTGTAATCCTTATTCATAATACTTTAAGTCAGTCAGAGACACATTGAACAAAGGATTAAGTGCATAAGGAAATAGAAAAACAGCTGTGAAATTTTTTGGTAAGAGCCAGCAGAATGACACTCTATAATGCTAACCCTTACTGTAGTTAACACTGCACCCAAGTCTGTGCAGTGGTTCATTTTGTTTTGTAATCTACTCTTCCCAGATCAAAAGCAAAGGAAAACTAAATAAAGAGAAGTCAATGGACCAATCACATAAAGTCTGTCACCTTCTCCTGCCCTTTCAAAATAATCTCAAAGACCAGATGTCCTCAAAGCCCACTTCCGTTTAACCAAATATTCTTTAAATCCAGAACAGGCTTTAAAAAATTCTGTCATTTGATGTTTTGCAGCTCTTTATGTCTTCTCTTTGACATATTCAGAGAGAAAAAGCCCTACATAAGTATTAGCATCAGATAATGAAGTAATATAGGGAAATGCTAACAACATAGTTAAGCTTACAGAAGGATCCCGGCAGCCAGCCGGGATAGGAGGTTAAACTGCCACCTGTAGCTCTGGCATCCCACATGGGAACTGGTTGTAGTCCCTGCTATTCCACATCCAATCCAGCTCCCTGCTAATGTGCCTGGAAAGAAGTGGAGAATGGCCCAATTACTTGGGTGCCTGCACCCACATGGGAGACCTGGAAGAAGCTTCTTGTTTTGATCTGGCTCAGCCCTGGCTGTCATGGCCATCTGGGCAGTGAACCTGTGGCTGGAAGATCTCTGATTCTCTCTTTGTAACTCTTCTTTTCAAATAAATAGTTTTTTTTAAAGGAGAATCCCGAATTGCAGTGTCTACCTGATTTGTCTTTTTTTTTTAATTTTTTTTTTTTTTTATTTTTGACAGGCAGAGTGGACAGTGAGAGAGAGACAGAGAGAAAGGTCTTCCTTTTTGCCGTTGGTTCACCCTCCAATGGCTGCCATGGCCGGCGTGCTGTGGCCAGTGCACTGCGCTGATCTGAAGGCAGGAGCCAGGTGCTTCTCCTGGTCTCCCATGGGGTGCAGGGCCCAAGCACTTGGGCCATCCTCCACTGCACTCCCGGGCCATAGCAGAGGGCTGGCCTGGAAGAGGAGCAACCAGGTCAGAATCCGGCGCCCCGACCGGGACTAGAACCCGGTGTGTCGGCGCCGCAAGGTGGAGTAGCCTGTTGAGCCACGGCGCCGGCTCTGTCTTCTTTTATTTTGTACTTAAACTTCTCAAAGTGAAGCTTTACGTAAACACCATGCACTAAATGCAGAAGTTCAATACTAAAATGGCTGGAGGCCACGCTGAAAATTAAGCAGGAAAGAACTAAGGAACAACATGAAATGCGATTCCAGGTGATGCTTTGCTAATTTGGCAAGAGGCTGTTGCTAAGGCACTGGTTTTCTCTGCATGCTCACCTCTTATTCCTCCTTGACCACACTCCAGACAGGCTTTTATACTTGTCAATCTGTGGAAATTTCCACTACTCATCTTTGACTTCTCAACAGCATTTGATGCACTTAAAACACTGTCCTGGCTCGTGTTCCTGGGCATCAGGCCCACAGTTGCCCACCTACCTCACTGGTCCCATCTGAGATCTCTCTATTGGATCCTTCTTTCCATTGCCACCTCACTGTAGTTGGTGTGTTCCAGGGTCAGGTCGTCACAGGCCTCATTCTTTGGATCTGTACTCACTCTTGAGCTGACGGCACTGACTCCCGTAGCTTAGATTTCACTTATGTGCTGAGCACCCCAAGTGTTTATCTGTAGCACCTGCCTGTCTCCTAAACTCCAGGTGATTACCATCATCTAGTAGGCCTCTGAGATTAATGTGTTTAACACAGAACACTTGGTTTCCACTTAACTGCTCACTGCCAACCTCTCCCCCAAGGCTTCTGTATCTCAGTAAATGCTAGCAACCCCAACACCACTTGTCCAATTGCTGATGGCAAAAACCCTTGAGTCTTCTCTTTGACACACATGCAACCCATTAGATTTTTCCCCCAACTTTATCTTCAAAGTAGATCCAAATGTTGACCCTTTTTCCTAGTTTCTGCACCCACCTCATCAAGGCACCATTATTTCTTTTTTTTTTAAAGATTTATTTTATTTATTGGAAAGACAGAGTTACAGAGAGAGGTAGAGACAGAGAGAGAGGTCTTCCATCTGCTTGTTCACTCCCCAGATGGCCCCAATGGCAGGAGTTGTGCCAATCTGAAGCCAGGAGCCAGGAGCTTCTTTAGGTCTCCCATATGGGTGCAGGGGCCCAAGGACTTGAGCCATCTTCTACTGCTATCCCAGGCCATAGCAGAGAGCTGGATGGGAAGAGGAGCAGCTGGGACTAGAACTGGCGCCCATATGGGATGCCAACGCTTCAAGCCAGGGCATTAACCCACTGCGCCACAGCACCAGCCCCAGTCCCAGAACCATCATTTTTAAGCTCTACGGCATTAGATTCCCTTACTCCCCCATGCCCCTTCCAGCCCCCACTATGGGTTTACCTGCTTTTCCACTCTTTTCTACTCACAGTGCATTCTCAACCCAACAAATCAGTGAAAATTTAAAAGGCTAAATTAAATAATGGCATGCCATCCAATGAATTTCTACCATATTCAGAATAAAATCCAAGACCTAACAAGGCTCCATGTGATCTGGCCCCTGATTACTTCTCCGATCCCATAGGCCATGACTCTACCCCCAGGTCCCAGTGCTCCATCCCACTGGCTCCCCTCACGCTCCTTCCAGCATCCGCACTTGCTACGCTGTCTTCCTGCAATGCATTTGTCCCAGTCAGGCTCATGACTTACTTCTTGCCATCATTCCCTGCTGTATCCTTAAATCACCACCTCAGAGACAATGTCCTCTCCCACCCTATCCAAACCAGCATCTCCCTGTGAGTTTTTGCCAGCTTTGTTTTTCTCCAGCAGTTACTGCTATTAATTGATTTTGTAGTATGGCGTCTGTCTCACCACTGGAATCTGAAGGCAGGGACTGATCTGTTTACCTACTCCCTGGCATACTCAATAATTTTTTGAGCAAATGAATAGCTGCTGAATAAATATGAATTATTCATTAAGTCTAATTTTATTTGTTTATTTTTGTCTCTCTTACTTTCCCTGTTTCTGCTTTCTTCACCAGAAACATGTTATATATGTCCTACTGAGGATAATTAAAAATATATATGTTAAACAGAGAGCAGTATAAATGTTCATGAGAACTTTGAAAATACTCATTGGAAATTATAAATCTCAATCCATTCATGCTATCTGTCCAGCATATTATATTAGCTTGGGATAATTCAGGTACTGGCTACAGTTAAAAAAAAAAAAGTTTCCTTAGAGATACTGTTTCCCTTGGCCGGTGCTGCGGCTCAATAGGCTAATCCTCCACCTGCGGCGCCGGCACCCCGGGTTCTAGTCCTGGTCGGGGCGCTGGATTCAGTCCTGCTTGCCCCTCTTCCAGTCCAGTTCTCTGCTGTGGCCCGGGAGTGCAGTGGAGGATGGCCCAAGTGCTTGGGCCCTGCACCCACATGGGAGACCAGGAGAAGCTCCTGGCTCCTGGCTTTGGATCAGTGCAGTGTGCCGGCCGCAGCGTGCTGGCCACAGTGACCACTGGGGAGTGAACCAACAGAAAATGGCAGACCTTTCTCTCTGTCTCTCTCTATCTCACTGTCCACTCTGCCTGTCAAAAAAAAAAAAAAAAAAAAGAAGAAGAAGAAAAAGAAGAGATACTGGTTCCCATCAATACCAAATACGAAGAATATGTTGTAAGAATATGTTATAAAAGAATATGAAGGGGAGAGAGAGAGATACAGATGGAAAGAAAATATGAATATTTTCATTATTTTTTAAAGATTTTTTATATATTTGAAAGGCGGAGCAAGAGAGAGAGAGGGAGAGAGCAAGAGAGAGAGATAAATGCGCTGATTCACTCCCAAAGTGGCTATAATGGCCAAGGATGAGCCAGGCACCAGGAGCTTCACCAAATTCTCCCACTTGGGTATCAGGGACCCAAACACTTGGGCTATCTTTTTCTGCTTTTCCAGGCCATTAGCAGGGAGCTGGATTGGAAGTGGAGGAGCTGAGGCATGAATTGGCACCCATATGGGATGCCAACATCACAGGCAGTAGCTACATCACAGTGCTGGCCCCAGGATATGCATATTGAGTACTTTCCATATAGTATCTATTCAGTCCATGAAAACTTTGTGGAGAGGAGATCAGTTATTTCCTATTTGCCATGATGCAGTTCAACCCATAGAGCCTAGTGTGGTCAGAAATGGTATGAAGTTTTCTAATGGAAGTTAGTGGGCAATTAACAGAAATTCATGACAGCAAAAAGTCAAGTGAGTCATGAAAGCAAAGTGGCAGATCAGGGGTGCGGTGCCCAGGTATCATTGCATGAAGAACCATAAGATGAGAGCAGGATCTGTTTGGTTCATCAGCTCCCCATTCATCATTCCTTGGGTCTGCTCCCCTTCGTCCTGATGGGGTCTGCATTGATGGACAAATACTCATAGCTCACTGTTTTTTCTTACCTCCTGAGGATCAAATAAGCCTGAATAACCAGTCATTTGTTTAAAGTCAGTATTTCTCTGATTTTTTGGTTGTTCAATGTGTATATTTGCTAATAGGAAATCCTCAAAGGAGAGTTGTAAGTAAGATGGTTGTGTACTTATGTAGAAAGTTCCCTCAGAAATATTGCTTTTCCCTTGGGGAGTCCTTTACCTGTGACAAAGGTAAAGGACAGGTATTTCTGTGGTCATTGGGCCTGAGTGTGAGTACATCAGTGTACATGATTCATGTAGTCTGCTCAGGTATTTGTTATTTGATTAAGTAGCTGTCTAGATTTTTAATGCTAAATTTATTTAATTTAAACTAACCTGATGGGCTGGTGGAGAAACCAGTCTGAGTTAGTATACATAATGAATTGTGAAATTTTTTTAAATACCATATATTTTAGCTTTCAAAAACTAGCAGCTAATAACATTTTGTCAGGAGAGATCCTGCCAGATCAAAAAGATAAAATTTTTTTATTATAGTACATTGTTTATATACAAATGTTATGCCAAGGGACTAAACAATGCATTGCATTAAGGAGATTAACACATAGGTTCTCCTGAAATATTATTTTTTGAATTGAGTTAAATCAATCCCACATATTTCTAAAATTTTAGAAATTTAGAATTATAATAGAGAAAGATAATGTTTGTTTTTCTTTATTTATTTTGCTGTTTAAAAGGCAGAGAGATGGAGAGTTAGAGACAACAAGAAAGAAAGATAGGGAGAGATCTCCCATCTGCTGGTTTACTCACTAAATGCTTACAACATCCAGGACTTGGTCAGTTTGAAGCCAGGAACCAGTCCAGTTCCCCAGTGTGGGATGCAAGGACCTATTTACTTGAGCCATTATCTGCTCAAGGTGCACTCCATCTTTTTTTGTTTGTTTGTTTTTGTTTTGACAGGGCAGAGTCAGTGAGAGAGAGACAGAGAGAAAGGTCTTCCTTCCGTTGATTCACTCCCCAAATGGCTGCTACTGCCGGCACTGCACCGATCCGAAGCCAGGAGCCAGGTGCTTCTCCTGGTCTCCCATGCTGGTGCAGGGCCCAAGTGCTTGAGCCATCCTCCACTGCCTTCCCGGGCCACAGCAGAGAGCTGGCCTGGAAGAGGAGCAACCGGGACAGAATCCGGCACCCTGACTGGGACTAGAACCTGGGGTGCCAGCGCCAGAGGCGGAGGATTAGCCTAGTGAGCCACGGCGCCAGCCTGTGCACTCCATCTTGAAGCTAGAATTAGGGGTGGAGCCAGGACTCAAACCTAGGCACTCTAATGTTGGATACAAGCATTCCAAATGTCATCCCAACTACTACACGAAATGTCTGCTATAAAAAGAATTTTTAAATTCAATTTAAAAATATTTATTTCTATTTGAAAGAGAGACAGAGACCAAGACTGATAATTCTATCCTCTGGGTCCCTCTGCAAATGCCCATAAAAGCAAGCGTTGGGCCAGGCTGAAGCCAGGGGCCCATAATTCAATGCAGGTCTTAGATATGGTGGCAGGGACCCAAGTACTTGAGCCATCATCTGCTGTCTTCCAGGGTGTGCATTAGTAGGAAGCTGAATCAGAAGTGGAATCATACTTGAACTGAACCATCATGACATGGGATATGGGCATCTCAGGTGATATCTTAACCACTGTATCAAATGTCCGTACCCCCAAAGACTGTTTTTAACTACCTGTTGGAACAAAGCATTGGGAAACAAAAACTGATAAGGACAGGAAAATATTTGAAATTGAAGGTATTTTAGGAAATCTGAGCCATATAACTGCCCCAAATATAAGGTAAATCATTGGTTTAGCCAAGGCCCAATTCTGTTATCTATCAGGCATAGAAATCAAGTTCAAGAACATAATATAGTTCAATTAGAATAAAAATTTCTAATATATATATATATATATATAGATGAAAGTAAGCTTGACTACAGTCCATTCAAAACCATGTTAGAAGATTTTGTATTCAACTGATTTTCCTATTTTTTAGAATTATATTTCACTATGATACATTTACAAACTTCTTTGTTGTCCTTATTTATATCTCTGGATTTATGCAACACTTACATAGCAGTTATATAAGTTTTTGAATATATACTATCTACTTAATTAATTCAGTTAATGCCAATCTAATTCATTTATATTGCCTTAATTTTTATTTTTTATTGGTTATTTTTATGTTTCAAACTCAGCTTTATCCCCCATTATATTTGTGTTCATTCTTTTTCATCTTTGTTTTTCAAATGAGCCTATGCTACTTAAAATTAATTAAATGCTCCTCTTCTGTCATTTTGTTGTGTTGTGATAACTATAAGATTAAATTGAAAAGCAAAACTAAGATTCAGTTTGAAATGACTGCCATCTATGGCCACAGTAAATTTTTAATTAATGTTTGAATATATTTTGTCAATAGTTTTTTATAAGTGCCACACGTTTTTCATGTCACATATTTTAAACAAAATAGTCACAAAAATGTATATGTTAGAAACATACTTGAAGTTGATGGAAAGTAATTTGGGGACTTCATGTCCATTTTATAATTTTCATGCTCTTCCTAAAGTTGGGAGAATTTTACCTTATAGAAGCCATGAAGAAAGTTGTGTTAAAACAATGATTCTTTTCTTTTTCATACTTCTTTGGAAATTAAACATCAAAAAACTTTGTTAATTCAACACTGTATTATGCCTGAGGTTTTTAAATACACAAAAGTCAGTAAAATGAAAGTGATGGTTCCTGGAGTAAGTATAACTCAGCCATATTGCACATATATATTAAAGCATAAAAGTTAACACCATATGTACAAAATACTATGTGGGCCCATTTGTGTCAGCACTGATAAATGCACAACTCCTCCAGGAGCTGTGAGCTCTTAGAAGAGCCCAGGATTTGAATCCTAGATATGAAAGAGGTTTAGGTACAGTTGTGGGAATACGGCTGCATTTCTTCTGTAAATTTTAAATTTCAACCAGAAAGCTGTGGAAGCTGAAATTTCATTAAGAAAAACAATGCAAAAACTTCTAGTTTATTGCATAACCAATTTTTTTCTATGCTGTAAGTTCTGAACAGTCTTTGACATTTATTGGTCATTTTTGGCTATTTATTAAGTCTTTTCAACCAGTATTCATGGAGAATTTACTAGATGCCAGACAGCCTTGGATACTTGAGTCATAAGCAAACCAGACACTAATCCTTGCCCTGCAGAAGCTTACATTCTAGTGAGGCTTAGACAGAGAGTAAGCATAACAAATAAGTAGACTACAGAGAAGGTTAGGAGATTTTAGGTGCAATGAGAACAAAAAAATAAAGAAAGAAAGAACTGGGTAAGTGGTGTCAGGAGATCAGGAAGTTGGTGAGTAAGCTGGGATCTATGAAAATAGGGAAATCGGTGAGGAAAGGCAGGTGTTCCTAGAGAGATGATTGCGTAGAGGCTGAAAAGCAATCAGGGAGTCAGCCAGGTTCCTGGGTAGATTTCAGGCAAGGTGAACAGCCAGAGCATAGGCCCAAAGGTAGGAACAAATCCACCGTATTTGAGATGCAGACACTCGAAGTCATGAGGGAGAGGGAAAGTGCTAGGAGATGAAATCAGGATAGAAGATGGACTCGTGAGCGGGCAGTAGACCATTGTCTGGGTTTTTATTTTTTATTTAAAGATTTGTTTGAAAGGCAGAGTTAAAGAGGGAGAGAGGAAGAGAAAGAGAGAGAGAGAATCATTCATCTGCTGATTTACTCCCTAAATTAGCACAGGACCCGGGATGGGACAGGCTGAAGCCAGGAGCCCATGACTCTGCTTGGGTCTCCCACATTGGTAGCAGGAGCCCAAGTCCTTTTGCCATCTTATGCTGCTTTCCCAAGCACATTAGAGGGAGCTAGGTCGGCAGTGGAACAGCTGGGACTCAAACTGAAACTTCAATGTGGGATGCTGACATAGAGGTGGCAGTTTCACCCATTGTGTCACAATGCCAGCCTCTGTACTCTTTTCTGTACAAATGTCAGAGTCATTAGCTCAAAGGTATCATGTGTCTATAAGGCATTGTTAAAAATCATTTATTACTACTTTAATATTTTTGATAATTTTTATACTTAGTTTCATAGATTAGTCTTTGAGAAAAGGGTCATGGATTACTTTCATATTGTAAGTGTATTGTATTACCTCATGCTGTTATTCGCAATAATTCATTTGTCTTCCAAATTATTTTTTGAATCATGCAATAATATATGTACATTCCAGGAGAGAATAAAATGAAAGTTAAAATCTTCCTCTGTGAGCTCTTCCCCCTTAAAACTCCTAGTCTCACTTTGCAGACAGAAATACTACCAACGATTTCTTATGTAGACTTTGGGAAATTTTTAATGTATATTTAACATATTCATACACACATAGACATGGTCTTATCTTATGCATGAAAAGCACTTGATGTTTGTTCTTTGAAATTCCCTGCATATATTTCTACTTTAAGAATATTTATGGCAAGGATAAGAAATAACTTGAATCCCAAGGACTTACTTTCTCCCCTGAATGAACAGATCTGAGATGGAGACTCTAGGTGACTGCATTTTTTTCTTATAATAATCCCATTTTACTGAGTTGTGTTTCAGAGGAGTTATGTGACTTGCCCTCAGTCATGTAGCTAACAAATGGCACAGGTGAGATTCAAAGTCCCACACATACATTGTACTGGATTCCACTCTCTTCTAAATGTTTTTGCCTCTTAATGATATATAATTATATTCTTTTTGCATGAATTAAAAAATTCTTTCAACAGGCTTTTGCAAACCAGTGGTGCCTGTTGGTAAGGGAAGTGTCACTCTGAAATACTGTGCTTTCTGCAGTAATGCAAATAACTAATTTTTTTTAAAAAAATTTCCATTTTCCAAAAGAAACCTATTATTTATGGAATACAAATTTTATAAGTACAACTTTAGAAATATAGTTGTTCTTCCCACTATACCTGCCCCTCCCACCTATATTCCCACTCCTCCTTCTCCACCCTCTCCCCTTCCCAGTCCCATTCTCCATTAAGATTCATTTTCAGTTAATTTTGTACACAGAAGACCAACTCTATACTAAGTAAAGATTTCAACAATTTGCACATGCACACACATACACACACAAAACTGTTTGAGAACAAGTTTTAGTTAACTCTCATAGTACTACTCATTGAGGACAGAGGTTCTGCATGGGGAGTTAGTGCACAGTGACTTCTGTTGTTGATTTAACAATTAACACTCTTATGTATGATGCCAATGACCACCCGAGGCTCTTGTTCATGAGCTGCCTAGGCTATGGAAGCCTTTTGAGTCCACAAACTCTGTCAGTATCTAGACAAGGCCATAAGCAAAGTGGAAGTTCTCTCCTCCACTCAGAGAAAAGTACATCCTTCCTCATGGCCACTTCTTTCCACTGGGGTCTCATTCACAGAGAGCCGTCATTTAGAACATTTTTGCCACACTGTCTTGGCTTTCCATGCCTGAAATGCTCTCATGGGCTTTTCTGCCAGACCAGGAAACCTTAAGGCCTGATACTGAGCTGCATAAAGTGATTGTCATTATGAGTCTGCTGTGTGAACTGCTTCCCATGTTGGAGCATTCGCTCCTTTTTAATTCCATCTATTATTACTACCAGATACTTAATCCTATCTATATGTTCACTATAACACTTAATGTGATCACTTCACTTAAGATGGCATTTTTACCACCCCGCTTAATGGGATAAAAAAAGAAAATATCAATTTATTTATAAATTTTTAAATTGTAATGTTTTCATGAACTCAGAACATTTTGCAATTCATACTTTTTGATCTGAATATTTTTTTAAAAATATTAATTTATTTGAAAGGAAGAGTTATATATATAGAGAGAGAAAGACAGAGCTTCCAACTGCTGATTCACTCCCCAAATGGCTGCAACAGCTGGAGCTGAACTGATCTGAAGCCAGGAGACAGGAGCTTCTTCTGGGTCTCCCATGTGGGTGCAGGCACCCAAGTACTTGCACCACCTTATGCTGTTTCCCCAGGTACCTTGGCAGGGAGTAGCCCGGTCTTCAACCAGTACCCATGTGGAATGCTGGTGTCACAGGCAGCAGTTTTACCTGCTATGCCACAGCACTGGCCCCACTGATGAGCTTTTAAAATGGATTGGGACAGGCTGGCACCACGGCTCACTTGGTAAATCCTCCACCTGTGGCGCCGGTACCCCAGATTCTAGTCCTGGTTGGGGCGCTGGATTTTGTCCAGGTTGCTCCTCTTCCAGTCCAGCTCTCTGCGTGCGCTCTCACTCTCTAACTCTGCCTGTCAAAAAAAAAAAAAAAAAATGGATTGAGACTGTTTTTCTAAAGTACCCTTTTTCTTACAGTCTTTGATTGTCAAATAGAGTTGACTGATTCATTCTCTTACCTTCCTATAAAGAACAATAGGTAATGGTCTTGGTAAGAAGTTATTCATATTTGTGTTTTTAAGCATCTTTAAAACAAAATATTCTGACAAATGATTTCTCTACAGATTGAATACTTGAGGCATGGCTTTGATATGTTTGATGCCTGTGAGAATATAGTATTCCCTATTTCCAAGTCTGGAAAATTCTGTAATCCTGATTGCAGGTAGAGAAAAGAAGGAAGGGTGTGTAGCTCTTTACAATATTTTGAGAATTTGGTGTATGTATAATAATATGGATGAGAGGATTCAAAAAGTTCATGGAAATGTGCATCATCTTTTAATTACATTTTTCATGAACTTTTTGAAATATGTGTCCATATAACTTAGCTGAATCTTTTAAAAAATAGCTGTATGTATTCCATTGTCTAGATGTATCATAATTAAATTAGCCAACTGAATGTAATTTTAACTAAGTAAATTTACATTGACTCCATTAAAAATTTGTTTTTATTAGCTTTTTTAAAATCATGATTTTGGTAATCTATGACCTTCATCTCTCTATTACCCTGATTAATGAAAAACTGAGTGTATATTAGGAAATTTCATAGAAAGCAGAATTTAATATTAACTTATTTTTTTAAAGATTTATTTTACTCATTTGAAAGAGTTATAGAGAGAGGAGAGCCAGAGAGAGAGAGAAGGGTTTTCCATCTACTGGTTCACTCCTCAAATGACCACAATGGCTAAAGCTATGCTAATCCAAAGCCAGAAGTCAGGAGCTTCTTCTAGGTCTCCAATGCAGGTGCAGGGGCCTAAGGGCTTAGGTTATTTTCTACTACTTTCCCAGGCCATAGCAGAGAGCTGGATTGGAGTGGAGCAGCCAGGACTTGAACTGGCACCAATATGGGATGTTGGCCCTGCAGGCCAGTGCTTTAACCCATGCCTCAGTGCTGGCCCTTAATATGCTTTTAATTAATATAATTAATATAACATATTAATGTATTAATATGATTAATATAACTTTTAAGGTGAACTAAAAATCAAAAGACCTAAATTCTATTTTCTCACTTCAGGATTTAGATACTGTGTGAATTAATTAATAAAAAGAGAAATTTATACTAAGGGTGGGTAAACATATGGCAGATGATAGGTGGTGATGGATTTGTTCTGTAAGTTTATTATAAATTTTTTTTAAAGATTTATTTATTTATTTATTTGAAAATCAGATTTACACAGAAGAGAGGCAGAGAGAGAGAGAGAGGAAGAGAGAGAGACAAAGAGAGAGAGAGAGTCTTCCATCCGCTGGTTCACTCCCTAGATGACTGCAACGTCCAGAGCTGCGCTGATCTGAAGCCAGGAGCTAAGAACCAGGAGCCAGGAGCCAGAAGCCAGGAGCCTCCTCTGGATCTTCCCACGTGGGTGCAGGGACCCAAGGACTGGGGCCATCTTCCACTGCTTTCCCAGGCCATAGCAGAGAGCTGGATCAGAAGTGGAGCAGCCGGGACTCGAACAGACACCCATATGGGATGCTGGCACTGCAGGCGGCAGTTTTCCCTGCTTTGCCACAGTGCCGGCCCTATTATAAATGTTTAAAGGAATACAGAGACATGTTGGTTGGCAACAATTCCAACCAAACATTTCTAGGAAATAGTATCAAACCCCCAACTAGAGTGATCATCAATTTAAACCAGGAAAACATTTTTCATGGAAGGGAATGAAGTTTTCTTATGAGAAGGATAGTAATTTTCATTTTTGTTTTTTGCCTTTACTTTTTCTCTCTTGCTGGGCAATGTACTAAACTACATGTCATTAAATGCTGGTTTATTTTGTAACTCTACAGCAATTTCCCAGCCTTACTTTCCTTAAAATTCCTTCATCATTTGTGATTCCTTGAGATCTCTTCTCCTGTGGTCATATTTATGTTAGTGCTGAGCTTTTGTATACTAATTTCCTTTCCACAGTTCTTTTAATTCTGAAACACTGATACTTTTGGTTTGTCCACTGCTCTACAATTTTGCAGGCTGCTTTTTTTTTCTGTCTGTCTCTAGATGACATTGAGGGACAAATGATCCTGTAAGTTTTTCATATTCTTGCATTATAGTTGCTTTAGAAATTACTATCACATTTATAGTTAATTTCATCATTTGTAATAGTCTATCATCTATGTTCTTTGGCTTTCTTTAGAAAATATTTATCACAATGTTAAAGATGTTAAACATATGTACATCTTATTCATCTGTCCTCACGTGAGTGTAAATGCATACGTTTATATATACATGTGTATAGTCTGCATAGATGTATGGATCAATAGACATGATTCAGTTTCACTCTCTTTGTTTCGGTCTCTGGTTGTGGAGTTGTGGTCTCTGGTGTCAGTAGTCAAGTTCTAGTTTCATTTAGAGAGTTAGATCCTTTGTCGTTGCTCTCTGTGGTGAATGTTTAGGCACCTTCCCTACTGATGAATTATAGAGAAACTCAGGTCTGTAAACAAACAAGTTCCAAGAAACTGAAGGAATTTAATTTTTTTAAAAATTATGTATTTAAAGCTTAAAAAACAAAGCATAATAATTTCCAAGCTATCCCTTTTTTTCTGTGCCTTGATAAGTACCACAATCTAATACTGGATTGTATATACATTTTAAAGCTCTGATTCATAATGTAGATTGTAATTTAAAAGGAAATTTAATTTCGGTAGAAGATATACTAAATATTTGATAGATGTCCTGAAGACAAATGTTGTGTGCTAAAAAGAGAGTCACAGTTTAGCAAAGATTAAGACAGAGCGGAATCCCCTGCCTATTAGTTGAGAGCTGAGTGGATTACAGGGGTGTATCCATTTCTTCAGGGAAGACTAACTGATACAATGTAATTTACTTTGGATTTCCAATATCTTTTGGTTACTTCATCTCCTAAAAGGATAACTTTGAAAGTAAATTGCTAAAATGGCCTTATTAGACTTTTCTGATGAAGAATTAGAAAAACAGATCAATATCAGCTGAAGTGTGTATTTTTCTAAATCAGTATTAGCATGACAACCAAGTAGTGATTTATATTTTTTTAAATACAAATTAATCACCAGTGGAGTTCTTATATAATTTTATGCAGTTAAAATATTCAGGAGTTATAATTCAGAAAGAAAGATACTTTAAGCTTCCTGTTCCCTGAAGATCATGGTATTTGACCACTCAGTATTGGTCCTACAAGGTGGCATTCTGCAAGTAAAATGCTCAGATTTTGCGAACAATAATAAATCCAGTAATTATGAGGCATACTTAGTTAGCCTCCTGTAAGCTGAAAGGCACTGAGTGTTCTTCCTACACACGGGATGCACTCTATTTAGGGTGAGAGTGTGTACTCCCAACCCTGTAATCTCTCAGTTCTTGTCCTTTCTCCTGGGAGACAAGTCTATAATGTAAGCATCTATCTACTATGAAGTGAACTGAGACCTCCTATCCATTTTGCATAGAACACTGGACAGCCATTAAAATGGAAACAATATGTTTTCCCTCCTGATGTAGAGACTTAAATTGGTACCCTGGAGGTAAGAAGGGCATAGCTCATCACCCAGTGCCCAGGCTACAGGAAGTTTTTATTTCTTTTAAATAGTACAAGAATGTGATTTTTATTTTTCAATTTTTGGGAATACAGTCATGTAAAAAACATTTCATTAGTATAATTACTAGTAAAAACCACAAACTTTAAATATTCTAATTTTCATGGATCCATTTTAAATATTAAGTTCTTAGCAAAAGATGTGTGAATGTGTAATTTTGCATGCATTACAATATAATAGTTAAGAAACATTCATATAAATAAAGGGAATAAAGAATTAGAGCATTCAAGCCGAGTCTTTATTGTTTGGCAGAAAGCTATTTGTTGTCAATATGTTTTTCAAGTTGATACATGGTAGTTAGGGCTACAAGTTTTTAATTCACTTTTCTGCAGTCTGAGATTTCCTTAGTTGTGTTTTTTTCATCTTGTGAATAAATTAAGAAATTCTGTATTCTTATGGCGTGTGCACACTTGGCAGACTCAGTGTGTAGTTATAGTTTCTGATTCTATAGATGGGCAAATTGAACCAGTCACTGAATTTCCTTGTGTTTAAAGTTCCATGATTCTAAAAAATTTGAAACTAAAACCCTTTCTGCCTTTTAATGATCTGAGAATGAAGGTGAATTAAAATGGTTTCTTTGAATGAAGACAGAATTCAGAAAATAATTCTGAAGTATTATCACACCAAATCCTTTATATCATTACTTCCTGATAGTGCCAGTGGATTTTCCTACTGTAGATGTTGTCTTGCCAAACTTAGCTACCCAGGCCTAAGTCCAGCACCTAAATACTTACAAATTGAATTGCACTTGTGTTAGAAACTGGATTGATAAAATAAATTACTATATCTTATAAGTTAAGATTTGAGTTCTGCAATTGTAGCTGTTACAAATTACCTGAAAACCTTTTTATATTGTATTTCTTATGGCTGTATTTTACAATTGTTCTAATAAAAAATTCTATACAAAAATTGTTTGATATTAATAGCAATCATTAACAACTTGATAGATTCTTGTTAAGTATATTTGCAATACATTTAATCTTATTAAACTCAGCCTTGAGTTGTTTCTTCCAAATATTATAGGTCTTTATGAAACTAGCAATATAAAGAAGAGATTGCAACCATTTTTCGGCCAAAAATTAGGTTTAGCTTAATGGATCAATTTTTTTCTTATTAAACTGCATCTGACCAGTGCCAAGTAATACATTCAGCATTGATCTTTGTCTCACCCTGCTGTAGCTTGCGTTCTCTTTATGTACATGAAAAATAAGGTGCCAGGAATGAAAACAATGCCTGTATAATACAAATATAGAATTTTTCTCAGACTCCCATTCAGTTTATCATTTCACTTTGTTATTAATGCCTTGCCTGCTGCTTTTCAGAAATGTGTTTTTAAAAAGCACATTTATTTCCATAAAGAATGCTTTCTTCTGGTGTAATTATAAAAAACATACACCATATACTGGAGTATATCAATTGTTTCAGGGGCATGGGCAAAATGTATGAGCCCTGTTCACAGGTGCAAGCAGCCGGTTGTAAATGTGGAGCCCTCTGGGGACTTGACCCATTAACATCAGTGATCTGAAGTGTGCTGGTTAGAACTGGGGCTCTGTTTTGAATTTTTGTTTTTCTTTCAGTAAAAGCAGAAAGGTAAACGAAAATGGAACCAGATTTCAATAGATAGAGTGTGTATGTGACAAATTGGATCTGGTGTCAGTAATTCTTGAGGTTCTCAGTCCCTGTGACACTTGCAGTTCTACAGCGTACCCCAGACCTCTTCATAGCACTTCTTCACTCATTGCTTTTCCACCCCAATACATTCTGCATTCTTCTCAGAAGCATCTTATATCATTGCCTCCGTTTGGAACTTCCCCTCTGCACAAAAGTCTTCATTGGGAGTAGGTGTTTGGTGCAGCTGTTAACACGATGCTTGGGACACCAGCATCCTATTACTGGAGTGCCTGGTTTTATACATTACCATTTGACTGTATCAGGAGGCATTTGTTGAATTATTGGTTTTAGAGGTTTCTTTTAATTAGCCTTTTTTTTCTTAAAAGAAAAAAGGAGGAGATACTTACTGGGGACTCAGAGGTTCTCATAGCCTAGAAGAATGACAGCTAGTTTGAGATGTGTGCATTGCAGGTGAGAGAGAAAAATGCTCTGAGACTCTGAAGACTTAAATGATATCTTTCAGTTCAAGTCAGGCAGTATCCTCCACTCTGCTTTTCTCATAATGAAATGTGATTTGATTTCAAGTCCTGGAGTAAGTATGCTGAATTTCAAAGTAGATTACCTACTGCGCTACCTGGGACCTAGCCTCAGTGTTGTCTGTCTGATTGGGGGGTAGAGGTGAAGGTCCTCAGAAACCTCTCAGAATTTTGGGGTCTTGGAATGAAGATGTTTTCAAAGCAGTCCTTTCCCAAGATCTGATGGCAGCACTTCCTCTCAGGGCTCAGGACCTTCCAGGACTATAGGATATCGTCTTGGGCAGTTATTTGTAACAACTTTGTAGATCATAGCGGTATGTTTTGGGGAAATACATGTCTTAACGATAGACTCCTTAAAGGTTATAACTTACATAAATAATAGAGGTGTAAACCATATTTAATTTCATACAAGGAAGCCAGGGTTTGAGTATGGTTTTTTCATAGACATGTGAATGTGAACACACTACATTTACACATACATGTATCTATCAATAGAGTAGCATAAAACATGAAACAGAGTTCTGTGTATGTGACAAACTGCACAACTGGCTGAAGAGTCCATTCAAAGTCTTCTGAGTGATCAGTATAGTTCAGAAGGTGTTCTAAATGGGTATATGTCATGAATTAAGAACAAAACCAACACAAACACAAAGGCTATGGATTTTAGAGTAATGCGTACTTTAAAAATATTTACATTGAATATGTGTGATTTTTGTTATTCCTTTCCCTTAAGTTTTTCTTTCTAATATCTAAGTAATACAAACATTTTAAAGGGAAAATCTCTAAAATGTACCCTTTTGAAATTTAAGAATAAAAGATTACAATGTTATGTGGAATTCATATTTTTGTAGTGCCTTTTAGGCTTGTCATGCAGTAAACTCCACAAGAAAAATGTTTCTACAGCTAGTGAGGGAAAACATCTTATGTCTTTGTGACATTTTGCCAGGGGAAATTGTAGGCACTGAAATTTCAAGTTACTGACAATTGGCACTCTTAATTCATTTGCACAAATAACAATCATATCTATTCTTAATTTTAAAAATGTAAACTGTACAGAAAGGACAAAAATGAAAAGTGGGAGTTTCTGTTGACCGATACATCTCCACTCCACTGGGAATCCCTTTAGTTCTTTAGTTCTTTTCTTCCTTCCCTCCCTGTTTCTATTTTGTCATCTCTCTCCTTTTCCTTCTTCCTTTTTGTTCTTGCATTTGATTTTATTGTCAAGTGATAAAGTTATTTTCTCATTTTCTAAGTCACCAGTCTTAGTGTACTCACATGATGGTCTACAGTGAAAGGCACATTTCACACCATCATTGCCTTCCACATCTTTCAACTTCTCTGCATTCTCATTTTTGTCAAATTGTATAACATATACATTCTATTCTATAGCCATAATTAAGTCTTCTTCCTCTCCTCCTCCTATTTCACTAAAGTTCCACCTTTGGAAAAAGAGGATCCCAAGCCTTAAGTACTAATGAGTATCTATACTTAAATTCCAGTAGTCTTTTTCTTAATTTCAAGGAATTTTGTCTTCTTTTTTTTTTTTCATAAACAGCCTGCTCTTGTTAATGGATATCATATTCTTTCAAGTCTCTTTGAAGATGTTAGTTAACATTTTCAAAGTTTTTTTTTTTTTTACTTGCTGAACAATATCTTTTTTTCATTATCTTATAAGTTCTGCAGGTTCTTCTTGGTCCTTTTTGCTCATGTGGTGATATCCCCGGTAGTGATCTTGGATGTATGTTTCCTCTGCAACTGTGTTCTCCCCTGCAGATGGATGTAGCATGTAAGGTACCAGGGTGCCATGTTGGTCAGGTTCTTCTGATGGAGGTGTGGCTATGGAACAGGAACACACTCAGGACTCCCACAACAGGCAGACAAGGAGGCAACAAACCTTTATGTGTACCATCCTGTACGATGAGAGATGATGTTTAAAGTCATGATCATGATGTGGTGCAAAATCCTTAATTATCAAAATATGAATTCGTTATGCAAGACAGACTGTATTTTCTTTTTAGAGATTTACTTTATTTATTTGAAAGGCTGAGAGAGAGAGAGAGAGAGAGGGAGAGACAAAGAGAAAGAGATCTTCCATCCATTGGTTCATTCCCTAAATACTTGCAATAGCTAGGGTTGGGCCAAGCCAAAGCCAGGAACCAGGAGCTCCATCAAGGTCTCCCTCCTGAGTGGCAGGGCCCAGACACTTTGATCATCTTCTGTTGCTTTCCCAGGCACATTAGCAGGGAGCTGGATCAAAAGTGGAGCAACCCAGAGTTGAACCGTAGCTCATATGAGATGCTGATATAGCAGGCATCTGTTTAACCCACTATGCCATAATGCCAGCGCTTCAGGCTGCATTTTCTAAAATATAAATAAAGACTGTTTTTAAACTAAGCTAAAGAATAAGGTTTTAAAACAATGCTGTTTTCTAGTTGCACAGAAACTTGAACTAACTAGACTGTAAGAATCCAGGGTACTGACATCTATTTTGTTTGTTTTAAGTCAGGAAACAAGATTGATGACCATTCTACCTTTTATCAGTTATGTGACTAAGTCTTATATTTAAGAGAATTAAGAATTGTGTTTAAGGTAGAGCAAGCAAAGTTAGATTAGGTGAACTTGGTTAGTATTTTCAGTAGTGGTTTGCGTTTTTGTTTGTATTATGCTTAAAACAATTTCCTATTTCCTTGATGGTGTTAGCAGATTCTTCATGTTTTATTCTGTTACATAGATTGTGAACAATAGAAAAACAGCGAGGAGAAATGGAGCCAGATCACATTTAGTATGATTATTATTGTACTCATCCAGCAGGAGGAAAAATAGACTAATCCTACATATGGGTCTATTAAAAATGGAACTTTGTCAAGGAGATTTTTTGGTTTCCATAATAGTTCTGTAGTTATTCTATCACAATGTAAAATGGTGTGGGTATAGTTATTAACTATACTCCTGCTGGAGTTATGCATTTATTTCCCCTTTGCAGATGTGGACTTTATAAAATTTTCTGTTCATAATTTGTGTATTGCCATACAGTTCCCTTTTCTTCTAATAACAAGTGCAAAATGATGTATGAAACTTTTGAGTATTTTTCCTTTCTTTTATTAGATAATTAAGAATGTTCTAATTTATATTTTTTTGTTCAGAGAAAATCTATTTCCATAGATTTCTGTGTGTTGTTGGGGGAATGTTTTCTTTCTTTTGCTCATCTTTGTTTTTTCCCTGCCTCTTTGTGTTTATTTCAGTCAATAAATAGATGAAAAGAAAATGCCTGCATAACAAAATGCAAAGTGTATTTTTGTTTGCTAGTTGATAAATTATTTAGGAAAGAAGTGGGGAATGATAAAAAATATAACCTGCATTTGTAAGGCACTTTAAAAAACTTTCTAAAGCAGCACATGTATCCAGGGTCCCGTTCTGGCTTCTGAATGATCCTGTGATCCAGGTAGTACTTTAGGAAGGGATTGGCATGGCTTTTGCTGAGAGTATAAGTGAATCATTGAAAACCCCATTGCTGAGACAGGTATTTGGCACAGCAGGTAAGATGCTGCTTAGAGACCAGCCTTTTGGCACAGTGGGTTAAGCCACTGCTTGGGATGGCCACATGCCATATCCAAGTGATGGTTCTATTCCTGGCACCTCCACTTCTGACACAGCTTCTGGCTAATGCATCCTGGAAGGCAGCATAGTACTGCTCCAGTGGTTGGATCCCTGCCACTCACATGTGCAATCTGGATGGAGATATTGGTTCCTGATTTTGGCCTGGCCTAGCCCTGGCTGTTGTAGACATTTGGGAGTGAATCAGCAGATGGATGATCTCTCTCTCTCTGTCAGACTGCCTTTCAAGTAAGATGAAAATAAATAAATACACATTAAAAAGATGCCTCCTGGGATGCTAACATACCATATGGGTTCAAGTCCCTGGCTTTGCCTTGGGAGACAGCAGATGATGGCTCAAGGAGTTGGGTGCCTGCAACTCATGTGAGAAAACTATATGGAGTTCCCGATTTCTGGCTTCAGCATGACCCAGCCCTGGCTGTTGCATGTTTAGGGAGTGAACCACTGAACGGGAGATATCTCTCTCTCTCTCTGCCTTTCAAATAAAACAAATACTAAATAAATAAAATAAAACCATCCTTTCAGGGCTGGTGTGGGGATTAAATGAGATAGCACAAGTCAGGGTGTTAGCACAGGGCCCAGTCCATTATATATAAATATAAATTTTATATATATATATATATATATATATATATATATATATATATATAAAACAGCATAACTGATTGTGGTACAGGCAAGTCCTGGTCACATCTCCTAATCTTCTTCATGGGAATTTTCCTCTACTGTGAGTATAACACAAAAGCAGAGTTGATAACTGGTGATAATTGAACAAAGAAATAAAGTGATCCTTTCAACAGTCTTCCTAATTGATATCAAGTCCCAATAGCATTTGCACAGATATGTTGATTGGCAGTCTGCACAGATTATTAAAATGGCCTAAATAAACAGATTAATTGTGTGTTATCTTTCATGACACATGAAAATATATGGTCAACATTATAGAATACAGAAGTCAGAGGGAGCCTCAGAAGATCTTGCCTGGCTACCTGTTTTATTTTTATTTAATTAGTTTATATGAAAGGTGGTGGAGACAGATGGAGAGACAGAGGCAACTACGATCCTTTGATTCATTCCCCAAGTGCCTGCAACAGCTGTGGGCTGAGCCACGGTAAAGTCAAGAGCCAGGAATTCCATTCAGGTCTCCCACATGGGTAGCAGGGACCCAATTACTCTGTCCCCCAAGAGTGCACATCAGTAGGAAACTGGATCAGAAGCAGAGGAGCCAGGATTGGAACCCAGACACTGAACATCCCAAACAGCATCTTAACTGTTATGTCCAATGTTCACCCCCAGCAGCCTGATTTCTAAACATGAAGAGATGACTGCTTGGAAAGGTCCAATGACTAGTCCAGAATCGTGCTGTTACTAGCCTTAGGTTTATTAATAACAATTCAGGCTTCCTTCCAGCTTAGGAGTCAATTGTTCCCATTCACACATTAATAATTTCCCAAATGATTGAAAAATTGTAGCTCTTCGCAAAGAAATTTCTAGCTCTATCAAGCTGTGGGAATGGCTATAGGAATTCTGATTTGTGTTTCAAAAAAAAAAAGTAGATGGTGTAGAGTGTGTGAAAGAAGTGGAAATGCAGTCTAGGCCCTTGCTACATAAAATGCAGAATCTAGCAGTAGACACATCACCAGCAGCTTGTGAGAAAGGCAGGATTTCTAGCTGTAGCAGCCCAGGCCAGTGAGAATCTGCAAGATGCCTATGCGATTTGTGTGCACATTAAAGTTGAGAATAAGGAGAGTGAATTTTTAAAATTTACTCATCTTCCATCAGTTCTTTTCTCTAATACAAAGATATCTTTATTTAACAAGTTGTCTTGATTGGGCTTTCTGGAAAAGTGCAAGTGGGTGCCTAGCTTGTACAAATTATACTATGAAACTTTACAGTCCTTTACATTATCTTCTTAAATGGACTGTGTACAGTATGTTTATTTAAAATATATATTTTTGATATATGACTGATATATATATATATATTAACGATTTATTTATTTACTTGAAAGATGGAGTTACAGAGCGAGAAGTAGAGGCAAAGAGTAAGAGAGAGATCTTCCATCCGCTGGTTCACTTCCCAAATGGCCATGATGCCTGGAGCTGGACCGATCCGAAGCCAGGAGCCAGGAGCTTCTTCTGGGTCTCTCACATGGGTGCAGGGCCCCAAGGACTTGGGCCATCTTCCACTGCTTTGCCAGGCACTTTAGCAGGGAGCTGGATGGGAAGCGAAGCAGCCGGGACTCGAACAGGCACCAATATGGAATACCAGAGCTGCAGGCAGTGGCTTAACCTGCTACACCACAGCACTGGCCCCGATGACAGATATATTACAGATTCATTTTTCATGATGCCAAGGATCCTCTTTTGAATAGAATGTGGGGATTTTCACTTTTTTGTTTATATTTATTGGAAGCTTACTCTCTTTGGTTCAATCTCAGATTTTGAGATTATAGGGTGAGAATCAGTTTTTATCTAAAATTTTAGAAATAAATGAAAGCAACATGAAGTCAATAATGTAGTTCTTTGTTATATGGGTATGTTTTGCTTTATTCAGAGGAGTCTAAGATAATGGGATGGCATTCTGATATTTCTGTGGTCCAGATTTTATTATTTCCTTGATTTGTAACAAGACTTGCTACACGTCATGAGGTGAGGGAAGCAGGACTTGGCTATTGTCTTGGCAGATGAATTGGATTTGATTAAGTGGAGAAAAGGTACATCAGACATGGGGAAGATACTGGTTTTGTGGATCTTGAAGTATATACACTGTTTAGTTTTCTTTAAGGCAAACATTGTGCTAGGAGGGCCATAGATTTGGCCTAGCAGTTAAGGAGCCAGGTAGGATGCCTATAACCCATATAATGTACCTGAGTTCAATACCAGCTTCAGTTCCTGACTCTAGGAAGCAACAGAAGATAGCTGAAGTAACTGGGTTCCTGCCACCCTTGTGGGAGACCCAGATTGAGTTCCTGGCTCTAGGCTTTAGCCTGTCTCAGCCCTGGCTGTTATAAGCATTTGGGGAATACATTAGCAGATGGCCATGAACTCTCCCCTTTCCTCTCTAATCAATTAATTCGTTAATTTTTAAAATTAGATACCGAGTCTTATAAGAGGCTCATGGAAATGCTTCCTGAAGGTATTCTGAATGGATGGCATGGTGCTTACAAAGTGTAAGAATCAAAATGAATTGGTGGATACAGCACTATCCATACAGAAGACCAAAAACAATTTTGTCTAACGCGCTGTCCCTGTTCCAGGCAGAGGAATTATCTATAGGTAAGCAAGGTATGGAACCCAGAAAATCAGGCTTCCCATCACCACTGCGATGAACATCAGAATGCAGGGCCACATGCTTCATCCTGTCCCAACAACCTTTTCCCTGTCATAGGGGTCATTCCTAGGGTTTAGGAACTGCTGAATGCTTTGGCTTTTTCCAAATGTTACTAGCTTCCAGGTGGAGGAGAACAGTTTAAAAATAAATCCTGGCTCTGAAAGTGAGGTGACAGATTTCCTGTGAACATGGTAATGACTGTGTTTATTTTACCAAATTTTTAAAATAAAAGTGCTAGAAATATTTTTAGTGGAAATAGAGAATAATCTATGCATTTAATTCAGTCCGTGTTTCTTTCATAAACTGTTCATTTGAATGGGTTGGTTTTTCCCTGGTGTGTATGCAGCAACATCATTTGTGGGCTACTAGATTCAAATTTAATGAAAGGAATTCTAAACCTTTTCCCTTCCTGCTGCAACACTTCACAATATTCCCCAATTAATTGCTCAAAGATTATTTTTGTTCATTTAAAAATTACATAGCCCTTTGAAGCATTGCCAAGCAATTGAGCTTTAAAAAAAATAGCAATCTGAGAAGTGTTGAGAAATATATGGACTAAAGAAATAAATTAATAAATGCATTTAGGATGTGCTAGGACAATAAGGTTTCCAGCAATTCCTGGCTGAGAAAATTCTGTACTTTTAAATCCCATAGGGAAAATCATGTCTCTTTCATTCATCACAGTCTTGGGAGCTCCTAATTTTAAAATAGTGTGTAGGTGTCTCTGCTCACAATAGAACAAGTGAATCAATAAGAGATGAATAGTTTGGGAAGATTTCAACTGCTTCTGCACCTACTTTCATTACACGCAGGGCACAGATGCATCAAGGTCAAGAGTTACTTATAGACACTGTGATTTGGGTCCCAGAGAAGCTTTCTCTTGAGTGGCATTCTCTTGAAATGTATTTGCAAACAGACAGCAATTTAGACTAACAAAGGCAATCCACTTTACTAATGTATTTGCAGTGGCAGAAGAGATGCTCAAATTCAGGAATGTAAAGGCAAAAGGAGAGACTTGAATTTAAAATCAAAACCAAAGCAAACCAAACCAAACCAAACCAAACCTCACTCACCAACTTGTCTGGTTCTTCCAGTCTTTTCTCCCCTTGGATTTTTCTCATTCTAATACATTTACTACTCTATCTGGTTAAATCCCAAATTACCACTTCAATTTATCAGCCAGGCACGGTCTCATAGAACAGATCCTAATCCCAGTGTCAGCACCACTCTACAAGGGCTGCTCCTGCTTTAGCATGGCACTGAGTTGCCCTGGATACAGCTCCCAACCTAACTCCCTGGCCCTCACAGGGGGTGCTTCCAGCCCGCAGGCAATGCAAATGAGTACAGGAAATATTACATTAATTTCTAGGCACTTCAAATAATAGTTAGAATGAATCCCTAACTAAATTGGTAGGCAGCAGTTAGGTGGCTGCCTTGCCACTCCTGGGTAAGGTACCTCCCTGCTGATTGACAGGTTGTCCGCCTCTGAGAAGGGGAACAGGCTGAGTTTAAACTTCGATACCACCAACACAGCTTTCTCTTTAGCAAGTAAAAAAATCATCATTGTATTCACTTGGGTGTATGTGCTCTGAAAAACCTGCTCTCTCTGTTTTACACACACACATGCATATGTAAAAATAGACTACTTATGTGGTATGTATGCACACACACATATGTATGGACACACACATATGTAGGAATTTTAATATGCCTGAGTTTGGGAAGGATTTGGTGGATAGGAGCCTTGTTAGGAACACGCTCTGCCTATCCAAATCCTATTGTTCCACAGTCTCGTCTCTCTGCGTCTGTGAAACAGACATCTGTGTTCAATGGAAGAACCTCGATGCTTATTGGTCAATAGAAGCATGTCTCTCAGGCTGAGATGGTCAAGGACAAAATCCCATTGCTGCCTGTTACTGTCTGCATGTTCCTGAACAAGTGTCTAAACCCTTCTGTGGTTCAGTTTCTTCATCTATCAAAGGAGTATGGAGGGAGGTAGCAGTTTAGTATAATGGTTAAGAAGCCTACATCTGGGGCCAGCACTGTGGTGTAGAAGGGTAAGCCTCCGTTTGCAATGCCAGCATCCCATATGGGTGCTAGTTCAAATCCCTGATGTTCCACTTCTGATCCAACTCCCTGCTAATGCGTCTTGGAAAGCAGTAGAAGATGGCCCAAGTACTTGGGCCCCTGCACCCACTTGGGAAACCTGAAAGAAGCTCCTGGCTTTGACCTGGTCCATCCCTGGTGGTTGCAGCCATTTGGGGAATGAACCAGCAAATGGAAGATATTTCTCTCTCTCGCTCTCTGTATACACACACACACACACATCTGAATTTCAAATAAATAAATAAATCTTAAAAAAAAAGCCCACATCCCATGTTGGAGTTCTTGGGTTCAATATTCTGCCCTGGCTTCTGACTCTATCTTCTTGCAAATGCAGAACCCTGGAGGCAGGGTAATGGCTCAAGTAATGGATTTCTGCCACCTATATTGGAGGTCTGAGTTGAGTTCCTGGGGGTTCCAGCTTCATCTGTCAGCCAGGGTTATTTTGGCTTTTGGGGAATGAATCAGTGGATGGGAGCTCTCTCCCTCTATCACACACACACAAAAAAAAAAAAAAATTGAAAGGGGATAATGATAGTATCATGTCAATTAGGATAGATATTAAGGTTAAATGAGATAGATAAGTACATATTATATTGCGTTAATTATATAATATGTGTTAATTATTCTTTCCTTATGATACTATCAGGAAACAGTAAACTACATTATATAGAACCAATTACAAATTGAAATTTAAAAGCTTACTCAATATGTTGGAAGCCTAGTAAGGGGGGCTCAGGGAACGCTATGCCTGTTCTGTCTGACACAAAAGGTTTTGTTCTTACCCACGTGTTTGTTTATCTCTGCTGTTGCCAGTGTATCGATATTGCCTGTTTCCCTATTCAAGACCCCACCTTATACCTTGGGATACTATCTACAGTGTCTGAAATGAATCTGGCTATGTGGAGCTTAGGGTATGCATAATGAAGGTGCATTGATGGATTAATTTGTTAGTTCATCCCATTTTGTAATATAACTGAATGGTTCTTAAACTTCCATCTGACAATTGGAATGTTATAGAATGTTTGTCTTTCAGAAGCTGTCTTTAGCATATCTGTTTTTCCTTTCTCCTTAGCATAATTTTTATTAACCCTATTATATTCAACTTATTTTTGGAGATTGTTTCTTTTTAAGACTTTACTTATTTAGTTAAGAGGTAGAGTTATAGACAAAGAGAGGGAGAGACAGGGAGAAAGTCTTCCATCTGCTGGTTCACTCCCCAAATGGCCACAATGGCCAGAGCTGGGCCAATCCAAAGCCAGGAGCTTCTTTTGGGTCTCCTACATGGGTCAGGGGCCCAATCATTTGGGCCATCTCTATTGCTTTCCCAGGCCACAAGCAGAGAACTGGATTGGAAGAGGAGCAGGGACATGAACTGGAGCCCATATGGGATGCCAGGGCTGCAGGCAGAAGCTTAGCTTAGTATGCCACAGTGCTGGCCCCAGAGATTGCTTTCTAATTGTATATAGCATGGCCAAATAATTTTTAAGTTGGATTTTTTTCACATTCCTCCTTTCTTTCTCCCCACTTCAAGGAACAGTAAACAATGATGTGCACAACAGAGAAAATCATATGAACAAAATTGGAAAATCAAAAGAGCCATTTGCATTTGTACTTGGTAGAGTTTGGCTCTCTGATGGTTTACAGAAATGTAGCAGGTGGAAGGCCCATGGTTTCCTGACGGTTGCCTTGGTCTTATTTATCCTGTTTGCAGCAACTGATACTGTTGGCTGCTGCTTTTCCTTGCAGCTACTACTTTCCCTTCAGTGACACCTTAGTCTCTGGGGTTTCCTCCTCACTCTCAAGCAGCTTTGGGGGCTTTCTCTTTCCACTAGCTGTTAAGTTGCCATTTTCCAGGGCTCCCTCTTTGGTCTGTTTCTCCTTCGGAGCTGTTGCCTGGCCACTGTCATTCATGTCTTTGACCCTCTCTACAATATCCTGTATATTGTTCCTTGAACTTCAAACCTGTGCCCTTTTGAACACCAAAGCTATGTACTCAACTGACTGCCAAGTCATTCTCCTGTGTCTCTCATCAGCCCGCACAATCCTCACATCCGAAGCTGAACTAATTTTGACACCATGCCCCAAATTAGCTCCCCATTATGTATGAGAATATCTCAGTGAATGATGCTACCATTCACCTTTGCTAAAGTGAATTTATAAAGTGAATATATGGGTCTGGGTCGTGGTTTAGTGGGCTAACCCTCTGCCTGCAGCGCCAGCATCCCGTATGGCGCTGGTTCCAATCCTGGCTGCTTCATTTCCAATCCAGCTCTCTGCTATGACCTAGGAAATCAGTAGAAGATGGCCCAAGTGCTTGGACCCCTGCACCCACATGGGAGACCTGGGAGAAGCGCCTGGCTCCTGATTGGCCCAACTCCAGCCTTTGTGGCCATTCAGGGAGTGAACCAGCAGATAGAAGACCTTTCTGTCTGTCTCTCTGTCTCTCTCTGTGGCTCCACCTCTCAAATAAATATATAAAATCTTTAAAACTTTTAAAAACAAAAGTGGTTATAAGTCAAGATTTTTCTCTTAGTCAAGCAACACATCGTGTAAATATCACATCCTAAATATCCATTTAGTTCACATTCTCTTTTCCATGCCCAGTACCATTATTTGGCTTTGTTTCTTAGCATTTCTTGCTTACTTTGCTGTAATAGACCCCTACATGCTCTCCTTGTCTCTGTCTCTCACTCCCTGTGATTCATCCTGTGTGCTGTCCAGGATGGACCTTTCTGGAGAGTTTAGGTGTGAGGAAGCCCCTCCTTTGGTCAGTGTTCTCCAGTGGCCCGCATCCCATCACTGCCAGGACAGAGCCAAGCACCACATGCTGTGGCATGGCAGAGAATGCAGATGGAAAACTCATTCCTGCCCATGCCATAGTCTTTTTATACTATACTTCTTTCCAAGGAATAATGTTTCCTTTAGATGTACCCTGTACTATGCTTTTTTCTAAGGAATCACGTTTCACTTAAATGTACACTGTTCTTGTTCCCTGGTGTGGTCATCAGTGATAGAATTCAGGACAGTTACTAAGTGTGTGGACTCTTAATGCCAGGCATCCTAAGTCAAAACCCAGGACCTCCCCTCTCTGTAACACATGTGTCTGCACTGTAAAATGAGAATCTTACTCTACTATATAGGAGAGTTGAAATGAGTGAAACACAGGGAACTCAGATGCTCAGGATCAAGCAGCTGTTCTTGCTTTTACCTGTCCTTACCCTTTCCATGGCCCTGCAGTCAAACATCTACACTTTAAAACTCACCTTGCCTCCTGTATTCCAAAAATGTTCCCGCACTCACTCTCCGGGCTCCCACTACATCCCACTCGTCCCTCTAAACATTGTGCTCAGCTGTATTTTGTGCTGTGTGCCTGGTTTGAGCTCTTTTATGCCTGTCTGCCCTGGTACCAAGTCCCTGATACTGTCAGTAATTATTAAGTGGTTTGTTTAAGAATGTAAGTCGGTGTTTAAAGAAAATACTTGAGCTCAGACTTGGGAATTAACTACTTGCTTGCTTTGTGACCTTGGATGAGGGAAAGTGAGTTTTCTCATAGGGTGGTTGGAAGTAATAAATGTATGTGGTTGTGGTTTAAGCACTTTAAAAATTTAATTATCTGAGCACCTGATCATGGCAGTAGCACTTCCACCAGATTTTACCTTACCATATAGGAGCCATTTCACTTTGTTGTTCAGCTGTAGCAGTGATTCCTTTTTGTTTTTATAAATTTTATTTTATTTTTAAGGTCTTCCCTCCGTCGGTTCACTCCCCAAATGGCCGCTACAGCTGGCACTGCGCCGATCCAAAGCCAAGAGCCAAGTGCCTCTTCCTGGTCTCCTGTGCGGGTGCAGGGCCCCAAGTACTTGGGCCATCCTCCAAGAAGTGATTCTTAATTACTTTTCCTCTGAGATATCACAGCGTAGACACTTCAGCTCAGAGGACCATTAGATAGAGGAGAGAAAGAAAGCTGCACCAGAAGGCCTAAAACCAGGTTCTAGACTGCATTATTCCTGACTGCTTTGGGTAAACGTTTCATTTATTTTGAGGGCAGAGTTAGCGAGAGGGACACACAAACACACACACGCAGAGAGAGAGAGAGAGAGAGAGAGAGAGAGATCTTCCATTCGCTGGTTCATTCCCCAAATGGCCACAAAACCAGGAGTGTGGAATTCCAGACCATGTCTGCCACGTGGGTGGCAGGGGCCCAAGTACTTGCGCCATCTTCTACTCTTTCCCAGGCACATTAGCAGAGTGCTAGAACAGAAGTACAACAGCCAGGACTGCAATTGGTGCTTACATGGGATGGCTGCATTGCAGACAGTGGTTTAACCCACTGCAAACCCAGTCCTTGTTTGTAACCTAGGACTGTTATAATTTTTTAGGTTCCTTTCAGCAATCCTCATCTATGACTTGTATTATCTGAATGAATTCTGTATTGATGATTAAACCCTTATGTACCCGGAGCTGGCATTGTGGCATAGCAGGTAAAGCCTCCACCTGTAATGCTGGCATCCCATACAGTCTCCAGTTCATGCTCTGCTTGCTCCACTTCCCATCCAGCTCCCTGCTAATGGCCTGGGAAAGCAGTAGAAGATGACTCAACAGCTTAGGCCCCTGCTACCCGTGTGGAATACCTGTGAGAAGCTCCTAGCTTAATAAAAAAATAAATCCTTAGATATCTTAAGTACAATCAGCCCGTGTTTCCTTGTCCCCATTTCTATCAAAAGAACAAACAATCTGGCTACAAAGTGATTTATTTGACACAGTTTGGAATATTTCCTAGGTGGTTTAACACTCACTCTTTGTCAGCCATGAGGCTGACTGGTGACAGAGAATTGGAGAACTTAGGTTCTCCCAAGGAGTGGGCGAGGTGGGATGGAACAGGAATGGTGATGAATGAGAAGCCATTGGTCTTTCAAAGCCAGAAAAGTGATATTTTAATGGAGTCATCTACCCCAAAATGTTTTAGGGTTTATTATCATGAAAAGAGTACACATTATAAAGTAGGAAAAATATGCCAGGTGACCAAACAAAATAAATAGTATTTAGCAGAGTAACGACTCAAAGAAGGACACGAGAAACACGATTAAATATGAAGGAATTGGCTGGCGCTGTGGCTCACTTGGTTAATCCTCCGCCTGCGGTGCCGGCATCCCATATGGGCACTGGGTTCTAGTCTTGGTTGCTCCTCTTCCAGTCTAGCTCTCTGCTGTGGCCTGGGAGGGCAGCGGAGGATGGCCCAAGTGCTTGGGCCCCTGCACCCGCGTGGGAGACCAGGAAGAAGCACCTGGCTCCTGGCTTCAGATCGGCACAGCGCCGGCCGTAGCAGCCATTTGGGGGGTGAACCAAAGGAAGGAATACCTTTCTCTGTCTCTTTCTCTCCCTGTCTATTACTCTACCTGTCAAAAAATAAAAAAATAAAAAAATAAATGAAAGAATTCCTGGGTTTCAGAACAGCAAGTTTAGCCCTAAAAGGATGCTGTTATTTTTCAATTACTGATTAAACATTTACTATGTGTGAAATGTTGTAATAAGAATTTTGTGTGTATTAAATCACAACAACATGAGAAATAGGTAGTTATTATACCCATTTATCAGGTTGAGGAATTGAGGTATAACTGTACCAAGTCACTTACCTAATAAAAAGAGCATGTGAGATTTGAGTTCAGCAGGTCTAACAGAATCTGAATCTTGCTTTATGATGAGATTTTTTCCATATATTTTTTAGGAGATTTATTTATTTATTTGAAAGACAGAGTTACAGAGAGAGGTAGAGACAGAGAGAGAGGTCTCCCATCCACTGGTTCACTCCCCCAAAATGGCCACAACAGTAGGAGGTGCACCAATCCGAAGCCAGGAGCCAGGAGCTCCTTTCCTGTCTCCCACATGGATGCAGGGGCCCAAGGATCTGGGCCATCCACAACCGCTTTCACAGACCATAGCAGAGAGCTGGATCGGAAGTGGAGCAGCCAGTACTAGAATCGGTGCCCATATGGGATGCCAGCACTTCAGGCCAGGGCTTTAACCCACTGCGCCGTAGTGCCAGCCCCCTCCATATAATTTTAACATTTTAGTTGGAGGGCTTTCCTGGGGAGGAGGTGAAGCTACAGAGGACATGTTTTTAGAAAAGTGGTGATGTTGGGGGTAGAATTTCTATAGTTCTTGAGCATAGCCAAAAGAGCTATTTATCTTCCGAAATTTTCAAGATGTATGGAAATTAATTATCCTATTCCCCCTAGGTTCAGTCATATTGAAACATCAGCTCAGAGGAATGGTTTGGCATAGATACTATGTGCAAATACAAATAACCTCTTGTGCATCATAGCATCATTGACATTCATGGTCCATGTTTCTTCACATTCCTATAGCCTTCAATACATGAGAGAATTGTGTGTGAACTTTTTTACAACTGAAGAATTGAAAGAGTATGAAAGAATATAACCCACATTTTTCATGGAGCATTGTCAACTTAGAAAGTTATCAAAATTGTCAGCTACATTTTTATTTTTCAGTGTTTAAGGCTTTTATATTTTAAACTAGGTCATACAATCAGAAAGAGCATATAAAACATATGATGCAGCTTTAACGAATAATTTCTGGTGAACATACATGCAGCTTTCATTCTGGTCAAGAAAAAGGGCATTACCAACAAGCCAGAAGCTCCCTTTCATCCTGTTAGCACCCCAGTCACAACCCATTCCTTTCCCCTTAAGGACTGCAATCTTCATGTCAGTTGTATTTTTAATTCATTTTGCAGTCATCAAGTATCCATCAAATCACAGAAGCCTGTTGAAGAAATCACTATACTTGACTCATAGCAAAGATCAGTAAGGCAGGCTTTATGCAAGGCAAGCTATTCAGGGCCATCAAGACGGGGCAGGGACCACTGCAATGGCACTTTGCAGAGTGGGAGGGAAGATTGAGCCCAACTCCAAATACAAGGAAAAGTGGGAATTTATAGCCAAGAAGCAGGGGTGAGGAGGCAGTATGAGTAGATAGAAAATTACTAAGAAGAAACATCAAGATTAAATTAGGTTGGATTGTGGGCAACCTGACCTGACAAGATTCTTCCTGAAGGCAGGCAAGGGTGAGTGAACATCATGATGGTGGAGGATAAGGACAGCTATCAGGCAGGGGTGATCAGATACAAAGAATGATGGCTAAGCTGACGTGGCAGGATTTTTGCTAAAATTAGACAGTGCAGAGATAGTGCAAAAGTCCGAAGTCTTAGATGAGAAGGGAGTTCAAAAGAGCCTGAGTAGAGTTTGATGGAGGAGAGAATCTTGGTCAAGCCTAAACATTGTCTTACTCTCTACTAGCAATACACAGAATTGCTGATTTAATAATCACAAAATCATACTGAGTGGTACTAAGTTCACAAATGAAATTCATGAAAGAAGTTACTGATTTTCAGGAAAGTTGATGCTTTTTTCATCTCAGGAACATGGCTCTTCACTGAGGAAGAATATCCAATGCTCAGCATAACAAGAGCTAGGATAACACCTATTACAGAGTTTCTATGGGGTCTCAAAAGAATTCCCATTGTTACCACTATTATTTATTATACATATTCTGTGAAATATATTCCAACCTTTCTGTTTCACAAAGGACTTTTGAAATAATTTTCTCAATCTTTGTATGAGAATCTAGGTAAGTATTATTACCATCCTTTACAGGGACTAGTTGAGCTAATGTATCCTTTTTACAGATGAGGAAGTTGGGGTGCAAAGAAGACAGGTGAAGTGCCCAAGGAGCACACGGCCTTGAAGTTGCACTGTTGAGAGTCCACTCTCTATGCTTCGCACTTGAGCATCCTGTTTTCTTCAAAATAAAATGCTTCATGGCCATCATTTAACTTCTTAAAGTCACAAATAGATGCTTTCCATTCAAAAAACTTCTTAGCAGTTCTGTCAGGCAGGTAGAGCAGGCATTTTTAGCCTCATTTAGCAAAAAGCAAAGCAAAGCAAAACACAACTGGGATTCAAATAGGCAGCGTGATTATATTAAGTCACACACCTCGAGTCGTGTGTGAAGTCCTTTTGCATGCATTTCAGAGTGGGATTGTGGAAGACAAGAAAGATGGAGCACTGCAATCTCCATCACTTCTCCCTTCCTCCCCGTGGCTCACTGCTGCACAGCTCCTGTCCTTGAGCACCAGTGCTGACTCTGGAAGAGGTAGAGACTGAGATCTGGGGAAGCGGTCCCACAGTGAAAAGGCCTATGTTGGGCAGATGGAAGAGGATGGAAACGAATAGAACTGGTGATCATGAATTTTTAAGTAAGAGACTAATGTATTAAACAAGCTAATATTAATTCAATGGCTGCTTTAATTTTTGAAGTATCCAGAATATGAGTGGTGAACAAAAAAGGAAACATCAAGAAATTAAATTCTTATGTTGATTTGAAGATCAGCTGGATAAAAATATAGTTTCATTTATTTCAATCATTTCTTTTCTGTAACCCCATTATTTCTAATTTTGGGGTCTATAATGATAACTCTTGGCTCTATTTCATCTATCAGTACATGGGAAGACTGGAAGTATGTGTGTCTAATCTGGTTTCAAACACTGTTTCTTGCTTTTCTGCCTGGTATGTCACAAGGAGGCATGTGAGATTTTTACAAACATTTAAGGCATATCTTAATTTAATAAAATTGTCAACACATACCTTGTAGCACTTTTAGAAAGGAAGGTAGAATCAAGACCAAACCATTATAGGTTAGTGCAGTTTTATCAAGGCAAGGAGATTTCATCAAAGAAACAAAATGGATTCAGGGGGACCAAATTTTACTTATGATAGTTTTAAGTAATAAAAAGTTAGAGCTGGTGGAAAATTTTCAAGTCATATTCTAACCACAAACATCAAAGTGATGATGATATCAGTGTACTGCTATCCCTCTCAAATATTTACTGTCACACAAAGCCAACAATTAGAGCAGCAAAGCCATGTAGAATTTTCAACTCAGTCTTTGTCTCAGAGAGAACCTGTGCCTTTTTTTTTTTACACCCATTCAAACTATTTTGAGATTTTATATGCCTAGACTCAATCATAAAATTGAATTCAGATATAACCTTTTGCAGTATGTAGAGCTAATGAAATCACCCCAAAGGTCATTTACTTAAGCAATAAGCACTTCAAATTGATCATGATCAGTTAAACTATCAACTCTAGGTAACGATTTTTTTCTTACTTGTTCTTTTTTCTTTTGGTACTTACTCAAGTACTAGAATTAAAAGATAGGTTTGTCCCTAGTGTTTAACATCCAATTTTCTACCAATCAGAGCACAATACATTCTCTGTTAGATTTATGATACTCTTAAAATGAGTTTTATTTTACAAGTTAAGGTACAATCACCAGTTGTGTTGACAATATTATGAGCTATGTAAAACCTTAGATAAAAGATAAAATGAAATCAATCTATATACCTCACATGTAATAATTAGATATTGTGGGAAAAGTTGCAGTATGTAAAAAAAATATAGCAGCATATATGTGAAAGTAAAGAACAGTATTTGAAATTCAATATTTTGAGTTTGGTTTTCAAAACAATTTTTATTTTTTATCTTCTGAACATTTGTTAAGTCAGACTGTGATTTATACACACACACACATATATATATATATATAATTTAATTCAATCAAGTAAAACTAATAATGTCCATAAACTTAAAGGACCAGTGTCCATACTCTTGTCATTAGTTATATATTATAATTTCTTGAAGAATTTCTAGGAATCATGTGACAAAACTTTTAATATTATATTTAAAAGTTTGATATGAGATAACTAAGAATAATATTTTATTACATAAATATGTATGAGCATCTCATCTTTATGTTTTTGAATGCTTAATTTTGGGCCTGGTGACAGCATAGAGCCCCTCTCTAGAAGACAGCAGGTCAGGGTATTTGACACAGTGGATAAGACACTGTTTGAAGCATCCCCATCCCATACCAGTGTCCTGGGTTTGAGTCTCAGCTGTGCTTCTGTTCCAGCTTTCTGCTGGCAGAGGTGATGGCTGAAGTACTGAGATCACTGTATCCCATGTGAGAGACCCAGATTGAGTTCCAGGCTCCTGGGTTTGGCCTGGCCCAGCCTCAGCCCACTATTGTGAGCATTTGGGAAGTAAACCAGCAGACCAAAGATTTGTCTGTCTCTCACACACATACCATATGGGCCCTGGTTTGTGCCCTGGCTGCTCTACTTCTGATCTAGCTCCCTACTAATGGCCCGAGAAAAGTACCAGAAGATGGCCCAAGTGCTTAGGCTTCTGCCACCTATGTGGGAGACTTGGATAAACTCCTGGCTCCTGGCTCCTGGCTCCTGGCTTTGGCCTGGCTTAGCCCTGGCCATTGCAGCCGTTTGGAGAGTAAACCAGTGGAGATCCTCTCTGTCTGTCTGTCTCTCTCTATATAGATATAATTCTGAATTTCAAATAAATAAGTCTTTCAGAAAACAGAAAAGCAGAGAAAACAGTGGCATTCAAGTCACCTGGTGTCACCTAGTCAGCAGCACCAGCAAAGCAGCTGTTGGTTGTTGAGATTGAAAGACTTGTTGGAGTGAAGGTTGGGGCTGAGATTTCATTTTTTTCCTACTATGCATTCCATTCATATATATCAAGTAGCATCTGGTGGAACAGAGATCAGAAAAGGAAACTGAAGTTAAATAGATAATGGTGCCTCCCACAGAACTTTAAAGTGGTTGTCTGTGGTATTCAGCTCACAAATACAGGATTTACAGAATTATCCACCATTCTTTCACCAAGAATTACTTCTGTTTATCTAAAAGACTTTCTTTGGAGTGAGTGTTTGGTGCACAGATTAAGATGCTGCTTGGAATGCCAGCATCCCATATGGAAATGCCTGGGTTTGAATTCTGGCTCTGCTCCCTGTTCAGGCTTCTTGTACGCTGGGAGGTAGCAGGTTGGATTGGTGCTGGTGATGTGGCCTAGTAGACTAAGCTTCCAGTTGCAGTACCGGCATCCCATATGTATGCTGGTTCGTGTCCTGGCTGCTCCTCTTCTGATCCAGCTCTCTGCTATGGCCTGGGAAAGCAGTAGAATGGTCCAAGTGCTTGGACCCCTGCACCCTTGTGGGAAACCTGGAAGAAGCTTCTGGCACCTACTCCAGCCATTGTGGCCATTTGTAGAGTGAACCAGTGGATGGAAAACCTTCCTCACTGTCCCTCTCTCTGACTGTAAATCTACTTCTCAAATAAATAAATGAAATCTTTTTTACAAAAATGTACTTGAGTCCTTGCCACCAGCTTGGAAGACCTGGATTGAGTTCCAGTGAGTGGATGGTAGATCTGTCCCTGTCTGCCTTTCAGATAAATAAATAAATTAAAAGCTTTTTTTTAAATGTTGTATTCTAAGCATTTTTATGTTAGCTAAATTTTTACCATATCAATATATCGATGATAGTGTTTTGGTTATTTTTTGTGTGTCATTTAGTTTATTTTATATCCCACATTTAATATAGAAGTAATTCCTGTCGGTTTCCCCTTCCAAGTGCATCCTAATTCCAGTCATTTATCAATACATATTTATCTCTACCAGTATGTTCCAAGTCATTATTCCTCTCATCTGGTCAACAGCAGGAGTTCCTAACAACCCCTCCTTGCTTTCTTCTGGCCCCCAATACTCTACTTTTCATGAAAGATTGATTTTTTTCCCCCAGATTTATATTAGATTATGTCTGATGGCTTCCTCATCACACTTAAAACAAAATGCTAAGTACCCACCATGGCCCAAGAGGCTGTGCATGATCTGTCTCCAGGCTTCCGGCCTACCCTGGTTGCCCACCACTCCCTGGGTTTCACCTATACTTGTTCCCTTACAGCTGTTGAACACACAAACAAGTTCTCTTTGGGCCTATGCTCTGTGCTCACCTGCACCAGAAAGTCTCAGGCTCCAAATAAACATGGTTTGCGCCTTCACTTTATCTAAGTTTCTTTTCAAGCAACAGCTTGGTAAAGCCCTCTCTGACCATCTTATCTCAAGGAGGTCCAACTCTCCCTGCTACTCTCCCCTCTGAGTCCAGGTTTTCTTCACAGCACTCATTGCTTTCTAAAATGACAGTGTTAATTGACTGATTGGTTAGTTGTCTGGCTGTTCCAGGAAGTAAGCTCATTTAAATCAAGGACTTTTGTTTCTGCTTCTTCCTTTTTTAGACCATTCTATATCTGGGAATAGAACTAGTGCTTAGACTATAGAGGCACTTGATAAAAATGAAAGATTATTTGAGTAATAATAATTTCTCTTTAATAGAATGTAATACAACTGTCACCAGCTTTTTTTTTCCCAGTGATCCCATTACCTTGCTCCTTTCTATTACAATGATGGAAATGCCACCATTATAATAGTACCCACATGCATTTGCATCTGACATTGGGAATTTCTATTCAATTCCTTTATCTCAATTGGTATTTTAGAAGCAGCATCACATTGCTTTATCCGTTGTAATTTTGTGATGCGTTTGATAACTGGCAGTGTAGTTTGCTCCCCAACACTCTTTCCAAGTTCTTATCTAGTCTTTCCCATTCTATTTAGCTTTGCAAAATGACTATAGAAATGAACAAATTTTAAAAGATTTTAACTAGAATTGTGTACAATTATAAATTAGTTTGGGAATATTTTTCATTTTTTGTACAGTAATGCTGTGTCTTTCAACTCGAGAAATATGTCTCTTTTTCAATTTTTTGTGACTTAAAGCTTTGTTATTGTCTTAATTTTTTTACACTTATTAGGATTATTCTCAGCAACTATACATTTCTTGATTTAATATAAGTGATATCCATTTGGTTTTATTTTAAGAGCTATTTTTCCAATGAGTCTCACCTGAGTTCTCTCTGAGCCGTGCAACTGAAGATTTGAATTCATTTTCAGTAAATTATTTTCAAACCATTTCCTTTTTTCATGATTCTGCTATTTTTGGATTTAATAAATACAAAATTATATACCTCTAAAATTTTGACATTATGGTCATTTTTCCCTATCCTTGTTACTCTCTAGCCTCTCTGTCAAAATAACAGAGAATTTGTCATTTGTGTTTATATAAACATTGCTTGTCAGTTGAATATTTTATCAACCATCCACTCAGAAAAATACCATGAAAGCAAGTCTATCACTGTTCAATAATTACAAGTCACTTAAAATCAACTTTTGAAAAAAGAGAAGGATTCATTTCTTTTCCGAGAATATAAATAGAAAACAATTTTCCAGATTGTGTTTGGCAAGGATACAGCTTATTCATTGTTTACTTCATTGTTTATTTATTTGAGAAGCAGAGAGACACAGAGACACAGAGATAGACAGATACAAACACACACACAGTTCCCATCCACATTCCCCACATGCCTGCAACAGCCGGGACTGGATCCAGGGCCTGGGAATGCAATGTGATCTTCCATGTGGGTGTCAAGACTCCAGTTACATGAACCTTTGCTGCTATCTCTCAGGGTCTGTGTTAGCAGAAAACTGGAATTAGGAGGCAGAACTGGGAATTGAACCCAAGTACTTCAACATAGTGTGTAGGCATCTTAATCAGTAGGCAAAATATCTGCCCCTCACTTCTTTTTTTTTTTTTTTAAGAATATTCTAAGGGGTGAAAAGTAAAACTAAAAAAAAAAATCAGTAAACCTTGAGTTCAAGGAAAGCATAATGGAGATAAAAGTAATTCAGAACTATGTAATATTCCCCTTTCCTGTGTCATACCTAACTTCAAAGGCTCAGTTTACATAAATGGCAAAATTATGTAAAGTAAGACAAAAATAACAACCAACACTTGAGCATTACAAGTTCCTTTTTTTCCTATTTGTTTGTGAAATTTCTTGATGTAACAAATGTTCGTTTTACTTCATGAACAGCTGTTGCTTTTCATGTTCAAGTACTTGTACTCTTCCCAGCTTCAGAGCAAGACACTCCTATCTTAGTATCTTACTCCTATCTTACTACACTTACTATCCTGGAGAAGGTCAAGGACTCTGAAATGTAACTTACCTTCATTAATCCCTGTAAATGGGGAGTTCAAAGATGAAATTAGGCTATTGCAAGTAGAATGCCTTGTAATCTGAATAACTCAAGAAGACCACTTGCAACAACTGCCCGGGATACCTTCCAGGACAGGATTCTGCCCCTACATCAGGATGACTGGATGAAGTTAGGTCCAGGCAGCAGGTGTGGAGTCTGTAGTCCTGTGACGTTTTTAGAAGACAGACAGTTGGAGCTTCTGGAAACCGTATGCTTTCATAACTGCAAAAGGAAAGTCCCTCTCTTAGTCTATTTGTGTAGAGTATATCCCTGTGCTTTCCTTGATGATGGGAATGATTAATACAAGCTGTCACTTTGATGACTGATTTTAAAAGACCCACTTAAGTAGATGTTAATTTCTGAGGTGGGACACTGTGGGCGAGGAGGGGACAGGGAGCAGTGCGGCTCCAGCAGATATGGAAGAGGGACATGGTGCCAGTGACACACTTGTCTTTGAGAACTTGAGAGGAAGTGGCTTTAGATTAAATATTAACATAAAAAAATGAGGTCTGGGCTGGTTGTCACTGCACAGAGGAGACCTAAATTGGGCTGTAGCACTGAGGCCCCCAGATCCACTGGCAGAAAGAGGGGGTGAGGCGATCTGCTTATAGAGGGAGGTGGGTTGCAACTTCATTTTCCTCTGACATATTTTGTTGGCTGATTAATAGGCTGACACTAATTTAGGTCTCAGAAGACTAGAATGTTCCATAACAGAATAGAGAAGGCAGGGGGGGAGGAGGAGACAGGGAATAACAGTATGTGGGATGTCTCAGAATTTGGGCCTAGGGAAACCCGGGGCATATCTTAAAGACCTTACCCACTGGCAAATTGAGAATGAAAAACCTAGTGCCTTAAACAATTAATTTTGCTAATCATGCAATCTAAATTGTCACACTTAAGTGTCTCAGTGTTGACCTGTTTAGACAATATGCCTTAATCCACAGGGGAGTAGTTTCAGTAGATCATGTTTAAGTTAGCTAATTAATATCAAAAGCAGCATGGAATTGACTAACAGGTAATTTAATCAAAAGATAATTAAAACTATTGAAATTTATAAATTATTATTTAATTAATATTAGTTAATATTATAATTTTCCAAGTCTGAATTATGCTGATTAAAGGGTTCTCTCATAAATACCACTGAAAATTAATTACAAATTAATATAATCTGCTGAAACATCCTCTTAATGGACTTCCAGCTATTCTTGACTTTTGCAGTAAATAAACAGCAGACCCCATACTGCAGCCCATCTTCCTGAATATGTTATGAATTCTAGAAATATGGAGGCCTTGAAGTCCCTGAATTTCTAGGAAAATCCACACACATAATAACACCTTTTATAGCAGAGAGATTGCTTCTCTTGGAATGTGAGGCTGAAGGGCTGTGGGCTGAGTGAAGACTAAAGCCAGTGCTGTTGGTTCCTCATGTGGCTTCCTAATCTGCTGTTGAGAAGCTTCCAGAGATAATTGGGCTGCAAAGAAAAGAAGACAGTTCTGATACCGGATGCTGCCCTAGGCCCTTTGCTTCTCTCCATAAAGTTGGCCCTCCCTATTCTGGAGTTTGGCTTCCACAGAGTCAACCAACCACAAATTCAAAATATTTGAAAAAAAGAACAATCATGTAGGCCTTTTTTCTGCTCATTATCCCCTAAACAACACAATGTAACAGTTGACATAGTACTTACACTGTGTTAGCTATTATAACTAATCTAGAGATGGATGCTTTAAAGCCAGACCAGAGGATGTGTGAAGGTTATATGCAAATACTATGAGCACCTGAGCCTCTAAAAAGTTTGGTATCCACGGGTGGTCCTTGAACCATGTGGAGAAAGGACTGTACTTTGCTGTAGTATCTTCTGTGGATGAATCCATTAGGAATGATGTGACAGGATTCAGGATGAGTATGTCTCAGGAGCCTATGAAAATCAGACCTTGTGAAAAAAAAAAAAAACTCAGCCTATCATAGAGCTATATTGTATTTGTTGAGAGTACAGAGAAGTAAAGGAGAAGACAGTGGTGTGAGTGGGAAATAGGTATTTCTCCCCTTTTATTTACCATAGGAAAATAACCTAACAACACATCCTGGGGTACTGTGCTTTGTATTATGTCAGGGGGCTGGGAATATTTCCATATTGAAGCTGGCAATTACCTTGGAGAGCCTTGGAACACTATAGAGAGAATGCTTCTTTGCTGCCTCTCCCAGTATTTAATTTTTGCCTGTTAAGGGACCTAGAAGGAGGAAATGGAAACCAAAGAACTGAGCCAAAGGGAACTCTCTTTGGTCATTGAGGATTTGTGCTATTAACCTTTCCTAATAAACTGAGAATGTAAAGCCTTCCCGTTCTTCCCACCCCTGGTGTATAGCATCTAGCACTTCTGGGGTTGCCCTGTAAATATAAAATGACCTCGCTGCCTATATTTATGAGGCAGTTGGATGTTGAATGGGATGTCATATAACCTAATACTATGTATAGAAGCCCCTGGCTGAAATGTATATGCAGTAAAGACAGATTTACTGCTGCCTTGTGTTTCCCTTTGAATTTCCAAGATTTATCTGTGCTTAAGGTCTCAACATTAGTTTCATGCTGCCAGAGCATTTTTCAGAATTCATGCAAGAGCAGGATCTTGGGACTAGTACTGAATTTTCTTTGATGAACATATGCTTTTGGTCTTTCCTTTTCTCTGGAGTCTGTGACTAAAATTGAGGGTTATGGTCTTCGTTTTGTTTTAGTCATTTACTGTGGGCCACTATCAAAAATGCTTTTTCTTAATTGGAGCATTTTGAAGAAACTAATGGGGGGAAAATCTTGTCCCTAAAAATTGAATCACAGCTGTAGTAGTAGATAAGACCGACATATTCGGTTCTTAGAAAGAGACAATCAATGTTGAATGCATCAGGTGAGTTCATTTCTCGAGCTCAGCTTTAATAGCTTATAAAGAAGATTGATTAAGTTCTTGTCTGATAGATCAATAGTGGAATGAAACTGAGCTTCCCTCCTTCCCTCCTCAAATGTGGATTCCCGAAATGCTTAGAGGCACAGAAAAGGCAAACATGTGTGTATCTGCCTTTCTTGTCCAGCTTGTTATTAATGGCAGCTATTATAGACAAGCACAATATCTTTAAGTTACAAAGGTTGCTTTATTGCATATTAAATATTTGAGAAAATTCATTAACTCGCTCAACAAATAAGTCTATGTTACTATAAATAGTTCTGATCTAGATAAGGATATGTGATCACATCAAAAACTTAAACGTCATAAATTTAAACCTTGAGATGCTATCCTGTTCTGTGTAGCAGACATTAGTTTATAAATGTATATGAAGTTTTTGGTTTCTTATGCTTCTGTTGTGTTTTTAAGTGGAGTAAAGATTTCTTGTTAAATGAAAGGCTTTCAATCATGGTAATATAAAACACACATTCATAATTTATTGCATGTATATACTCCTCAGTTTATTTAATGCAACTTACATACTTACATTCAGACTTTTTTCTGTTGTTTTTCTATCATCTCTTTACCTTCAGGAGATCATGGCTGTTGACACTGAGCTGTGAAGCATGATGATAAGTTAGGTAATAAGGAAAAGTTTTCCAACAATGGTTAACCTGCATTTGTTTTTAGATATCTTAAAACTATTTCTAATTACTCTTATAAATTGGATAGGCCTTTTTTATTTCTTAAACTCTCACTTACCTGTCAATATACTGTTGCCAATTCTCTAAGAATAAACACCAGAAGCCTTTCCCAGCCCCATGGGGTTTTGTGTAACCTGTCCCTTATATAGCACTTCGTGGTTCCCCTACTCACTTCCTTTCTCCTTTCTACTACATAACCATTGAAAAATGTCTTTTTTCCCCCTGTGCTGTGAAGCCTCTACTTCCGTAATCCTTCTGCCTTTAACCTGGTCACCTGTTACTTAACCTTAATCAGCAGGTCATCCTCACGTCCCCTGGAGAGTCCTCTTTGTTCCTCCGCCATCATGCTCTTTTATGGTTTCATACAATACTTTGCACTATAGTTTGAATCATAGTTTGATTTAATTAATAGATCAGTGTCTTTCAGGACTGAGGTTGAATCCAGTTTTCTCTCCACTGCAATATAATAGTTAAGTAGAGTAATAACAAATAGAGAGTTCCTGGCACCGAGTAGATGGCTTGTGAAATATTTATCAAATGATGAATGAGGTTGGCTATGGTATCACTGTAAACTATCCTTTTGCTTTAATCTACCTTCTCCCCTTTAAAGAACATTAAGGACCGTAGAAAGCAGGGAGAATACTTAATATGTAGAGCAACTAACACTGCCTCTGGTTGCTGAGTAATTGGGTGAACCTGTTCTGCCTTAAAGGAAGTAAGAATCACCAGATTTATAAAACCCAATATTGATGATTGATTAATATGCAAGTTCCCTCCTCCTTCAATAAAAATTAGGAAGTTTTGTGCTGAGGCAAGGTGAATGGGGGTCAGAGTAGGTGGAGATGGTGGTCACAAAAGTGGTTGTGTTTGAGTGCTCCCTGTAGAAGACCAGGACAGGAAATGGTCATCTGGTAAAAGTAAATGCAGCGTTTCTCTCTCTAGCTTTATTGAAGAACATGTCTGATTAATGTCAAGGTGAGATTAAAAAAATTTTACACAGCACTGGAAATAATTCGGCTTTTAGAGAAGAATAGGTTATGGAGAATAAAAGGGTACCTTAGAGAGCCTGGTTCCTCTTCACATCTGTGAGCACCTTCTTGGGTACAAGGGGAAGAATGGGATGGATTCTATCAAATGACCAGGTACAACATATGTCATTGGACAATATCGCAACGTAGATTATTGTGATTTTAAAAATGGTACGTTTGGGAGTGGGTGTTGTGGCACAAAGAGTTAAGATTGTAATGTCGACATCCCATATTGTATATCTCATTGGAGTCCTGGCTGCTCAGTGCTTCCAATACAGCTTCCTGCTGATGTGCCTTAATGACAGTGGATGATGGTCCAAGTGGTAAGTTTCCCGCCACCCATCTGGGAGACCCAAAGGAGTTCTGGGCTCTTGGCTGCAGCTGGGCCGAGCCCTGGCATTTGCAGCTATTTGGGGAGTGAAGCAGCACGTGGAAGATCTCTCTGTCTCTCTCTTTCTCCCTTGCATTCTGCCAAAAAATAATAAAATTGGGTCAAGGAGACAGGCTTTCTCACTTGTCATTCTCCACATTTTACATTAGTTTTTACTCATGGTCATGTTATATGTGTCTGTTTGGGTACAAGTGCAATGTTTGTATCTAGATGTATGCATGTCATATTTCTTTTACAATAAGATTTTTAAAGAATGCTTCTTGCTCATTAAACAAGGATTTTTAATGTACCTACAATATGTTGTTTAGCTAGGTACTAGAAATGCAGAAGAGAATATGATCATACCTTATGCTGTAGTAGGGGACACAGAAAATAACTTACATTTAATAAGGGAAGAGAAATAAGGAAAGTTAAAGATATGAAATATAGTTTTTGTTTTAGTTTGGGAGAAATTTTAGATAGAGAGGTGAGAGAATCAGAGGATGAAGTTTCTATAAAGTCATAAAAGAAGTGGCAGAAAGAACTACATGAATTTCTCGGGAAGAGCATTTCAGGCATAGGGAGTGGCAAGTGCAAAGGTCCTGAACCAGATAAGTTTAGGAAGCTTAAGATGGTGGCTCAGCTAGAGAGATGTGATGGGAGGACAGCCTATTCACAGGTAAAATTAGAGAAGCAGTGGGAGCTTGATCCTGTAGGGATCCAGTCTTGAAGGCTGCCATCAGGACTTGAGTGAGAGGGAAGCCACTATCAGGTTAATATCAGTATTAAGTGACAATTAGTATTATACCCATTTTGCAGATGGGGAGACTGTAGGGAAATCTTATTTGAAAAAAGAAAAATCAAAGTGCCTTGATCATTCTCATATTGAAGTTTAATACAATCCTATTGTATTTTTATGGGAGATATGATTTAATACTTATTGATGCATAATATAAAAGGAGTTACTTTATAATCCATTAGAAGATCATTGGGATACCAGTTAATTTGGTGAATTTTTGATTAGGAAAAAATTCAAATTCCAATAATAAAAGACCAGCATAGGGGCTGGCGCTGTAGCATAGTGGGTAAAAGCCACCACCTGCAGTGCCAGCATCCCATATGCATGCCAGTTCAAGTCCCAGGTGCTCCACATCCAATCCAGCGCAGCTCTGGCCATTGCAGCCATCTGGAGAGTGAACCAGTGGAGGGAAGACCTCTCTCTCTCTCTCTCTCTCTCTCTCTCTCTGCCACTGCCTTTCAAATAAATAGATAAATAAATAATAAATAGAAAAAAATCTTTAAAAATAGCATAGGTATTGAAGAAAGTACTGAATTTGGAATTTTCTGTAGTTTTGGGTTCTAGCTCCTCTTCTACTGGCTCCTGTTTACCAATATCTCATAAAGTATCACACATTTAATAAGAACTTTATGTGGATTGCCTTTTAATTATAGGAAATTAATTCTCATAACATCCCAATAGGTATGATCATTCCAAAGATATGGGTGTATTGAAAAAAAACTGCAGGTTAAGTACTTAAAAACTTTTCCAGAAGTCCTGTTAGCAAGGTGGAGGAAACTTTATTTAAGCAACCAAGAGATGCATTAGCTACTTATATCAATCTCACCTTCTTCCATCTAAAAGGTTAAAAGCCTAATCCCAGGGCTGGTGCTGTGGTGCAGTAGGTTAAAGCCCCGGCCTGCAGCGCCAGCATCTCGTATGGATGCAGATTTGAGTTCCAGCTACTCCACTTCCTATCTAGTTCCCTGATAATGTGCCTGGGAAAGCAGAAGTGGATGGCTCAGGTCCTTGGACCCCTGTACCCATGTGGGAGATCTAGAAGAAGTTCCTGGCTTCAAGTTGGCTATGCTCTGGCCTTTGTAGCCATTTGGAGAGTGAACCTGCAGATGGAAGACCTCTCTCTCTCTTTACCTCTCTCTGTAACTCTTTCAAATAAATAAAATAAATCTTAAAAAAAAAGCACCTAATCCCATAGTCACTGTGGCTATAGCAGAAGTTCTGATAGAATTCAGGAGCCTGTCCATTTGTCCCTACTGGATTTCTCTTACCCAGATGGAGCTGGAGGATGTTATGGCTTTAGGGGCTTTATTGCTAAGTGCTTAGATTTTTACTTTGTATGAGCTTGAAGTGGGACAATACAAATATTAAAAGCCAGCTCCTTCTCAGGCCATCTGCCTCTTTCCCTTGCCTTTTCTGCCAGTAATGGCAGTAGCCTTTAAGTATTCTTCCATGACTTTCCCATATTCACATATAAACACACATATTTACTTTGCTTACAAAAATACCATTATGTAGACTTCTCTGAATGTTGTCATTTGACATTAGGAAAAACCTCTGCAACCCAGCTGATAGACTGTATTTGTCAGCTTTTCATGAACTTAACTAAAATACCTAAGAGGAGCTTCTTGGAAAGGAAGAGGCTTATTATGGCTTGTAGTGTGGAGATTCTGAGTTCAAGATTGGGCAGCCCCATTAGTCTAGGGTCTGTGTGCAGGAACTATCACATGTTGAATTAGTAAGCACAGAGAGACACAGGAAGCACACTTCTCTTGCAAGAGCTACCTACTGAGGCTGCACCCCCAATGGCATACAGACCTCCTACCATGCCCACTCTTGGTGCAATAATTAGATCAAGTTTCAACTCTTAGCTCCATCAGTTACTGGCTGTGGAGTTTAAACGTCTGTATGAGTTTGGAAATCCAGACTCTATTAAATCCATAACTACAGTCATCTTCCTATTAAAGGCATTTTCTTTCCTTCCTGTGATTTCATATGTTTCAGTAAATATACTTGAATTTATAATCTTACCTATTGGTGCATTATTTTTTATATTGATTGCAGGAAAAGGATTGCTAGAACTGGGTATATGCATTTTTTAATTTTATAACTTTCTCTCTATTACTTTCAGAAAGTTCTGTAACTATTTATGTTTGCAGTGGTGGTTGTTGAATTTAATCATTTACCTGAATCCTTACTAAAGTGTTACTTCTCTGAAATTTTTTCTGATCTGATGGACATAGTATCTCCTGGTATGCTAATTTTGAATTTTCCTATCTGCTAAGGAGATTTAACATCTTTTTATAAGTTTATTCGTCATCAGGGTTAGTTTATAAGATATCTATGTTGGGGCCGGCACTGTGGCGCAGCAGGTTAATGCCCTGGCTTGAAGCGCCGGCATCCCATATGGGCACTGGTTCGAGACCCGGCTACTCTACTTCCTGTCCAGTTCTCTGCTATGGCCTGGGAAAGCAGTAGAAGATGGCCCAAGTCCTTGGGCCCCTGCACCCTCATGGGAGACCCAGAAGAAGCTCCTGGCTTCGGATCGGGGCAGCTCTGGCCATTGGGGAGTGAACCATCAAATGGAAGGCGTCTCTCTCTCTGCCTCTCCTCTCTCTGTGTAACTCTGACTTTCAAGTAAAATAAATAAATCTTTTAAAAAAAAGATGTCTATGCAAACTTTTTATGCATTTATTAGGTAGTATATCTCCTTTTTATTTTTTAAATTTTATTTTATTATTTTCATCTACTTAAAAGGCAGATAGAGAGATAGGAAGAGGATGAGAAAGAGAGAGATCTTCCATCTGCTGATTCATTTCCCAGTTGCTCCCAACAGCTGTGGTTGGACATAGCAAAAGCCAGGAGGCCAGAACTCCATCTGGGCCTTCCACATGGGTGGCAGGGACCCAGATAATTGAGATGTCATCTGTTGCCTCTCAGGGAGCACATTGGCAGGAAGCTGGATAGGAACAGAGCAGTGTGGACTCAAATCAGTACTCAGGGTTCGGATGTGGTCAAATCATCTTAAATTGAACAATTCAGTGGCCATGAGTAAATTCAAAATGTCATACAACCAAATCTATATCTGGTTCCAATATATTTTCTTCACCCCAAAAAGAAAACTTAAATATATTAAACTCCCCATTCCTTCTTCCCCTAGTGCCACCACTGTGGATTTTTCTGTTCTGAGTATTTCATATAGATAGAATCATACAATAAGTGACCTATGGTGTCTAACTTCTTTCACTTGGAATAATATTTCCAGAGTTCTTTGATACGGGTTGTTTACCATTTTGTTATTAATTTGAAAAATCACTTGTGAATTCTTTATTTTAATACTTTGGTACATCTGTATTATAAAGTTTTTCCTAATATATTTTCCTCCAGTGAATTTTGTTCATAGAATTGTTTGTCATATAAAAATTATACTATTTACATGTTCAGCTATATTTTTTTTTAACAACTGGACTCGACACTCATTCTTTTAAAGTTTCTTTTACTATTTTAATGATTTAGGCTTACATTTAATTTTTAAGCAAATTGGAAGTTTTGTGTATGATATTTCTTTTCTCTCAGAAGGATCTCTGCTACCATCATGGCTATTTTTAAATAAATGAACCTCTTCTTCACTCAGTTGTAATTACACCTTTCTCCATGTTCAATTCCTGCTATTTCCTCTGGTTTCTCTAGTGTGTTCCTGTGATCTCTCTGATTATTCTTATGCCAGTGTTATGCTGTTTTGATTACAATAGATTTGCATTGTTTCTAATTTTTTCCCTATTACATTTTTTTCTGAGTTTAGTTTGTTTTTTTTTTTTTTTTTAATTATAGGCAAGAAAAATTCCTTAAGATGTTTTGGCACTTGAAAATATTTTTTTTAGATTTATATATTTGACAGGTAGAGTTACAGACAGAGAGAGGGAGAGGCAGAAAGAAAGGTCTTCCATCCACTGGTTCACTCCCTAAACAGCTGCAATGGCCAGAGCTGAGCCATTGCAAAGCCAGGAGTCAGGAGCTTCATCTGGGTCTTGCACTTTGTTGTGGGGACCTAGATATTTGGGCCATCTTCCATTGCTTTCCCAGACTGTAAGTAGAGGGCTGGATAGGAAGAGGAGCAGCCGGGACTCAAACTGGAACCCATATGGGAATGTGGAGCTGCAGGCAGAAGCTTAGCCTATAAAGCCACAGTGCCTGGCCCAAAAATAATTAATTTAAGAACTCATTCTGAATTAAGTAGTTAGATAATTTTCTCAGGTATCTGTTACTAAATCTGCAATTTTTTAAAAAAAGATTTATTATTTAAAGGTTTCACAGAGAGAGAAGGGGAGGCAGAGAGAGAGAGAGAGAGAGAGAGAGAGAGAGAGAAAGTCTTCTATCCGATGGTTCACTCTCCAATTGGCCACAATGGACGGAGCTGCGCCGATCCAAAGCTAGGAGCCAGGAGCTTCTTCCAGGTCTCCTGTGCGGGTGCAGGGGCCCAAGGACTTGGGCATATTCTACTGCTTTCCCAGGCACATTAGCAGGGAGCTGGATGGAAAGTGGAGCAGCCGGAACCAGAACCAGCACCCATATGGGGTGCTGGCACTGCAGGTGGGGGCTTTACCGGCTATGCCACAGTGCAGGCCTCTAAATCTGTAAATTGTAATCCTCATTAGCAAGAAAAGATCGCTGATTGCTACTTGAGTGAGCTCCTTCATAGGAAAAATACAGAGATAAGCTCCTTCCTCTCAAGTCTTATGTAAGTGATGAGGGTTTCCTATTTATACCCAGCATCACTTCATTAATCTGTGTGTGTGTTTGAATGTTGAGCACAGGTGAGGCACAAACTTTCCTGGGTAAACGCAAGTGTCATCTGCTTATTAGATGCTTCTTGCAGAGCTTGTCATTATGTATGGCTTTTTGTTCATTGGTTACTAAAGACCATTGAATTGTTAATTCTTGAAGCATTTTTTTAGGGAACCATTATATACTCATTATTGGATAGGTTCAGAAAGAGCTTTCTAACTTTTAAAAACAAAGATAATTTTGACTTCCCAGAAAGAAGACAGAATATGTACCTTTGAAAAAAATGACAGCATACTTGAAAAACAGAAATATTTATAATTTTATCTAAATGCATCTTCAAATCAATATTTGTACACACTTATACATACATATTGCAGTAATAATTTGTAAAGCATTGCTCTACAAAGCTCATAGCTCTTATAGATTACAAAGTATTTTCAGCACAACTGTATTATTAAGTGTCCCTACAACTCAGTAAAAATGTCTAGCAACTATTTGTACCCTAAATCTACCGACTCTTAAGATATTTAGGGTAAACAAGGTCAAGATGCTTTCAAAGAAGATGCTAAGCCTGCTAAACCATCAACTTTATTTTTCTGTGCAGCCTTCATGGTCTGTCTGTTGAGCATCCTTTTCCCCCAGAAGAGGGGCCGTCCAACAGTTTGGTGAGCATTTATACTTTGTTGTCTGACTTATTCTTCAGGCTAGAGATCCAGAAGAGAACAAGGTGGATGTGGTCCCTACTTAATTTAAGTGTGAGTTTCTGTGGAAGCAGCATGCAGATAGGGGAGGCAGGGATAATAGACATATAAAGCAACTCTTATAATTGTGATCATTGTACAGCAGGCTGATATAAAGGATGCATGATTTAAAAAAATTTATGTATTTTAAAGGTAGATTGACAGGGGGAGAGAGAAAGATCTTTCATTCCCTGGTTCACTTCCCAAGAGTCCACAACAGCTAGGGTTAAGTTAGGCTGAATCCAGGAGCCAGGAACTCCATACTGGTATCCTACACAAGTGACAGAAACCTAAGCACTTGGGCCATCATCTGCTGCCTCCCAGGCACATTAGCAGGGAGCTGGATCAGCACACACAGAGTAGCTGGGACTTGTACCAGGTACCCCCATATGTGATTTAGCATCCCAAGTGGTGGGTGATTATCCTGCTGTGCCACAACGCACACCCCAGGTACACATAATTCACATAATTATTGACCTGACCTGGGTCAATATTATACTTTTCTAACAGGTGTTTGTTAAACTGAATGTGCTCTCACTTGAGGGAAGGTCACAGGAAAGGAACAGGAAAATATTTAAGCCAGGAAGGAGAATAAAAATTGAAGGATTAAAGATGGGGCACCCTGGTGCACAGTGAGAAAGGCAAGAATTTGAATAGCAAAGTTGTGCTGAAATAAAGCCATAGAGAGTCCTGGCCTAATTATGCAGGTCTTTTAGGCCCAGGGGAGGGTATTGGGAGCTATCCTTGGAGCGATGAGAAGTTTAGGAGAGCCATGATTGCATCTGAGTGTTGTGACTGGCTCAAAGCAGGACATAAGCAGAGAGATCAGTTAGAAGCCTAGGGATAGAATTGAGGTGAGGAGTGAGGATGACTTGGACTAGACTATCATTGGTAGGGTTGGAGACAAATGAGCAGGTTTGAGAAACATTTAGGAAATGTCAAGGGTGCCTCCCAAGCTTTTGATCTAGGCTCTGTGGGAGAAAAATTTTTTAAAATAACAGTTGGGTCTAAGGGTCCTGAAAATTATGCTGGTTCTTTCTTCCATGTGCAAAAGGCAAGGGAAAAAAAAAGGGGGAATGCACTCTTGCAGGAATTAAAGCCATAATGACACACCAGTCATTTACTTTAACTAAAGAAGCCAGCAGTTGTACAGAGCTAAAGTGAATATGATACACTATTGATAATAAAACTGAGGTCCTGCCCTCCATAAAAGTTAAACTAATTATTATACACTTGCATATTCACTTATGTTATTTATTGTTTTCTATTTAAACCATTATTTTTATTACAAAATAGACATAATTTTGGTCCCAGCCCATAAACCTTACTATAACTTATCTATATCTGCTATGCCAGAATCATTTTTGTCCCTTTAATAAATGTAGTAATTTACATTGGATAATGGTATAACTATGATAATTAGCATAATGTAGTTGTATTCTTAACCACTGCCTTATTACAACAATTTTAAATCTTGTTATTTTTTTCTGGTAGAGCAGAGCTTATGATTATCCATATTTTTTTTCAATGTCTAAAAAAAACTTTTGCTTGCTTTATTTCTCTTCTGACTCAATCTAATCAGCAAGAGTTTACATATAGTTTGGATACTATAACTGCTATTTGGTGAAACTGGGTACTTAGTGCTTTTTTCCTGCTCCTGGATTTATTTGGGTTTCTCTTCCTAGATCTTTTACTTCCAGGCTAGAGCATACAGTTTTCCATGGGAAAGGGGAAATTTGTCCATTTTTCTGAATAATTCACTTATTTTTTCCTTTCTAAAAAAATGCAGAGTACATTAGCAGCTCGGACAATTTTAATTTTATTATTTATATTCATTTATTTGAAAGTTAGGGATATAGACAAAGATAAATAGACAAAGATCTTTGATCTGCTGGCTCACTCCCCAAATTCCTGGAATAGGTGGAGCTGGGCCAGATTGAAGCCAGTGCTTAGAATTCAATCTAGGTTTCCCTTGTGGGTGACAGGGACCCAAATACTTGACCCAAATACTGTCCCCTCCTCCCAGAGTGTGCATTAGCAGGAGGCTGGAATAGTAAGGACCAGGACTTGAATTCAGGCACCCTGATATAAGATGCAAACATCCCAAGTGGCATGTTAACCATTGCCTCAATGCCTGCTCACCCCCAGTTACTTTTGTTTCAACTAGTTAGTTGCAGAAAGGTGAGTTCTGTGTTAATGGCTAACATTTTTAATAGAATTACAACAAACTGTTATGTGGAATGATTTTTAAAATGAGCTTTTTAAAAACCTAAATGTTCACCTATGTGTGTTTATTCCATATATAACTTATAAATGACTAGCTTTCTTTTTTTAAATTAAAATTTTTTTTTTATTTGACAGGTAGAGTTGTAGACAGTGAGAGAGAGAGAGTGAGAGAGAGAAAGGTCTTCCTTCCGTTGGTTCACCCCCCAAATGGCTGCCACGGCCAGCACTGTGCCGATCCGAAGCCAGGAGTCAGGTGCTTCCTCCTGGTCTCCCATGCGGGTGCAGGGCCCAAGCACTTGGGCCATCCTCCACTACACTCCTGGGCCACAGCAGAGAGCTGAACTGGAAGAGGAGCAACTGGGACTAGAACCCAGCGTCCATATGGGATGCCAGTGCTGCAGGCGGAGGATTAACCAAGTGAGCCAGGGCGCCGGCCCCAAATGACTAGCTTTCTAATAATCCAGGCCAAATTAACTTTCCTTGAAACTAAATTTAATTGTGCTCTGTCTTTTGAGGAGTCAGAAAGTGCCTGAGGATCTTCCAAGACCTGATTTGGGGCATTTTGTGGGGAGCAGGCAGTCATTCCAGGCTCCATATGCCCCCTTGGTAAAGTTGCAAATGTTCTGAGCGATAGAACACTTTGAGTATTTGGAAAAAAGTTTTTGTTCCATATGTCACATCTCCATTATGTATGTCCAATACAAGGTGAACTTCTCAGGTGTTTCAATAAAAGCACATTCTGAATGTGTAAAATAAAGCTTTAAGTCTTGCAAGGCCAGGTCTAGGAGGTGAAATTGGCAGTTAAAATAATTCAAATGCTATGTTTAAAAACTTATTTTTGCTGGTGCCGCGGCTCAATAGGCTAATCCTCCGCCTGCAGCACCGGTACCCCAGGTTCTAGTCCCGGTTGGGGCGCCGGATTCTGTCCCGGTTGCTCTTCTTCCAGTCCAGCTCTCTGCTGTGGCCCAGGAGGGCAGTGGAGGATGGCCCAAGTGCTTGGGCCCTGCACCCACATGGGAGACCAGGAGGAGGCACCTGGCTCCTGGCTTCGGATCAGCACGGTGCGCCGACCGCAGCAGCCATTGTGGAGTGAACCAACGGCAAAGGAAGACCTTTCTCTCTCTCTTTGTCTCTCTCTCTCACTGTCCACTCTGCCTGTCAAAAAAAAAAAAAAAGTTTATTTTTCTTAGAAGTTCAATAATTTGGATTCTACCTAGCCAGACCATTGATCAGTGAACTTGTTCTTTAGCAGTGACATTTCCCACCTTAGTGCTGGGTTCAATGTTTAGGTTCAATTTGGTCTTTTTTGCTTCTTTGACATTTATTTTATTTAGTCATTTACTTTTACATTTTTGATTAGCACACCATAGTGGCACATGCCTCTGGGGTACAGTGATACCACAGTACATGGTATAACACACAACCACACAACCACGTGTATCGCTCAATTTGGGCAGTCAACATTTCCAACTCCCATCACTGCCCTGGTCAGAACCTTTGAGCTCCTCCCTTCCTGTCCGTCACTGAGTGTATCGTAGGTCATTGAGAACAGTAGTCCCTCCATTGTGCTTAGAGCACTAGAGTTTATACCTTCTGACAGTATTTTTGTATCCTCAGCTCAGCCTTCATGCTGCTCTGATCACTGACGATAAGAAAACCTTCAAATTGAAGTTATGAAAATGCTTAAATTGTTCTATGAACTATACCTTTATTAACTAGAAAGCTTACTAATTAAATACCTTAGTTATTTCTAACTGTGATAGCATTACTTAATTTGGAAAATTTTACCAAAGAAAGCCAAGAGCAATATGCATTTGTGTCAGCAACTTAGGAAATTCATAAGGTTATGATACTTTTTCCTTTTTAATTATTCAGAGGCAAATTATATTCCTTTTCTCTTTGACTTATAAAACTGGACCTATCAGAGGTATTGCAAAGGACATAGAAAAGGTGCTTACTCTATTATTCTTTGGTTGTAAACTGTCAATCTGTGTGACTTCATAATGATTTTCTTAGTGCAAGATTTTACATAGGTCAAATAGTTGGATCTATTTTCTTTATTCTATTTCTCTCCCAAAAGTTGCGTAACAGCAGGAAACATGGCCACGTGTGTAAAACATCTTTGGAGGTTGTAAAGGGCCTTTTGGGTGCACAATAATGAGAGAATGATAACAGTGGTTTTTTTAATTTTTTTTTTTAAAGAGAGAAGTCTTTTTTTTTTTTTTTTTTTTTAATTTTTGACAGGCAGAGTGGACAGTGAGAGAGAGACAGAGCAAAAGGTCTTCCTTTTGCCGTTGGTTCACCCTCCAATGGCCGCCGTGGCCGGCGCATCTCGCTGATCCGAAGCCAGGAGCCAGGTGCTTCTCCTGGTCTCCCATGCGGGTGCAGGGCCCAAGCACTTGGGCCATCCTCCACTGCACTCCCGGGCCATAGCAGAGAGCTGGCCTGGAAGAGGGGCAACTGGGATAGAGTCCGGCGCCCCAACCGGGACTAGAACCCGGTGTGCCGGTGCCGCAAGGCGGAGGATTAGCCTGTTAAGCCACGATGGGGTGCAGGGCCCAAGGACTTGGGCCATCCTCCACTGCACTCCCTGGCCACAGCAGAGAGCTGGCCTGGAAGAGGGGCAACCGGGACAGGATTGGTGCCCCGATCGGGGCTAACCTGGTGTGCCGGCGCCGCAAGGCAGAGGATTAGCCTAGTGAGCCGCGGCGCCGGCCAACAGTGGGTGTTTTGAACAAGGCTGTTGGCTGAGTATTTCCCGAGTACTGACAGAGAACTGGGGAAGCAACTTTCCTGGAGACTTTCTCTAGCCTGTGCATTAGTTTGAATCTGCTCTCCTGCTCTGCTGAGATCTTCCATGTTGAATGGCCCATTTCCCTCTCTAATGACAGCTCTGGTGCTTTCTGATGGAGAACTTGCCAGACATGTCAAATTTCAGACCAACAGGTAGCCTGCCAGCCTTGTCTCTGAGATAGCCTTTCTACAAGTTGATTTCTCGGTTCAACTTCTGCGAGACTTGTTTCAGAAAGCCTCTTTTTCAATATTCTGACATGAAGGGCTATTGCTTTGGTTGTTCTTAATACTTGAGCTCTTATTTTCACAATAGATTTATTATCAATCTCTTCTATGTTTTCAGGTAAGTTCCATATGTATTGCCTTATATTTCCTTTCATATAAAACATTTGATGTCTCAAACCATTACCTCAGATCTTGTTGGAGGTTTCACATAACCGTGGATCCGTGAAAATATATGCTCAGTTCATTTTTTTTGGTTGATTTAATTTTCATCATCAAAAAATATTCATGCAATTTTTTTTGTTCTTGGGATTTTTTAAACCAAAGTTTACTTTTTAAAAAAAGATTTATTTATTTATTTGAAAGCATTGCAGAAAGGGAGAGACAGGGAGAGACAGGAAGATCTTCCATTTGCTGTTTCATTCCCCAAATGGCCTCAACAGCCAGAGCTGGGTAGGGCCAAAGCCAGGAGCCAGGAGCTTCATTCCCATCTCCCATGTGGGTATAGGGTGCAAGTACTTGGTCCATTTTCCACTGCCTTCTCATCCATAGCAGGGCGCTGGATGAGAAGTGGAGCAGCCAGGACTCAGACTGGTACTCATATGGGATATCAGTATCCCAGGCAGTGGCTTAACCTGCTGCACCACAATGCCAACCCCAGGAAGTTTACTGTTAATAAAAGGAATGGTATGTGCTATGTGCAGAGACAAGATACTGAAGATGTTTTCTGAAAATCTATATATAGTCATTTCCCCATTAGATCAAGGATGCTTACCATGCCTGTGCTTCATATAGTCCCTAAAGTTATAAGAAATATTTTGTTTGAAGATTTTTCCCCCATTTGTCTTTGTTTTGTGTTGCTATACAAAGTATCTGAGACGTGTTAAACCAAAACTCCTGAGACCAAGGAATCTCTGAAATAAAAGTGTTTATTGATCTTGTTATGCATGCTGTCCGGATGAAGGACCAGGTCCTGGGACATGTTTTTGCAACTACCAGCAGCAAGGCTAGAGAACAGTTAGAAAAGTGTCTATTAGACTTAGAGCTAAGATTATTTTTATAATGAAAATTTGGGGAGGGAAAGCCTAAGTTGCTTACACTGAACCTACGTTGGCCACAGATAAAAGAGGTGGGATTCCAGTAAGTAGGGAAAGCTTTGGGATAGAAGGGAAGTTCATACTGAGATTAATGATTGTTTCTGAGTTGGTTGGGGTTAACAGTTCAGAACGTTTTCCTATAAACAGGGCATGGTGGTCAGCTGTGGTGGGGTTTAAGTTCGGGAATGTGAAGCAGTGTTTCGTTGCTTTCTTTGGAAGCTTTTAACTGATCAACTTCCCTCACCTATTACCCTCCACCCAATCCTCTGACCCTTGTAATAAAATTTAGGGTGCCGGCATTGTGGCATAGTGGGTTAAGCTGTTTCCTGCAGTGCCAGCATCAAATATGGGTAACTGTTCAAGTACCGGCTGCTCCACTTCTGATCCAGCTCCCTGTTAATGCACCTGGGAATGCAGTAGAGGACAGCCCAGGTGCTAGGGCCCCTGCACCTATGTAGGAGACCCAGATGAAGCTTCTGGCTCCTGGCTTTGGACTGGCCCGGCTCTGGCTGTTTTGGCCATTTGGGGAGTGAACTACTGGATGAATGACCTCTCTCTCTCTCTCTCTCTCTCTCTCTCTCTCTCCCTCTCTTTCTGAACTCATTCAAATAAATAAAATAAATGTTTAAAAATAAAATAAAATAAAATTGAGGACTTCCAGAATTTTTCTTGTATCATAGGGTAATTTATAAAGAAATGAAATGTATTTCTCATACCTCTGGAGGCTAGAAAGTCCAAGATCAAGAAGTTGCTTTCTGACTGCATCATAAATGCGGGAGGCATCACATGAGAGAGGGCAGGGGCATGAAGCTCAGGTCTTCTTCTCATAGAGCTGCTGATGCCATCCTGGGGCCCTGCTCCCATGGCCTCGCCTAACCCTGGTTAGCTCCCAAAGGCCCCACCTGCAAGTAACAACATAGACATCTGAGGACTGCATTTCCAATCCATGACCTTTTGGGGGACTGAAAGCATAGCAGCTCTACAGGGAAAAAGCCCAGAATGTTTTTGTCAGATCCTCAAAAGTTTTAAGAGAGTCAAAGATCATTGGGCCCTATTGGGCTAGATGGCACTGCTACAGCTGGGTTTAGTACTAATGATGTGTGGAGTAAAATACTCATTAGCAAAGCTGAGATCCAAGGTAAGATTTAGTTAGTTAGTTATTTGAAAGGTAAGTAACAAAATGAGGGATGGACAGAGTGGAAGAGACAGTTCATCTGCTAGCTCACTTCTCCAATGGTCACAATAGCCATGTCTGGGCTGGCCCGAAGCCGGGAGCCAGGAGAACTCCATCCTGGGTGACAGGGGCTATCATCTGCTGTCTTCCCAGGACCATTAGTAGGAGCTGGATTGGAAGCCAAGCAGCTGAGACTCAAACTGGCACTCTAGATGGGATGCCAGCATCTCAAGGGGCAGCTTAGCCCATGCTGCAATGCTGGCCCCTGTCTGGATGCTGATAGCTCTACTGCAAGGATGTGTTCTGTGTATTCCTTTCCACCCTACTTCATCCTAGAACTTTCATATATATTGAAAAATCCAAATTTCTAAAAGTACAGATTGGGTGATAGTCTTCACTTTATGAAATTATTGTTTTTATTTATGAACTACTACACATTTAACATACTTACTGTATGTATCACTTTTCAGAAATGCATGCCCTTTTCTTTGGACAAAATACAAAATATAACAATATTTTGCCATGGAATAATCTAGCCTATAAATATGATGTATCTATCTATCTATCTAAGGACAAGCATGATGTTTTTTTTCTTTTTGAAAGGGAGAGGGAGATGGAGTAAGAGAGGGAGAGGGAGAGGCTCATTATCAGGGAGCTGGATTGCAAGTGGAGCAGCTGGGACTCGAACTGGGATGCCATATGGGATGCTGGCCTTGCAAGCAGAGGTTTAACCTTGCTATGCCACAACACTAGCCCCAGATATGATCTTAAACTGTGACCCTCCCAGAAGTGAAGGTGTTTCTTGATTTTGGGCTTTAATTCTGTATGAGTCTTCATATCCGACTCAGCTCTGGATTCACACTGGGTGGCTGAATAAAACTCCTATGTAAATAGTTCTCTTCATGTATTTATTGTGTGGAAGAGTCATCTGCCAGGATCCTTGACTTTTCTCTCCTACAGAAATCTCGTTTTCCACCTTACTGTACCCAGATCTTATCTAGACCAGTGCCTCTTCAAAGTGCTGTCTGCAGAGCAACAATCACAGCATCACCAGGAAATTAGAAATGCAAACTGGGGCTCATGTCCAAATCTGAAGCCCAGCAGTCCGTTCAGTAAGCTTTCCAGGTGATTCTGGAAGCTGCTATCCTAGACCCTGCTAATAACACTAATTTGACCCATTCTATCATCTCAATTTCAAGCTTACTGCTTCTCTCTTCATCTAACCTGGACTAATTTCCACTTTGCTGTGCCACATGTCTACCCCCTCCCACCTTGGGTAAATCAACCATCCACTCCTGTATCCTCATAGCTGAGTGTATCTACAGAAAAACTCACAACCATGCTAGTAATCCCACTTTTAACATTAACTCCAATGGACCCTTAGTGCTACTTAGAAAGCTTGGTTCATTTCCCTGTTTCAGTCACTTATATTCATTTAGAGGAGTTGTCTGAACGTGTACTGCCCCTGGAACTGTGCAGGAATACTGGAACCAAAACATGAAAAAGAAGACCCGTCCGTGTAAGAACAAAAGGGGGTGGGGGGTGCTGGCACTGTGGCATAGCTGGTAAAGTCGCTGCCTGCAGTGCTGGCATACTATATAGGTGCCAGTACGAGTCCCGCTGCTCCACCTCAATCCCACTCTCTGCTGTGGCCTGGGAAAGCAGTAGAAGATGTACCAAGTCCCTTGGGCCCCCACACCCATGTGGGAGACCCAGAGGAAGCTCCTGTTTCCTGGCTTCGGATTGGCGCAGCTCCGGCCGTTGCAGCCATCTGCAATCCAGCTCCCTGATAATGAGCCTCTCCCTCTCCCTCTCTTACTCCATCTCCCTCTCCCTTTCAAAAAGAAAAAAAACATCATGCTTGTCCTTAGATAGATAGATAGATAGATACATCATATTTATAGGCTAGATTATTCCATGGCAAAATATTGTTATATTTTGTATTTTGTCCAAAGAAAAGGGCATGCATTTCTGAAAAGTGATACATACAGTAAGTATGTTAAATGTGTAGTAGTTCATAAATAAAAATAATAATTTCATAAAGTGAACACTATCACCCAATCTGTACTTTTAGAAATTTGGATTTTTCAATATATATGAATCAGCAGATGGAAGATATCTCTCTCTCTCTCTCTCTCTCTCTCTGCCTCTGCCTCTGCCTCTCTGTAACTCTGACTTTCAAATAAATAAATAAATCTTTAAGAAAAAAGAACAAAAAGGTTTATTAGAGCAACATATAGACAGGATTCCAAACTGGGGCTGCAATTGGTTTGGGCATAGCTGCAGCAAGACCTTTTCCATGCACGAAGATAGAAGAGGCAAAGTTTTTTTATAAATTAATGGGGGACTGGAGGTTGAAATGTGTTTCAGTATTCCTTTCCTGTTCTGTAGGCCTAAACCCCTCAGGTGGCCAACTGAGCTGTCCACCTTGTCAGAAAGGCTTGTGATACACGTAAACTTCATGGCTAGAGTGGCCAGTTAGGTTGGCAGGCAGTCAGTGTGCTTTCTGAGAAAGGAAGAGCACAAAGTGCGGGTGGGGCAGGGGACTCAATAAGGCAGTTCTGCTGTCAACACGAAGACCTTCACGTTCTGCCTTTCCTCCTGGTCCTGTGGGTGAGCTGTCTCTGCCCTTCAGGTCAACCCCTATCTTCTGCATTGGGTTCCCTCTCTTCTCTCCAATTCAAGGAGATTCCACCCCCCCAACCCCCAGCAATTCTCTTTTCTCTGCACCGTCATTTGTTCTGACCATGTGGAATCAGTCCATCAGCACAATATGCAAGATGTCATATCATGTATCATTAAAAACATTCACCTGCAGATGCCCTGCCACCTGTTGTGCCAGAAATCCTCCTGGAGGTGGGGTGGGGTTATCTCTAGGTATTTTCTTTCTGACCTGCTCCAAGCAGATGCTCATTTCCAATTTTTCACCAAAACAATTTTTGTCAATGACACTAGTGAACTTCATGTTCTCAGCCTGGTGGCTAATTCTCAGGCTTCTGATCTGGCCTGTCTACAATATCTGATGCAGTTAATTAGCTCCCTCCTTCTTGAAATACTTCCTGCACTGGGCTTCCGGGACAAGTCTCACAGGGCATTTACCAGTTCCTATTCTTCTTCCTGCCCTCTACATACAGGACCATTCCAGGTTCAGTCCTTAGCCTTCATCACTTCTTTATCTGCAGTCACTCCCTAAGTGATCCCATGCGGTGTCATTCATGGGCTTGTATACTACTTAAAGCTGCTAACTCTAAAACCTGTGTCTCCACCTCCGAACTCCAGATTTGTATATCTGCTTACATCATGCCTCTACTTGAACACCTGGTAAGTCTCATTAATTGATCATGTTCCAAACTTAAATTCAGATTTTTCTACCTTGCCTACTCAACCTGCAATCTTTTTTTTTTTTTTTTTTTTTTTTTTTTTTGACAGGCAGAGTGGACAGTGAGAGAGAAAGACAGAGAGAAAGGTCTTCCTTTTGCCGTTGGTTCACCCTCCAATGGCCGCCGCGGTAGCGCACTGCGGCCGGCGCACCGCGCTGTTCCGATGGCAGGAGCCAGGTGCTTCTCCTGGTCTCCCATGGGGTGCAGGACCCAAGGACTTGGGCCATCCTCCACTGCACTCCCTAGCCACAGCAGAGAGCTGGCCTGGAAGAGGGGCAACCGGGACAGGATCGGTGCCCCAACCGGGACTAGAACCCGGTGTGCCGGCGCCGCAAGGCGGAGGATTAGCCTGTTGAGCCACGGCGCCGGCCTCAACCTGCAATCTTTAACACTTTAGTAATGAGTAGTTCTATTCTTCCATTTACTTAGGCCAAACAATGGAGTCATCTTGACTTATACCACTTGTTCTCTCTCAGCCTGTACCCCAGACTATAGCAAGCCCTGTTCTCTCCCTCCAGTTTACATTCTTGAATATTGCTACTTTTCACCAACTTACTTCTACCCACTGTTCTGTGGCATTCTTCTCTCTTGCCTGGACTGTTTTACGACTTTCCCAATTTGTCTCCCTGCCACATTCTTTGTCTGCCTACTTCATGCTATACTTAATTCAGCAATCAGGACGTTCCCTTTAGAAAGTAAAGCGCATCACGTTACCTTTCTCTTCAAAGTCCTCTAAAACCTCCAAGTATTGGAGTAAAATCACATTCTTACTGTGGCTTGCTGGTCCTCCATCATCTTGCTGCACCTGGACCACTGACCCTGCTGTCTTCCACTCTCCCCTCTTGCCCACTCTGCTGCAGCTACCCTAGGGCCTAGGTGGATTCTCAGTAAGCACATCCATTACAGCTTTGGGATTTTGAATGCACGTCCTGGAGATTTCCACATCGTCTTGCTCTCTCACTCATTTAATGGCCCTAATATCCTACATGTATTTTTTTTCTGTTACCCCAGCTTTATTGTTCCTGATGTCACTTATCACCATCTGACATATTATTTTGGCTGAAACACATGAAATTATAGATAATGACCATTTTTGTCCCACAAAAATTGCCAGTGTATAGAGTTCAATTTAATTCATATTTCTTGTTTATTTGTAAGCTCTGTGAGAGAGGCTTACTCATTTTATTCACTCTATAGCCCCAGTTCAGAGAACAGTGCTTGGTACATAATATCCAATAGATATCTACAGCATGATTTAAATGAATCAGTGATGTTTAATAACCATCTAACAGAATGTTACTCATGTTTCAAAACATTTTTCTGATCTCTTTTATGCTTTTTTCTCTGTATGCAAAAACGAGACTCTTATCTTTTTAAATTCAGAACCATGGGGTGATTCAAGGGGAGCACTAGATAGAAGATAAATATAAAATCATATCTAAGCTCATGAAAAATGGAATTAAAAGATAAATTTATTTTGGTGCAAAATATTTTTGAAATCCATGCAAGCAAGAGATCTTCAAAAAGTTCATGAAAAATGAGTGTTATGAAATAATTCTGTGTGGATTTCAAAATTCTTTGGCTCCAAAATATGCTTATCTTTTTTAAAAAAGTTTATTTATTTCAGAGGTAGAGTTAGAGAGAAAGGGAGAGACAGAGAAAGGTCTTTAATCTGCTGGTTCACTCTCTACATGGTTACAATGTCCAACGCCAGGAGCCAGGAGCTTCTTCCGGGTCTCCCACGTGGATGCAGGGGCCCGAGCACTTGAGCCATCTTCCACTGCTTTCCCAGGCCATAGTAGAGAGCTGAATCTGAAGATAAGTAGCAGGGACTTGATGGGATGCTGGCGCCACATGTGGCAGATTTACCTGCTACACCACAACACCAGCCCCAAAATATGCTTATCTTTTAAATCCATTTTGTCATGAGCCTTTTGAAGTATACTTGTATGTAAACATTTGCACTATAATGTTTATTTTACTAATAATAAATTTTGTTTTTATATATCCTTAGCACCTTTCATCTCAAAGTAGGTCGTAGACATGCTGGCAGGGCAAAACTAGGATGGCATTAACTTTTTGCCTTAAATAATTGATAAGGTGGCATTTTCAAATAAATCAACTAATTTTTTGTTTAAAGCAGTGAAAACTGGAGACAGTTTCCAGCTAGCAGATTTGTTGATGGTGTGGCTTTTCTTTTTTTTTAAGATTTATTTATTTGAAAGGCAGACTTACCGAGAGAGAGAGGGAGAGACAGAGACAGAGACAGAGACATCGTCTGTCTGCTGATTTACTCCTTGAATGGCCACAACAGCTGGAGCTGGTCCATGCAGAAGCTAGGACCCTGGGACTCCATGGGGGTCTCCCACGGGGATGGCAGAGGACTAAGCAATTGGACCATCTCCTGCTGCTTTTCCAGATACATTAGCAGAGAGCTGGATTGAAACTGAGTAGCTGGGATTCAAGCTAGTGCTTGTGGGATGCCAGCATCTCAGGTGGCCACTTAACTTGTGCCATCATGCCAGCCCGTCAACTAAATTTTGAAGGACAAATTTAGAGCCATAATATGTTTTAGTATTGGAAACAAAATATCTTCTTTTAGTTTTGCAGTTAAGAATATGCTTTGAGGCCGGTGCTGTGGCTTAATAGGCTAATCCTCCACCTTGCGGCGCCGGCACACCAGGTTCTAGTCCCGGTCAGGGCGCCGGATTCTGTCCTGGTTGCCCCTCTTCCAGTCCAGCTCTCTGCTGTGGCCCAGGAGTGCAGTGGAGGATGGCCCAAGTGCTTGGGCCCTGCACCCGCATGGGAGACCAGGAGAAGCACCTGGCTCCTAGCTTCAGATCAGCGTGATGCGCCGGCCGCAGCGGCCATTGGAGGGTGAACCAATGGCAAAAGGAAGACCTTTCTCTCTGTCTCTCTCTCTCACTATCCACTCTGCCTGTCCAAAAAAAAAAAAAAAAAAAAAAAAGAATATGCTTTGAGAACTGAGACTGGTCAGAAAGAATCTGAAATGCTTTAGCGTTAAAGTTCAACCACAAGACTTAAGTCTGGGTCTTTGGTATGGGGGTACATTCTCACTCTTCATAATTTTAGGTAACTGTGCAAGATGTGATTAGAAACACTCAAATATGATCAATGGAAAAGATCAGAAATCAAATTTTTTAGACTATAAAAATTGCAATATTGTACAAGATCTTTAAAATTTCTGCTTCTTTTCTCTGAACAAGTTCACTGAGGCAAAGAGAGAAAGCAGTATGTATTCAAGAACATAGCACACATCAAGCAGAACACCTGGGAAGGGATCCTCCAAGTCCTGTTTTCTATGTTTGTATTCAGAATATTACAGTCCTGTTACCTAGAGAATGATTAGTGTGTAGAACTGAGTACTTTAATTTTACTGCAGGAAAAAGTAATGTAGAAAGAACATAGACTGTGATATAACACAGATATCTTTGGTTAATTAGTAAAATGGCAAAGACATTTATGAAAAACAAGATAGGCACATAAATCTCTTTCATAATTATTAAATATTTCAATATTCACTCATATGAAACTCTTTTAATGTAATTCTCATACATTTATAGAAATTATTAACATTATGTTTGAAACAATTTTTTCCAGTGAGCTAACATTACATTTTATCATTGTTTCTTTAAATATTGTATTACTTATCTGACCTAAAACATTTCACCTAAAAGAAAAGCTAAGTTAGCAAAAGTACAGTTCATAAAAAGATGTGATGTCTCTGAAAACAGATATGATTAAAACAGTGGGTGCTGTTCACATGAATTAGGAGTCATCACGGAGAGCTCAAGAAAGTCTCCCCATTGTACAGAGGCTGTTAGGAAGGCAAATAAGACTCAGGGTGCATTAAAAAAGGGAGAGAATAATGTGGAAACATTAAGTTGATGTTATATCAAATAATGATACACTTTCGCCTAGAGTACCAAATCTAATTTCAGTTGATACACCTTAAGACATGTCAAACAGAGAATGAAATATCAGGGAAAAGAGGAAAAATGAGTAAATTCGGCAAGAATTCATAGAAAGATAATTTATTCCCCCAAAATAAATTTGGACAATTGACAAGTCACTTTTCTCCACACCCCCACTTAAAAAAAAATCACAACAAAGGACACTTTGGTAATTGAGTGGTAGATACTGTTAATTTAAAATAGTAACCTAATGAATTAGCTGAGAAATGGAACAAAACAATTAAAAACAATAACCTGAAGTAGTCAGAAAAAGGTTGCAGGTTAAAAGGAAGAGAATAAGAGCAACAGTGAGGGAAGCACAACTTCCAGGCTAATGGCCTCATTCTTTACCAAGTTTTGTGCTTAGCCTTGGCTTCTTGTCCCCAGTCAGCATAGAACATTTATTGAAGTCTGTGCCCTTCCTTGGTGGCACAGAGCATAAAGATAAAATACCTTGTTTTCCTAATCAACGAAACAGATTGCATTATATTTTCTTAGTGGAAAAGAACATACTTATTCTTCCAAAGGAATTTTAGTTTTGAAGAATGTAGATTATATGAAAGACGTTTTCACTACCAAGCATACTTTGTGCCTATTACCTAGAAATAATGACTAGTTGATTACTATTGTGAAGTCTGGGACTTCCTCTAAAAAATGAAATTGTTTTATTTTTTCTTTAATATAGGTGTCATTTTATAATCTGTTGGATTTATATAGATTAATTTGGCCTATCAATTTTATCTCATTTATCTTCATGCACTTCTTAAAATGATTAACATTATCTTCTTTTCACAAATGAAGAAATAGAGTTTATGGATGGAAGACTTAAAGGGAAGTAGGATTCAATCCTAGACCTTTCACTATGAGCCTAGTTTATAGTCTACACAATGATGTTACCTATTTCATATAGGTGAGAATGATAAGATCAACTTGATGGACCGTTGCTTGGAATCTGAGACTTCTTTCCCTTTTCTTATTTTCTGCTTGTTCAAATATGAAGAGTCTTACCTTATAAGACTAGCCTCAATTTTAACTTCCTTCTGAAATAGGAAGCATGCACCATTACTAGAAATTGGACTTTATATATAACCTCAATTTGTGTACATCTAGATTTTTTTCTTGAATTTCTAGCTACTTGTATTTCTTCTAAGATTTATTTTTATGCATTTGAAAGGCAGTTAGAGAGAGAGAGGGAGAAGGAGAGAGGAAGAGAGAGGGAGAGAGGGAGAGAGAGAGAGAGAGAGGGAGAGAGAGGGAGAGAGAGGGAGAGAGGAAGAGAATCTTCCATCTGCTGGTTCACTTGCCAAATAGCCACAACTGCTGGGGCTGGGCCAAGGCTGAAGCCAGAAGCCAAAAGTTTCATCAGGGTCTACCACATGGGTGCAGGGGCCATCTTCTGCTGCTTTCCCAGGTACTTTAGCAGAGAGCTGGATCAGAAGTGGAGCAGCCAGGGCTCTAATTGGCTCCCATATAAAATACCAGCATTGCAGGTGGAGGCTTAGCCCATTTCACCACAATACTGGCTTGTCTAACTGCTTTTAATTAAGTTACTCATTCTGCCTTTTAATCATCTGTTTCTCTGGCCTTATAAAAGTTCACATGATTTTGTTCCTAGTCCATTAAACTCTTCAGGTTCAAAGATTTTTGGTTTCTTTTTCCAAAAGTTGATGAGTAAAGACCATGGTTTTGGAGTAATGGATGTTAACAAGTTTATTTGAAAGGCACCAAATAGAGATACTCAGAGAAGGAAAAAAGTTAGAAACAGAGTAGCAATAGAGGAATTGAATAGTAGAATCCAAACATTTTAGAGCTGTACGTGAAATGTTCTTTCGTCTCTTAAGAAATGTCTCTGCAAAGGATTTGGGGCCCTGATTGCATATTTAGGATATCAGAGTACTAAGAAGGGGTAGAGAAATTCATGGTCCTATTCTGCCTTTGCTGAATACTGTAACACTTTTCTATAACCCTGCTGATAATTATTACATTTGGAGAGATGAAAAAAAAAGTTGCTTTCTTTTTGCTTTCAAGAATGCTTTTCTTTCAAAGATTGTGAGTTTTGAGAAGATCTTTAAACTGAGGGGTACTAGACATAAGAGTCTTTTAAAGTTCTTCTTATCCCAACATCTGAAAAAGCATTTTATTCATAAAGCTTACACTTTTTTTTCTAAAGGAGCCATTTAATTCATTATGGAGTAGTATGAAGCTGTTGAGAGAGAGATAGCAGCAGCTTGATTCATTTGAAATCACAGGACAAATAGACTTTAAAAAGCAAATGCATCTATTTTGACACTAATTATGTGTCTTTTGCACATGCGGTATCTCATGTCACAAATGGCTCTCATTTGCGTCTCACTGCAGAATGTCTCTGAAATGAGAGAAGTGGAAAATGCCTTAAACAGGTGGATGTGGAACAGGTCAGAGTCTGTAAGTCCTTTGGTGGAGGAGGAGTGGGTGGAGGAAAGCAAAAAATGGAAGGTATCTTGAAGTCACTGGAATTCATAAAGACTCTATTCAACACTGACATTGAACCCTGTGACAAAAGTGATATATATTGCTTTTCAAATATCACAGATCCTCCTTATAATCACAGCAACAGCATAGCAGAACCCACTATATACCATGTTTTATGCCAAGATTATTTTACTTGCACATGGATTACTGTCTGAATTTTAAAATAAAATTGTGATTATATTCCCATTTTATAGATGAGGAAACTGAAAATGACTAGTACTTGGGGAATTATAGTGCAGGCAGTTGGATTTCAGAGCCCTAGCGAGAACTCTGCTACCACACTGGTATCAGAATCCTTGTCCTACATTTGTTTTCCTCCTGCTCCTCCGGTTTGCTATCCCTGAGTGCTGTAGCATGCTTTATGACAAACAGAAAGTTTACTGAAGTCTAGAAAATTAACCTGAGGTTGGCATCTTGCAATCCACTGTTACATCTACTTGGCACAGGAGGAGAGCTTTATAAAAGATGCAAGAGTTTCTTGTAGTTCTTTATAGAACAATTCAGATAGGGCTAAAAACAACCAAGAGGAGAGAGAGAGGCACACGTTCATTTTTTCTGAATATGAACAAAAACAAAAGCATTTGCTGCATGGTGTGAATTGGAGGAATCTTACATTATGGAGCTGGTGCTTGTTGCCTGATAATGGACAAGATTAGCCTCACTTTTCTGTAACTAAGCCTGTAATGGTGTCACAGCCTATTTGATGCCAATTGGTGTTCCTGGGGTCCGTGTATAAAGCAACCTTTGCAAATGAGTAGTCAAAATGGTTGGAATAAGGAATAAAACCAGAGAGTAAAAAATGAACAGCTAATTCAACACTTAATTTCTTTTAATTTTGAAAGTCTTACATATGTGCTGCATTCTTAATGGGTAGGATGTTGATGATGGGGGAAGAGTTTTAAACTGTAAATTTATTTTCACCTGAGCTGCAGAATTCAAACCTGGCATGCCTTCCACGTAATGCAGTTTGACAGTTCATTTGAAATAAATGTGCCGATAACCCTTAAAAGTGGTAATAAAATACTCTTTGCTCTACTGTACAGATGATTAATACCACTAAAGTAATTAAATTCCATTAGGCTGAGGTTCACATACCCAAGGAATTGGTGCCAGGATTTAGTCGTTCTCTAGCGAGGACAAAAGACTAATGCCTTTTAAAGCCATGTTTCACCAGGAAAATCCCAGGGAAGTCTATATTAACTTAGGACATCTGCTTGTTGTGATTGTTTGAGGTATTGATGCATTGGATCATTAGCAGGGTAGCGTGAACTAGTGTTTTCCTGTTGACAAGGATCTCTCACCAGGAGCTGCTAGCTTTCTGCAAGGGGAGAGAGAAAGCAAAGCAGGGCAGCCAAGTTGAGTCCTGTGAATGGCTTTGACTTACAGAATTATTGCTAACAGTATAGTCTCTGATGGTAGGAAACTGCATTTTGCCCCCAGCCATTTTTCCCAAGATCAAAGCCAAAGTAACTCTGTCTCCTGCTGTTTTGTAGCTGTAGATTCTTAAAGACTGGCATTATTGTCATCGATGAACAGTTTGCCCCCTTTCAGATGGCTGCAGTAATGACCCACGGGGGAGGTAGTGGTTAGGCAGTGCTGACAATGTGACCAGGTGCTGCAGCATAAGCGTTTCATTAAATATTGAAGCAATGGTTTTCAGTTACAGTGGCAAAAAGGAAATTTGGTCTATGTCCAAATATGTGGCTATTTTTTTTCTTCAACCTCTTCTAATCACATTATTTTTTGCATGACCTTTCTGCTGGTAATTAGCTGCCACCCTGAAAAGCATTGTGGGTAATATATCTAACGTAATTCTGCATTCCTCTTTACACGCTGGTAATCATTCTTAGTGTGTGAATGATTTACTTACCATTTTTTGTCTTAAAATATGCAAACCATAAAAAAACTTTATGACTATTTTGGTTTTCAGAAGTACCCAGTGAAAGAATTTTGAATTTTCCAGGGAAAGATAGTGTGTAGAAAGAAGACTCAAGGACATGTTAGAGTTGGGTTCTTTACATGTATCATGTGGAAAACCATTTTGTAACTTCAGCACCTTGTGTGCATTTGGGGAATGTTAAATATGTCTGTGTAATTTGTGGAACTGAGCTCATAATAGAATTATATCATTTCTCAAAGAACGTAGTTTCCACTTCAGTAGAACAGAGTGTTCAGCCTGTTGTAACAACAGCAATGTTGGCTGGGTTACGTCCATGCATTATTTTTTTCATAGTGCATTTTTTGAAGACTTCTCATAATACATGGATTTCACATTTTTGGCACCAAAATAAATTTACCGTTTATTCCATTTTCCCACAACTTTTTGAAGTGCTCTAGGATGTCTTGTGGCAATCTACCTTATGACTTCTTGAAGCTCTGTCATTCCAGAATCCTTTAAGAGAAAGTGGGACTTTACATAGGTGAGCACTAATAAAGTAGAATAAAGTTTCACACACTGAAAACTCACTGTGAACTTCTGGAGGAAAACTTGGTGCCCGTCAGAGAAGATGAAAAATGAGATACAACCAAAGTGTACCATAAAACAAAGCAAAACAAAAGTTCATCAGAAAAGAACACAGAATTTAAATAATTTTCTCCCTGCTTATCCCTACCTTGAAAATCTTACCTACTGGGACTGGTACTATGGCATATTGGGTAAAGCCACCACCTATGACACCAGCATCCCATATGGGCACTGGTTTGAGACCCAGCTGCTCCACTTCAAGCCAGCTCCCTGCTAATGTGCCTGGGAAAGCGGAGGAAGATAGCCCAAGTCCTTGGGCCTCTGCTCCCATGTGGGAGACTTGGAAGAAGCTTCTGGCTCCTGACTTTGGCCTGGCACAGCCCTGGCCATTGTGGCTCTCTGGGGAGTGAACCAGCGGATGCAAGATCTCTGTCTCTTCCTCTTTCCTTTTGTCTCTGACTTTCAAATAAATAAATAAATCTTACAAAAAGAAAAGAATAGAAAATCTCACCTACAGCTAAATCGCTATTTTAAGCTCTTAAGTTTTCTGAAAAGTCAAATAGAGTTTGAGTTCAGTGTGCTAGCTTTCCATATTTAAATCAGCTTCCTCACATCATTTCACAAAACTCTGTTGCTTCTCTACTAAATACGATTGTGGTTTGGTATAAGATTACCATTAATCCGAGAGAGAAACTAAACTGCAATATGTGAGTATTATGTTTTAGATGCACTAAATTGGCCCATGAGTCACAACGCAATCTATTAACCATACTAACAAAAAATTCTATGTCAATTTCCTTCCTTTTTGTTTTCCTTATAGTTAGGAAGAACTCAATTAAAATGTCATTGTAACCAAACTTGCAATCTCTCTCTTACTCTCTGTCTTGTTTCATCCTAATTCCTTTGCTGTCCTTACTCAAATTCATTGATGTTAAATGGATGTAACAATAAGAAAAAAACCCTTAAAACCATGAGTGCTTACTAAACCAAACAGGTCTTCATTTTATGACTGGTATTAATCAGATGAAGCAACTTTTAAAAGGATGTGTAAGAATTTCAACTATTTAAATTTATTATTATTGGGTTTTAGCTGCTCACAACATTGTAGGAAATGACTAAATCTCACTGATCAATTCTTATATGGAATAGAAAAAAATTGAGGTGGTTGAGTATGGAAGTAAATAATGAATAAAAAAAAAAGGAAGACTTGTCTGTCTAGAAATGTAATTGCTTAAACCAGTCAATGCTTACTTGATATTATCATTTAGTTATTATTTTCATTTTGAAGATTTTTTTATAGTATCGAGTGTTTCAAATAAAGACGACAACTGAATGAGATTCTAGGGTTTCACTATGATACAGAAGTCAACACCACATTCCTCATGACAGTGCCTTTGCTTATAGTGGACATAGCCAAAACAATTCCTAAGAAATATTTAAAACAATATATTTATCTGTTTTCAGGTCCTGGGTGGAATAGTTTCTCTATCTTCAGAGTTTTCACAAGCCATGTTGGCATATTCAAAGTTCAGTATAGTGGGATTGAAATATTTTTGGAGAAGTCAGTGTGTAGTGAAGTCCCTTTTCTTATGATAATGCGAACATTGTGTTTTGACACAATTTCCTCTTCATTTCTTCATGACAACTTGGACGTACAGTTTAAATTATTCCCCATTATTCCACTGTATTCTTTGGGCTTCTTTGAAACACATAAATATTAAGGACAGATTAATGACAGGGAACATGTCCAAAATACTATTGGCAAGAATAACATGACCAAATGAGAATTATTTGTGGTAGTTAGAGAAAAGATTGAGAAACAGTTAAGTGGAAAAAGAGGGGATCTTTTTTCTAAACTAGTAACCGAATTGCCTCTATTGACAAGATTGTGTTAACTTCTAAAAGATTTTATTTTTATTTTTATGCCTTGTTGACTGATATAAGTGAGATTTTTAACTTTCACATTTCTGTGAACTTTTTAACTTTTACCTTTCACTGTCTGTATTCAGATAAAGCCCTCTGTTTCAGAACATTCTATATGTTGCAAAGTAATTTTAACTACATAAATCAATAAGCACTTATTAAGCAACTCTAGACATATTCCAAGGAATACTTTGAATATTGTACTTTGATTTCATACTTTTCATTTGTAGAGATTGTGTCCTGGAGATGCTGGCCTTGAGAGCCTTGCAGGCTGCTTTTGACATTAAATTATCTATTTTGTAGAACAGCATTCGCCCATGGAAAACAACAAAGCATTTCTGTGCTAAAGTGGAAAACTGATACTCTTCCCACTTCACAGACTTTAAATTAATTCCCTAATAAAATATTTCTTTTTAATTTTTTTTTTTGCATAGGGTGCTCACTTTTAGTTTCTTTTTAGGGGTTGAGCTATTTGATCTTGCCAGAGAGAGCCAGAATTCGATTGCCCCCAAGGTCAGTGCAAGGCACACTTAAGGGAAACGTAAGGTATTTTGTTCTCTAAAGATTGGAAGTTTCTCTCTCTCTCTCTCTCTCTCTCTCTAATATATATAAATATATATATTTAAAGATTTATTTATTTATTTCAGAGGCAGAGTTACAGACAGTGAGAAGGAGAGATAGAAAGAAAGGTCTTCCTTCCATTGGTTCCATTGGTTCACTCCCAAAATGGCTACAACAGCTGGAGCTGTGCTGATCCGAAGCCAGGAGCCAGGTGCTTCTTCCCGGTCTCCCCTGCAGATGCAGGGGCCCAAGGATTTGGGCCATCTTCCACTGCTTTCCCAGGCCACAGCAGAGAGCTGGATTGGAAGAGGAACAGCGGGACTAGAATTGGCACCTATATGGGATGCCAGCGCCGCAGGCAGAGGATTAACCCCCTGTGCCACAGCGCCGGTGCCTCTACATATTTTTTTTTATAAAACCATAAAATTGTCATAAAATTAGTGAATTTAGGAAAGAATAAAGATTTATATATTCATTCTTTACATATAAAAACACACCATAAAATTGTCATAAAATTAGTGAATTTAGGAAAGAATAAAGATTTATATATTCATTCTTTACATATAAAAACACACAGCTGAGTTCTTAGAGTTGATTCCTCAAGTTATTAAATACTTTTGTACTTAATCCATTTCTTGATTAAAGTGATTGAAATGGTAAAAAAAAAAAAAATTAAAATCTTCACTTAATGCTGTATAATTGTTCAGACCTGGTTAAGGCCACTCTTAGGATCATTGGTTACTATCCTCAACCTGTCTTTTATGACCTTGTCTAAATATGATCAGAGTCGGGGAACTTGGAAGGCTTCCATAGCCTTGGCAACTCATGACGACAGCCTAGGGTGGTTACTGGCGCCATAAACTAGAGTGTCAATTTGTTGGGTCAACAACAGGAGCCACTGTGCGCTTGCTCCTGATGTGGGATCTCTGTCCTTAATGTACTGTACATTTTGATTTAATGCTATAACTAGTACTCAAACAGTATGTTTCACTTTGTGTTTCTATGTGGGTGCAAACTGTTGAAGTATTTATACTAAATTGATCTTCTGTATATAAATAGAATTGAAAATGAATCTTGATGTGAATGGAAAGGGAGAGGGAGCGGGAGAGGGGAGGGTTGTGGGTGGGAGGGAAATTATGGGAAGGGGAAGCCATTGTAATCCATAAGCTGTATACTGGAAATTTATATTCATTAAATAAAAGTTAAAAAAAAAATCTTAAAACCCTGAAGTGCCGGCATCCCATATGGGTGCCAGTTCTAGTCCTGGCAGCTCTTTTTCTATCCAGCTCTCTGCTGATGGCCTGGGAAAGCAGTGGAAGATGGCCCAACTCATTGGGCCATTGCACCCATGTGGGATACCTGGAGGAGGCTCCTGGCTCCTGGCTCCTGGCTTCTGGCTTCAGATCAGCCCAGCTCTGGCCGTTGCCACTGTTTAGGGAGTGAACCAGTGGATGGGAGACCTTTCTCTCTGTCTCTCCCTCTCACTGTCTGTAACTCTACCTGTCAAATAAAAAAAAATAAAAATAATTATTTGAAAGGCAGGGAGAGACACAGACAGACAGACACAGAGATGTTCCATCCACTGGTTCACTCTCCAAATACCTGTAACAGCCTGGGCTGGCTCAAGTTGAAGCCTGGAGCCTGGGTGGCAGGAACCCTAGTACTTGACCCATCCCTTGCTGTCTCACAGAGTGTGCATTAGCAGGAAGCTGATGGGAATCAGAGGAGCCAGGACACAAACCCAAAGTTCCGACATGGGATGTGGCATCTTAAGGTCTGTGCCAAATACCCATCCCAGGACTGCAGATCTCAAAGGATCCGAGGAATGGAGTTAGAAGATGGGGACTAAAACACAGATTGGCGTTTTTAGCTGAGCCACCGAAGGACACCATGAAGGAGGGGGAGAGGTAGAAGCAAGAGATGTGTCAATAATTGTTGCTAATAGGGAAGTACCCCACTCCCATCCCCCAGCCAATTTGGGGAATGGGCGAATAGGGACCATTTAGCAAAGGCAAAGAAAAAGTTCCAAAGAGACAGAAATATGTGAATGGAGGTGAGTACAGGCAGTACTTGAGGAGGGAATGTTGCTTCTCCTTTCTTAGAGCTGTCACTTAATGTTAAAGAGTGACAGATTTGCTGGCGTCCTGGAATGTGAAGAGCCTCAAATAAGCATAAAAAGCAATCTAGAGCTTTTCTTCTTGCTTTTGTTTTCTTCATTTTTGGTTTTGTTTTTTAAGATTTATTTTTTTTTGAAAGTTACACAGAGAGAAGGAGAGATAGAAAGGTGTTCTGTCCACTGGTTATTTCCCCAAATGACCACAATGACCTGGCCTGCGCCAGGCCAAAGGCAGGGGCCAGGAGCTTTTTCCAGGTCTCTCCCATGGGTGCAGGGACCTAAAGACTTGGGCCATCCTCCCCTGCTTTCCCAGGCTCATTGGCAGGAAGCTGGATCAGAAGTGGAGCAGCTGGGTCTTGAACTGGTACCCATATGGTATGCCAGCACTGCAGGTTGTGGCTTAACCTGCTGTGCCACAGCAGTGGCCTATGGGTTTTTTTTTTTTTTAAGATTTTTAAAAAATTTATTTATTTGGCCGGTGCCGTGGCTCACTAGGCTAATCCTCCGCCTAGTGACGCCGGCACACCAGGTTCTAGTCCCGGTCGGGGCACCGGATTCTGTCCTGGTTGCTCCTCTTCCAGGCCAGCCCTCTGCTATGGCCCGGGAGTGCAGTGGAGGATGGCCCAAGTGCTTGGGCCCTGCACCCCATCGTGGCTTAACAGTCTAATCCTCCGCCTTGCGGCACTGGCACACTGGGTTCTAGTCCCGGTCGGGGCGCCAGATTCTGTCCTGGTTGCTCCTCTTCCAGGCCAGCCCTCTGCTATGGCTAGTCATACTGAAAATAAATCAATGAAATGTATATTAATAGAACAAAAAAGAAAACTATATGATCTTCCTAATTCATTAAAGGGAAAGAAAATGACAAAATGGCCAGCGCCACGGTTCACTAGGCTAACCCTCCACCTGTGGCGCCAGCACACCAGGTTCTAGTCCCGGTCGGGGCGCCGGATTCTGTCCCAGTTACCCCTCTTCCAGGCCAGCTCTCTGCTATGGCCCGGGATTGCAGTGGAGGATGGCCCAAGTGCTTGGGCCCTGCACCTGCATAGGAGACCAGGAGAAGCACCTGGCTCCTGCCTTCGGATCAGCACAGTGCGCTGGCGGCAGCATGGCGGCCATTGGAGGGTGAACCAACGGCAAAGGAAGACCTTTCTCTCTTTCTCTCTCTCTCACTATCCACTCTGCCTGTCAAAAAATTTAAAAAATTAAAAAATTATAAAAATTTATTTATTTATAAAGATAGAATTACAGAGAGGCAGAGGCAGAGAGAGAGATCTTCTATCCATCGGTTCACTCCCGATAGTTCCAACAGCCAGACCTGGGCTGATCCAAAGCCAGGAGCCAGGAGGTTCTTCCAAGTCTCCCACATGGGGGCATCTTCTACTGCTTTCCCAGGCCATAGCAGAGAGTTGGATCAGAAGTGGCGCAGCCAGGATGCGAACTGGCACCCATATGGGATGCTGGCATTGTAGGTGGCAGCTTTACCTGCTGCTACGCCACTGCACTGGCCCCTCTGGGGTTGTTTTTTATTTATTTATTTATTTATTTTTTATTGACAGGCAGAATGGACAGTGAGAGAGAGAGACAGAGAGAAAGGTCTTCCTTTGCCGTTGGTTCACCCTCCAATGGCCACCGCGGCCGGCGCACCGCGCTGATCCGAAGGCAGGAGCCAGGTGCTTCTCCTGGTCTCCTATGCGGGTGCAGGGCCCAAGCACTTGGGCCATCCTCCACTGCACTCCCGGGCCACAGCAGAGAGCTGGCCTGGAAGAGGGGCAACCGGGATAGAATCCGGCACCCCGATCGGGACTAGAACCTGGTGTGCCGACGCCGCAAGGTGGAGGATTAGCCTGTTGAGCCGCGGCGCTGGCTGGGGTTGTTTTAATCAGTACTCTGTCAGAGGAGGAACTAATGTAGAGGGACTTGATGAATTTAAGTCCCAAGCATTATTTCAGTGCTTTGCATAATCCACCTTATTTAATACTCTCAGAATCAGTCCAGGTAGTCCAGTCAGTGGACTCCTGGCATTTGTCATCCACAGTTAAGACTCCTCAGGAGTCACTCTCTAATGTATCATGGCATGTAGGAGTTTTAATTATGCTGGAAAATGATGCTGGACTGTTCCATGCAGCTACTGTGTGGGAGCAGGAACTTAGTGAGTGCACCAGGCTAATCTAGAAACATCCACACCTTCACATGACTTCAGTGTCTCTTCTCAATAGAGATTTTTTGTGTCTTAAATATCTTTTTGTCCTTAAATTTTAATTTTTTTAATTGGTTTCCCTTTTTGAGTGTAAAAAACAGCATTCTCTGAAAGAAGTCAAGTGAAAGAAAATGTGAGTCATGAAGCTATTTTGAGGAGTCAAAAGTTAGTCTTCAAATAAAAGAGGAAACTTCAGTGAAAATTACAGATAATGAAATTTATTTAATAGACATCATAAATTACATAGACCTATATTTATCAGACCTTCAGGGGTCTGAGGAAGTTGCTTAGTTTTTTTTTAAAACTTACATTATTGCATTTCATGAGGGATATTATATATTATAGTGGTATTTGGAAATTTAAGAATTTGAGGGTATGAGTTATAGCCCTTGTATTGACAATGGTGTATGCTATTATTGCCCTCATTTTATAAATGAGGTAACAAAGGCACGAAAAGTTAAAACAGTAAATCAGGAGCACCCAGGTAGCCAAGGGGAACTGGACTAAACCTGCCTCTGCTGCTTTAAAATTTTTAGGAAAAAAATCTTTAAAAGTATAATCTTACTTCATTTGCATCAGCGAGGTTGAATCTTATAAGTAGATGGCATCTGCGTTTTCAGAATTTCAAGTCTACTTGTATCATTGGTTTTGAACAGATTCCAAACATCTTAATGACAGTCTGGGAAACTCTTCATTTCTTTGCAAGTGCCTTCTTATCCTTGACATATTATGAACTTGACTGCTCTAAGTTAAAAAGAGCCAGTGGTAGGGTAGGCTTCTGACCTAGCAGTGAAGATGCCTGTATCCCATACCAAAGTAAATGAATTCATTTCCTAGCTCTGCTCCCAGGTCTAGCTTCCTGCTAATACTTGAGCAGCAACACAGGATGGCTCGAGTAGTTGGGTCCCTGCCATTCATTTGGGAGATCTGGATTTTCCTGACCACTGGCTCTAGCCCTGGAACAGACTTGACTGTTTTGGCAACTGAACCAGCAGATGGAAGCACTCAAGCTGTCTCTTTCTGCCTCTTCAATAACAAAAATTACACCCCACCCCCATAAAAACTTAGTAAAAACTGGAGCCAAATAGTATTGGCCTATTAGAATCAATTGTTATATTCTTGTGACTTTTGTAAACCATTGTTAAACATAGCCATTATTTAAAAAATAAAACTTACATACTATTAAATTAATTATGTTTTTAAAAAATATAATAGGGGCATGCATTTGGTGTAGTCGCTTTTTTAAAACTTTTATTTAACAAATATAAATTTTGAAAGTACAACTTGGGCCGATGCCGTGGCTCACTTGACTAATCCTCCCCCTGCAGCGCCAGCACCCCAGGTTCTAGTCCTGGTTGGGGTGCCAGATTCTGTCCCGGTTGCCCCTCTTCCAGTCCAGCTTTCTGCTGTGGCATGGGAGTGCAGTGGAGGATGGCCCAAGTGCTTGGGCCCTGCACCTGCATAGGAGACCAGGAGAAGCACCTGGCTCCTGGCTTCGGATCAGCGTGGTGCGCTGGCCACAGCGCGCCAGCCGCAGCAGCCATTGCAGGGTGAACCAATGGTAAAGGAAGACCTTTCTCTCTCTCTCTCACTGTCTACTCTGCCTGTCAAAAAAAAAAAAAAAAAAAAAAAAAAAAAAAAAAAAAAAGAAAGAAAGAAAGAAAGTAAAACTTTTGGATTATAGTGATTTTCCTCCCATAACCACCCTCCCACTAACAAACCATCCCATCTCCCGCTCCCTCTCCCATCCCATTCTTCATTAAGATTCATTTTCAATTATCTTTATATATAGAAGATCAACTTAGTATATACAAAGTAAAGATTTCAACAGTTTGCACCCACACAGATACACAAAGTGTAAAGTACTGTTTGAATACTAGTTTTACCGTTAATTCGCATAGTACAATGTTGCAGTGGATTCATTTCTGAGAGGAGGAGCGTGGTGGGGGCAAGAGGCATGGAGTCACCACACAGACGCCAGGAGTCGGGTGAAAGCAGGCCTGAGGCGAGTAGCCCACAGATTCATTTATTTCAGTTGCTACAGCTGCTTATATAGCCAAGGCAGCCAATCCGTAGGGGCGGTCTTTGCCCTAACCAATCACAGCCTGTTGCCAGGAAGTTTCCAAAGCCATCCAATCACAGCCTGTTGTCAGTCAGGCTCTGTTGTCATGTGGTTTCCGAAGCCATCCAATCACGGCCTGTTGCCAGGCAGTTTCTGTTGTCAGTGGCTATCTTGGCATGACCTTCTCACCTTCTCATTACACCACAGTACAACACATTAAGGACAGAGATCCTACGTGGGGAGTAAGTGCACAGTGACTCTCGTTGATTTAACAATTGGCCCTCTTATTTATGACATCAGTAATCACCAGAGGCTCTTGTCTTGAGCTGCCAAGGCTATGGAAGCCTTTTGAGTTCACAAACTCCGACCTTATTTAAACAAGGCTATAGTCAGAGAGGAAGTTCTCTCCTCCCTTCAGAGAAAGGTACCTCCTTCTTTGATGGCCCGTTCTTTCCGCTGGGATCTCACTCACAGAGATCTTTCATTTAAGTCTTTTTTTTTTTATGCAGTCGTTTTGATGTTGCTTGAGACACTTCCTTTTATTCTTTTAAAGATTTATTTATTTATTTGAAAGTCAGAGTTACACAGAGAGAGAAGGAGAGGCAGAGAGAGAGAGAGAGAGGTCTTCCATCTTTTGGTTCACTCCCCAATTGGCCGCAGCGGCCAGAGCTGTGCCCATCTGAAGCCAGGAGCCAGGAGCCAGGAGCTTCCTCCGGGTCTCCCATGCAGGTGCAGAGCCCAAGGACTTGGGCTATCTTGTACAGCTTTCCCAGGCTATCACAGAGAACTGGATTGGAAGTGGAGCAGCTGGGACTTGAACCGGCACCCATATAGGATGCTGGCATTGCAGGTTGCGGCTTTACCTGCTACACCACAGCCTTGGCACTGAGATACCTGCTTTCCATATCAGAGTGCCTGGATTTGAATCCTGTCTCTCTGCTGATGCATACCCTCAGAGGCTGCAAGTGATGGCTCAATTACTTTGGTCCCTGCCCACCACGGGAGTCCTGGATTGAGTTTTGAGCCCCTGGCTTCTGCCTGGCCCAGCCTTGGTTGTTGCAGGTATTTGAGGAGTGAACCAGAAGATGGAAGATCTTTCTGTCTTTCTGTCTCTCTCTGCCTTTCAAATAAAGTAATTAAAAAAAGTTGTGGTATTGGCTGGCGCCGTGGCTTAACAGGCTAATCCTCCACCTTGCTGCGCCGGCACACCGGGTTCTAGTCCCAGTTGGGGTGCCGGATTCTGTCCCGGTTGCTCCTCTTCCAGGCCAGCTTTCTGCTATGGCCCGGGAAGGCAGTGGAGGATGGCCCAAGTGCTTGGGCCCTGCACCCGCATGGGAGACCAGGAGAAGCACCTGGCTCCTGGCTTCGGATCAGCATGATGCACCGGCCGCAGTGGCCATTGGAGGGTGAACCAACGGCAAAGGAAGACCTTTCTCTCTGTCTCTCTCTCTCTCACTATCCACTCTGCCTGTCAAAAATTAAAAAAAAAAAAAAAGTTGTGGTACAGGTATGGTAGGTGTTTTAAGCTACTGCCTGTGATGCTGGCACATTGTATCTGAACACCTGCTTAAGTCCTGGCTACTCTCCTTTCAATCCAGCTCCCTGCTAATGTGCCTGGGAAGGCAGTTGATGATTGCCCAGGTGCTTAGTTCTCTGTCCTGGCCCTCAGGCATCAGCCAGGCCCAGACATAGTTTTTTGTGCTATTGTGCAGTGATGCAGTAGATGGAAGATCTCTGTCTCTCTGTTTTCATTACTGTCTCTCCCTTTCTCTCTTTGCATTTCAAATAATTAAATAAATCTTAAGTAAATATGTATAATTGGTAATAAAAATTCATAATGTTTTAATTTATGAACTTTTACCATTATCTGTAGTCTTGAGGTCATTTTCATCTATTTGTCTTTATGCTATTGCTCATCATTTTCTCTATGTTTCTCATTATGTTGGTAACTTAAATCAGGCACTGTGGCAGTATTTATACCAAAAACCCACAGATGTTACAGTGAAGACTTTTTCTGCTACTTCGGAGAGCTAGCTGTTAAATCTTTGCTAGTGCACATCTAAATACACCATTACAAGTATTTGTGATTCTCTTGATTGTTCCTTTAGGGAACCTCAGCTAGCTTTCATCCACAGCAGCTCCAATCTCATGTTCATACTGTTCCCAGTAGTTAAAACTATTAGGATTGAGGGCAAGTTTCAAAATTCAAGTAAGCAAACATCATCTTATTCAAAACTAGTTTCCAGTGAGAGGAAATGAAGACAATTTGGCAGACTCTCATGTCTAGCACACGGGTTTCTTGGATTTTTACCCATGTGTCTATGGAAAGAAATCAAGACTGGATTTTTCCACCAGTTAGGGAGACCCACATACACGTATGAAACAGGAAAAAGTTCATTTGTAATGAATTTGACCAACTGCAACTCTTAGGGCAAATAACTGTTCTTCTTTAAGTAACCAATTCTTGAAAACAGAAGTGGGAATAAAAAAGGCACATAGACAGGCCTGTGATTGCAGATAAGAATTCACAGTATGTCAAGAACTGCTGGAAAGAAATGGGAGAAAGACAGGAACCTGTTTCTAGGCCTCACATTGCCCAAACCTGGGTTCTTGGACCCTTCCACCTCCCCTAAAATATGTTTCAACTGTGATCAGTTATGGGTGCAAGAGAGCAAGAGGGTGTTGTGTTTTCATTTTTTTTTCTTTTTGTTTTTGGTCTCCGGCGCACATTTGCAGCTTTGAAATTCATGTACATTTTCCTTCTTCATGCTAATGAGTCAGAGCAGATTTATATCACTGTGTTATTATGGGTGGTAGAGACTGTCTCCTTGAGAGTAATGGCATGTGATTGCTTACTCCATTACTTTCAATGGGACTCAGTCTTTGCCATCCTTGGGGACTCAATCCCATTGAAAGTAATAGTCTGAGACTGCCCACATTGTTACGGTGCCTTCAATTGGATTGAATTTATACTGATCGGTATGAGCCAGCTGCAAAAGTCTCATTTTTAAAAATGTGAAGCTGATAAAGTTCTTTTGGCCAGCAGTCGAAAAGTTTATGTGCCTACTTGAAGAATGTATTTTTTAAAAAAAATACTTAAAGCACATTAAATTTTAAACAATTAAAATTTTCTTTAAATTAATTAAAGTTTTTTTTTTTTATTATTATTTGAAAGGCAGAGAGACAGAGAGACTTAGAGACAGAGAAATCCCCCATCTGCTAGTTGACTCCCCAAGTGCCTGGGACTGGGCCCCAGGTAAAAGCAGAAAGTATCAACTCAATATAGGTCTCCCATGTAGGTGGCAGGGACCTAACCACTTGAGCCATCATCTGCTGCTTCTCATGGTATGCAGGAGGGTGGAAATAGGAGTAGAAACAGGACTAAAACCCAGGCACTCCAATATAGGATGCTGGTGTCCCACGAGATACCTTCACCACCGTGCCAAATGCATGGCCCAAAAGTGTATTCTAACCATTTAAAACATCTATTTCATAATGTTGAAATGTTTTCATATTTAGCCTCTAAAGTACTAGAGAAATTCACAATATTTCAGGCAAATTGTTTTTTAAACATGAATCCTCTTCTTAACTATTCTATATTCAGGCATTTCAGGAAGGCAAATTCTTTTGCTTGGACATTAATTATTTTCATGTTCTTAGAATAATGACTATTTATATAGCTGGAAAGAAACTTCACAGTACCACAGTTTAGATGAGGAAGCTGAGGTTTAAGTAAATTTGACATGGTCAAGGTCACAGAGAAGGCTAATTGTAAAGCAGAGACCAGAACAGCACAGTGCAGAATTTTCCAGTTGCACTTTAATCTTTAGAATTAGTCTATTTTTACACTTAGAAATACTAATGAGTTATTTCAGGGTAAATTACACATTGCTATTTACACTTATATAATAACACATTTGGATTCTTCTCATAAAACAAACAATTTAAGATCCTGCTAGTATAAAATGCTTTTCTGGTCAAAACATTCACTGGCATAGCAGCAGGGACAGGTATTTGGTGCAGTGGTTAAGCCACCACTTGGGACGCCCCCGTCCCATGTCAGAGTGTCTGGGTTCAGGTTCCGGCTCCATATCTGATTTCAGCTTCCAGCTAGTTTACCTTGGGAGCAGCAGGTGGTGATGGAAGTAATCTGTCCCGGCCACATATGTGATTGAATTCCAGACGCCTGAATTTGGCTTGGCCCAGCCCTGGCTGTTGTTGTGGCTGTTTGGAGAGCGAACCAGTGGATGGAAGATCTCTGTCTGTCTCTATTTTTCTGTGTTTCAAGTAAAAATGAATGTGTGAGTGAATAAATAAAGAAGTAGATATATAAATCATATGTCTGAAATCAGTGTGTGTGTGTATGTAAAACATTCATGGGGCAGGAAGAAAGAAGATATTGCCTAGGAGGCTGTTCAGAATGTGTGAGAAAATTCTAGATCTGCCACCTTAGCAGATCTGCCACCAACCTTTGATATAGCTTTACTCCTATATTTTATTTGTGTGAGAATTTAGAAGAATAACAGAGTTTTTGAAATATCTGCTCTGTTATTAGACAGTTAAAATGTCCAATCTTGGTGTAAAGTTCAATGAAATTAGCCAAGTGTAATTTTATATTTGGTTGATATTGTAGCTAAAACTTGGGTATGTAGAGAAAAAGAAAGTAGTTAATAAAATCAAGTAAAGTTCAGTTTGCACCTTGTCATGAAGTCTGATCACTTGTGAGTTGAAGTAAAGACCTTCATCTTTATTAGCAGTGTCATAGTGGAAAATATTGGCCAGTCCTAGATGTTCAGTGTGAAACAGTTCAGAGATTTGTCAATTATGTAGTGAAAATGAGGGACATGTTAGCTTTTACAATAATAGCATAAAAAGAAATTTAATTTATCATTGTATTCTTTGTCAATATTATTAATGCAAATATTACTGTTATATAGAATTCGACTACATCCACATGTGCAGAATGCATATCTAACTAATATTTGGATAGGTAATTGAATTATAAATGTATTAGTTATATTACTCTGGGGGAATCTGGTGTAACATGAGGGTGTAAATATGAATGTTCTCTAAAATCTCTTCAGTTTCTAGAGTCTATGATTATGTAGGTTTTGAAATTTTATTTTTAAAGATTTATTTTTGTTTATTTGAAAGACTCAGTTACAGAGAGAGGGAAAGATAGAGAGAGATGTCTTCTAGCTGCTGATTCTGTCTCCAAATGGCTGAAACGGTCAGGGTTGGGCCAGGTCAAAGCCAGGAACCAAGAGCTTCCTCCAGGTCTCCCATGTAGGTGCAGGGGACCAAGCACTTGACTCATCTTCTGCTGCTCTCCCAGGCACATTAGTAGGAACTGGATTGGAAGTAGAGTAGCCAGGACTGGAGCTGGTGTTCATATGGGATGCCAGCACTGCAAATGGCAGCTTAACCTACTATGCCACAAAGTCTACCCCTAAAATAAATTTTTAAAAAAATTTTTTTTTATTATTTTTGACAGGCAGAGTGGACAGTGAGTGAGAGAGAGAGAGACAGAGAAAGGTCTTCCCTTGCCATTGGTTCACCCTCCAATGGCCGCCGTGGCCGGCGCACTGCGGCCGGCGCACTGCGGCCGGCGCACTGCGGCCGGCGCACCACGCTGATCCAAAGGCAGGAGCCAGGTGCTTCTCCTGGTCTCCCATGGGGTGCAGGGCCCAAGCACTTGGGCCATCCTCCACTGCACTCCCGGGCCATAGCAGAGAGCTGACCTGGAAGAGGGGCAACCGGGACAGAATCCGGCACCCCAACCGGGACTAGAACCTGGTGTGCCAGCGCCGCTAGGCGGAGGATTTGCCTGTTGAGCCACCTCGCCGGCCCCCTAAAATAAATTTTTAAAATTTAATTTATTTGAAATGGAGAGAGAGAGAGAGAGAGAGAGAGAGAGAGAGAGAGAGAGAGAAGCAGAGAGGTCTCTCAGCTACTGGCTGGTTCACTCCTCAAATGCCCAACAGCTGGGACTGGATAAGGCTGAAGCCCACAGCCAGGAACTCAGTCCTGGATGGCAGGGACCCAATTACTTGAGCCATCACCTACTAGCTCCAAGAGTGCACATTATCAGGAAGCTGGAATCTGGATCAAAGCTGGAATTCAAAGCTGAGTGTTCTGGTATGGGATGCAAATGTCACCAGTGGTGTCTTAACTGTTACAAATGCCAGCCCCATTCATGTCATTTTACATATGTCATTTCAGTTACAGTATATTTCTTTTTATTATATAACAACACCTACAACACCTTTATTTTTTTAAAGTAAACTGCTGTATGATAATACAAAAAAAAATAACACCAGCAACACCACCATAGTAGCCAGTGTACTTACAGTTCAGGGTGGTGACTACTTTTGGCTATTCCTGGAGTAGGGATGGTGCTAGCTAAGTGGTGAGGAGAGTGAGGGATGATTCTGGGTGCTGATTATGTTCTGTTTCTTGATCTGGGCACTGGCTTCATGATTTTGTTTGTTTTGTGAAAATTTATTGAGTTGTACATTTTCCTGCATGCGTATTATACTTGAATATAAAATTTAATGACAGAAAAGTGACATGCAAATATAAGGAATATGGTTTCTTCATTTAAAACAATCTGAGACTCTAAGATATTTATTCCTTTTAAAAGTACTTCTGGGGGTTTGTTTTCATTTTGTTTTGTTTTTGTTTTTTCTCTCATAGTAAAAGGCAAAAGTTTAGCAAGACTATGTACTCTGGGCCAAATCCTTTCCTTTGTCTATTTTTGGGTAGCCTGTGAGTTAAGAGTGGTTTTCATATTTTTAAATAGCTGAAAGAAAATCAGAGAAAGTAGCATTTCATGATACATGAAAATGATATGGTATTCAACTTTCAGTGTCAAAAAATAAAGTTTTACTGGAATATAGCTACATCCATTCATTTCTGTATTGTCTACTTTTGTGGGTGGGGCTGGGATGGAAATTCTGCTTTTCTGCATTACGACTGCTTTTATACCACAGTGGCAGGCCTGAAATATTTACTACTTGGTCTTTTAAGAAAACATTTACTGATTCCTGGTAAGAGGGTCAACCTTAGGGCCTCGGGTAGGTTAATATTCTTACAATTTAAATGATATATGAAACTAGGCACCCAATGATATTAGCTAACTCAAGTGTTACCCACACTCGCCTGGGTATTTATTTTTGGAGCATGCATTCATTGTTCATCATATCCTATATGTGATTAATGAAAGCAAAAGCACTAGAGCTAGCACTACATTGAAAAAATATTTTCTTTGGGGTATTGCTCACTTTCCCTCATTTTTTCATCCACCAGTTTTCAGCATCATTTTGGAGCCAATCCATTTCCACCATCACAGAATTCCTACTGACTCAGTTCCTGCCCTTAGGTTGCTAGCTGGAACTCTGGATAATGTTTTGTGGTCTACATGTGGGATCACACTTGCCTTTGTCTTCAAGTGGTGAAGTGTTGACTTTGACCTTCAAGTATCTGTTCCAAGTTTTTCAGTTAATTATCTGTGCTTATTAAGGCCATTTCCTCAACTGGTATCAGCCACATCTGAAAGTCACCCCTTACACACTCTGAAACCTCCATGTAACTCTGTTGGCAACTTTCCATATTATGTCTCCTTGATCTGGTCACACATACAGCTTCCTGGACATGATCAATTGTAGGGACCTAACCAATATCAGTTGTCATTTTGCAAATGAGAATCTTTGAAAAGTAAGGAAAGAGTGCTCAAGTGTAGTCAGAGAAGGACATCGACTATGAGGTGCTAGAATCTGCACTATTCAGAGCTATGATCAAAGCAGTTCTTTACTGCATTGTGGTAATAGCTTGAGAAGGAACTTACAATTCACATCGTCTGAAGGAGAGGAATGGATGAATCAGCCATCCCAGATTGGAACTATGCCGTGATTCTGTAAGTCCTTCTTTTATGTTTTTCCTCATTTGTTCCAATATGAATACGGAATGAGAGCCTGTGGCCTTTGGGCAGTTTGTCAGAGGTGGCCATGGTGCACTCAGCTACATGGGCTATGGTGTGTTGTGGGGTTACTAGTATGGTCTTAGCAGTTGGAGAACCCACATTCAAATCCAGCACTGCTACTTTCTGGCTGGGGCAAGCTAGGCATCATCTCAGTGTTTCCATTTCTTTATCTACAAGGTGGGGATTAAATGAGTCCAAACATGTGCTTTGAAAGGTGTTCCATTAAAAATAAGTGTTTTACCATTATCTCTCAGAAGTGGAAATGTTTCCAAGAGAGTACTGGATGTCAGTAGAGAAATAAAATGGAATCAATAGTATATAAGGTAACTCCACATAACATTTATTTGCCTAAAACTCAATTACTCTTCAATATCTTAAAAAAAATCTTCTCAAGTCTTACTCGACATCTTACATTCATTCATTCATTGAACAAATGGTTACTGAACAGCTACTGAATCTAGGTACTCTGTAGGTCCTGGGAATGACATCAGAGAGGAAGGCCCATGTGGTTCTTTTAGGAATGAAAACAGGCCAAGAAAACCAACTAAAATAGCTGTGAAAGAAGTAGATATTGTGGTGCACTGTTGTGAGTGGACAACTCACAGTACTGAACAAGATAACTACAAGATGTCTGATTTTAACAGAGTGATAGGAGCAGGCAGGGGAACTTGATGAGAATAGTCAAGTTCAGACCTGAGGGATGTAAAAAATCCACATAGGTTTCCTTTGGAAAGGAGAGCATTCCAAGTGCACTGAACAGAGCTCCTGAAAATCCTGAGGGGGAAACCGTTTGTCTTGTTTTGAAGAAGACAGAGGCTGGGAAAGAAGATGATGGTGGAAAGAAGGCCAGGGACAGATCTTGTAAGACTGGGATAAATCTGGTTCTGGGTAATTTTATAGGATAGTTTGAGGGGTTGCTGCATGAAGAATGATAGTGCAAGAATTACAGTTGGAAGTCCATTGTGTGTGTGTTGGGGGGGGGTGCTTAGAATATATTTCTTATGATTTTTTGTGATCAAATTATACAGGGAGTCCAAATTGCCACTATAAGTGACTTAGGAGAGTACTTGGAAAAACTCCTGGAAAGGAGCAGGCTTGTAGCACAGCTGTTAAGATACCTGTATCTGATATTGGAGTAACCATTTCTTGTTTTGTTTATGAAAAGGAAAAATCTATGTTAATAAGCATATCTGTGAGATTTCAAAATGTGATGGGGATAATTGTTTTTGAAATGAGTGTTGGAGAGACCTGGTTGGAATGGCCTGATGGGAACACCTCAGCCATGTTCTGCTCAGGCAGTCTGAGTTTGTTGAAATTTCAGGTCTCTCTGGGGTTTATTTCCAATCAACTGACTGGCTTAGAAACTCATGATGTGGATTTTTGATGGCCAAATTAGAAAACAAAGTGCTATTCTCTTTAAAAATAAATCTTGAATTCAGGAAGTGATCTGGCTAGGCACTTGTATATACCAACTCTACATTCATGATGAATGAGTATAACATAGATAAGAAGTTTCACCTGGTTCCTCATTAATATGATTATATCCTGAGTTGGTGATGAGATGGGACAGGTTCTGAACTTGCCTGTTCTCACTGATTTATTCCACCATGAGAACCAAGTCAAGTGTATCCACAGGAGAACTAGCCATGCCACCTAGAAAAAGTGCATAATTGTTCTGAAAGGGCCTCTTCCCTTAGGAATGGGACGCAAAACCCAATGTGAGTCAAGTTATTAAACCTGGAGTTGGCTTTCCCTCAGCCCCTCCCTCCTTTGTACAGGCCTAATGCAGACAAATGCTCTAATCCTCCCATCCAGAGGTTGGCAGGTTGCCAGCCGTAGGGACATTAGCTCCTCATTAGCACCTTGTCATCTGCCCACAAATCCGCATCCCAGAACAAAAGTAAAGTGGCCTGTCCCCTTTGAAACTCTGACCATTGAAAGAAGGAATGTCAGCCCAAGGGGTTCCTGATTTTTATGAGTTAGGAGTAAAAGAGCAATTCATATATTATTTAGACTTAAGAGATTAATAGACATGTTGGTCCACAAGTCATTTAATCAGGTAAGACAGCATGGTTTAAGTTCTGATGTAAGTTCTATCAATTCAGATTCCAAAACTCACCTCTTGCTTCCAGATCAATTGGAGGCAATCTTTTCTTTTTGTTCTAGATTCTTGTCTTTGATGGTAATGATGATGATGATTACTAATAAGATAGCATTACAATGTTGCATAATAATAAAAAGAGGATGTTCTGAGAAGTAATTTGAGTAATTCTGTTCTAGGCAAGCAGAATTCACTTGAAGAAGTGAAGAGCATTCAATAAAGAAGCAATTTTCATCACCCTCTCCCTCCTCTTTTGTCCATAGATCCAAACTCGATCATTGGGTGATACAAAACGTGTCTATCCACGTACATGTGCATAAGGAAAAACTTTGCAGATAAATAACCCCAGATCTGTCAGAGCCATCAATTTAGGTTCCCACATCACCTAATCCTTTGGATCAATGCACAGCTAATTGAAAAAGGGTTAAGAATTTGGAATGGAGTGTCTTGAATTTAATTTTGTCCCTGCATGTAGAAATAGCCGAGAAAATTTATTTTAGTTCTGCAAACATAATCTTACCCTAAACTACACTCAAGCTCCAACAGAGCTCAGCTGTCCATGCAGCAGCCTTCGGTGTAAACTACAGATGGTGAGGTAGTCCCTCTATTGTAGGTGAATATTTTAGACCTTATTACCTTATTCTTTAAATGACCACTTTGGCTTGTGTCTGTTGGTTAAGGCCTTGGATGTGACTTTAAAAGGAATAAAACTTTTCTGACAAGAAAAAATTATTTTAGATCTCAGTTTTTCACCTTGCCTTCCACCCACTCAAGTTTTGAGAGTTAGACAATTTGAGGGGTAGAGGTATCTTTTCCATCTTCCCATCTTAGATTCATTGGCTGGGTCCCTGATAAAAGAAGACAGTTTAACATGAGAAAAACTTTCAAATTTATTTTAGATAGGCTTTACATGACAAATGGTCCTTCACAAGAAAGGGAAGACTCAGGGCAGGTGGTGTTGTGCATTCCCTATCACAGTGCTGGTTTAACTCCAGGCTACTTCACTTCTGGGCCAGCATCCTGGTAATGAACAGGAGGAAACAAATGATGGTCCAAGTATCGGGCCTCTGGCACCTTCATGAGAGACCTGGATGGAGTTTTGGGTTTCAGGCTTCAACCTGGTAGTCCCTGCTATGACAGACATTTGGGGAGTGAACCAGTAGATGGGATCAATCTCTCTGTATCCCTCTTTCCCCCCTCTCTCTCTGTTCCTCTGTCGCCACCGTGACTCTCTTTGTTACTCTGCCTTTCAAATAGGTAAATGAATACAAATTTAAATATAACTTATAGATTTGATAAAGAGTTGTAGTCTTGGAAAGAATATACTTAGAAAAAGGGAATATGATTCAGAAGTAATAAACTAGGGAGAATTTAGCAACACCTGTTTGTTCAGATTCCTGTCTGTGACCTTGCATCTTTAGAGCAAAGATGTTCATTTCCTCTGCATATGTGAGGATGCGTACCTCTTACATGAAGTCCTTTTGACTGGCTTTGGGGGGGAAATCAGAAAATCCTACAAGGTTTCATATCATGCTTCAGGGAGGAGGGCAGGGGAAAGCCGGGAGACCTTCATGCATATGCTGTTTCTCAAATTTCTTCAGTTTAAAATATTCAGTATTCACAGTTTTATATTTTGGATTAACATGGCCTGAACTCCATAAATAATTAAGAGAGTAATGGATAATTGCTATATTTTATCATTTGGCTTTAGTTGACAATTCTACTCTACCAATATTTTTTGAAGAGCTGGTCTGATTTTATACTTTGAATCTATGTCAATTTATATCTTTAAGTCCAATAACATAAATTACTTCTATAGGTAATGATGCAAATGCAATGATAAGATTGGTCAGTGTCCCAAAACATGTAGCCTGCTTTGTTGGCATGGAAATATTAAGACTTGTATTGTCTTTATAAGTGTTTATTTTCCAGATCACTATAAGATTTTAGGGTACATTTAACAGATTCATTTGAGATTTGGAGTGTTCAAGAGAAGGAGATGCCACTTTTTCAGAAAACAAGGAGCTACCTCTTTAAAATATGTTGTTTTAGTCACAAAAATATTCAAAAAGGAAAACATAACTATCAACTAGGACAGTGTCATTCACCTCCTGGAAGCCAAAAGGCTGCTTCTGATCACCATGGTGAGCCATAAGGCTCTGTGGCTCTTATTATCTTTTAATATTTGCTTTGTGTGTGTGGAGAGAGAAAGGTCCTGAACTGATACCATCCTGTCTATCTAGTGTGTGATGCATATTTTTATGCAGACAGATCAAACCCATGCCTCTGGCTGTTGGAGTCTAACTGCAGCTGCATCCACACTCCCTTTTGACTGGGCCCATTAATGGATGGTTCAAATTATTTTATAAAGAAGATATTTTTCAAAAATTAAAGGAATAGTCATTTGATGATATGTGTGTGTTTCACTGAAGAAATGATGTTTATGTGGTTACAAGGGTATATAAACAAAATTTGGTTCTCAGACATTTACCTGTATTTTTTTTTTAAGATTATTTGTTTATTTGAAAGGCAGACTTACAGAGAGAAAAAGAGAGAAAGAGAGAGAGGGAGGGAGGAGAGGAGGGAGAGAGAGACAGAAAAGAGAGATCTTTGATCCACCGGTTCACTCCCAAATGGCTGCAAAGACCAGAGCTAGGCCAAGCCGAAGACAGGACTCCAGAACTCCATCTGGGTCTTCCACGTGGCTGCAGGGATTCCCAACACTTGGACATCATCCACTGCATTCCTGGGTGCATTTTCAGGGAGCTGGATCAAAGTGGAGCAACCAGTACTCATATGGGATGCCTGCCTCATAGGCAGCCTAACCCAGCTTAACTCACTATACCACAACCCTGACCCCTATATTTTTGTTTTGTTTTTAAAGGCAGAGAGACAGAGACAGACATGCAGAGCTCATGTCCTTTGGTTTGCTCCCCAGATGCCTGCAAAGGCTGCTACTGGAACAGCCACAGCCTAGTCTGAAACTCAATCCAGGTCTTCTGTGGCAGAAACCCAACTAGCTGAGCGACCTGTCATGTCTCCCAGGGTCTGCATTAGCAGGAAGCTGGACTCAGGAGCTGGAGCCGGGCACCAAACTCAGGCATTCCCATGAGGGACTTGGACATGTTAACTGGCATCTTAACTACTAGGCAAATGCAGCTCCCTGTATCGTTTTTCTAAATGCACAGCCCCTCTAGTGTCATACATCTATATGAAAAGAATATTATGGTCTGGTTACCTAGTTTCTGTTCAAGTATATATACTGACAAGGAATCCAAGATATATAGCATTCATAGTTTGAGCTTTCAAATTCAGAAGTTATCACAAACATACTTCATAACTCAACAATACATAAAAGGTGTTTAAATAATAAATTTGGATGACAGATGTCATAAACATATATGAAATGGATATAGTCAGACCTAGCAAATTTTGAGATGTGGTTTCAATCACAGTATTTTTTGTTGGTTTTAATACATGATCTTAGGCAATTTTAAATTAAGGCAGGTGTCATCTTTAATTTATTGTCAGGTGGAAAGCACACTTATTTTGTACTCTAAGGATTTATTCAACTTAACACTGTAATTGCTAGCAATATACAAGCTCATTATATCACAATTTAGTGTATTTGATGCCAGCTGTTATGGAGTTAATGGCAAAGTCGAAAGAAATGACATAAAGCACACTCTTATGTTTAGTGCAGCCATCATAATATTACTGCTAAAGATCTCCAGTTGGCCAGGGAGTTCGCTTTAGTATTGCTTCTTTCCATTGTCAGAAGTGAGAAAATAACACTTCTTTTCTATTTTGCTAAATGTTAAACTTTTGTGTCTCCCTTAATGATTAAAAACCTCTCACATGTATTTTCCTTTCTCAAAGTTATTTTTGGCAAAGCTACAATTTCTAAACCTGTTTTCTTTTCATTGAAATGGGGTTTGAGAGGTGTCTGTATTAAAAATAAGAAGTTAATACTCTTTTAATTGGGTTATGTGTCGCTCAGTATTTTCCCCTCCTGGATCTAACTGAATTTCTCCTACTTATGTTCTAATAGAGTGTGTGGTTCTTAGGGGAACAATACCAAGATAAAAACAGCATAGCAACCTAAAATGAATTCAATAACAAAATTCTGAAAGAAAAATAATTTGCCTGCATTATAAAAAAAGTATATTTAAATACATTTTACATATACAGTTTTTATATGTTAATAGCTACAATAGTCATTATTATTTTCAAAATTTTGATGTAATATATCAGCTTTCTTAATACTCTGTGTAGTCTCAGTGTAAATCCACTGATACATTTGTGTTGCCTTTGGTACATTTGTAAAATTGATCAAAAATGCAAAATTTTCTTGGTTTATCTATGTGACTTCTGTTATCTAAATACATATATTATTTTTGATATACACAAAATGCAACACTTGATATTGTTTCTTACTATTGAACAGATGTTAAAATCAGAAGGTAAACCAGAAACTTTATATTTAATTATTGGAATACTTCAACTATTCTCCATCCTCTCCTTAACTGATGGATTTGGATTGATAATATTTATACAGTTTGTGCATTTGTGTGTGTTTAACTTAGGAGAAATTCACTGTACCTTCACTGTGTGACAGGTAAAAAAGGAAAAATACGTTTCCAGGAAATAATTTGCTAGTAATTGAGTCCAGCTATTTTCAGTACTTAACTTTTGTATTTTTTTCTTAAGTTCACCAAGATATGACATTTCATTATTAGATTTTTTTTAAATAGTCATTCACCAGATATTAAAGGATGCAATTGGTTTCAGTTCAGGCAGGTTTTAACTGCGTTTTAATTAGCTTAAAACATATGCTTCCATTTATCGTATTACGTGGAGTACATCCTATCCCATTTAGTTGAGTATTGAGGACTATTCTACAATATTGTGCTCAGGCTAAAACAATGAAATACTAATTGGATCCAGTAAAATAACTGTAACATTTCCGATTCCTATTAGACAGGTTACGTAAATTAGGCTAATATAAAATGGTGCTTAATAGAATTGCAAATAGTGTGATGATACATTCAGACAGGAAAGACAGTGAAAGGGGATTTTGGAGGAAATCAAATGCATTTGCATTACAATAAAACATTTCCTGCTGTGAGGGTTCTTGCAATGCTGGAAAAAAGCAACACTCCAGCACCACTCCCTCTTATTTACATAGGAATGCCTGCCCAACCTCTTCCCGTTCCTATGAACAGTAGTCTGTCAGTGACAGAAGAACGTGCAGTTTTAAGTCTGTTGATGGATATAGTTCTTTTGTTATTTTGTCGGGAGTCACATCTGAGATCTTTATATACCGCGTGTCTTTTTATGATGCGAATGTGCTGTCTAGCTTTTAACAACACTACCATCATTGGATTGGATTGATATTTCCTATTTGAGCGACCAAATGTCTTGTGTTTATTCTCATCTCTTCTTTTAAATTATTAGTCACTGGGTTGGATGGCTGGGGCATTTGTGTATGCTTTAATCATCCTAAAATGGATTTGAAACGAAAGTCATAATATCCTTTTCCTTCCCTGTCGCGGCTCCCTTGGACTTTTTGGTGAGCTTGAATAAAAGCCATGTCTAATATTTTAAATGAAGAAATTCGAGAAATTGACACAGGGTGCAGATGGGTAGAGTGATTCTTTTTCTAAAATCCTTCTAAACCAGCCCTAATTTTGTCTGTGTTCATTAGCAGTCCCCATGGCAAGTTTGCTTCTGTGTTTTTGGAGGAATCCAGAGCGAGCAGTTTCTGGGCTGAAAGGTGTTTCTGGGGAGATTTTTGAAGCCGTCCCTCAAAGGGAAAAGTTGTCCAATGGAGTGGGGAAAGGACTACATTTTTCCCTTGCAAATACACTGATAAAAGAGCTCTCGGCTGAACTCACAGGCACCCTTGAACCTTTCCGCTTGCTCCCAGCGCTCAGATCCCAGTGTTTCTGTGAAATGGCAGAGAGAGAGAGAGAGAGAGAGAGAGAGAGAGAGAGAAAGACACACACACACGCACACACACACAGAAGGAGAAAGAGAGACCATACTGGGGCCTAGCATGTAAATGAGCAAACCGCGTAAGAAAAGAAAATTTAAATCCTGTCCATTGTATTCTAAGCAGGTTGCTAGCAAGCCTTTGTGGAGCTGGTATAAAAATGAATCTCATCTCTTTCCTGGCATTACAAGGAAAAGCATACTTTATTTCCTCATTCACATCAGCAGTTTTATGCAGTTTTATCTTCAAAAAGGTTTTTGTTTTTCTTAGGAGTTTAATGTGTAACATTTTCATTCATGATACAAATTATTTTATCTGCCTCTGTGCCTCTGATTTAGACCTTAATCTTTAGTTGTGGAATTTGTCACTGTATTTATATTCACAGGTAGTTCTCCTCCTCTTTTAAAAAGTGTTGGAATTAATACTATTTGCTCAAAGGAACAGTGAGTTTTAAAGGCACTATATCATGTGGGGACATGCTCTCCTAGTGAAGCAAAGCAAGTTAGAATCTTCAAGATTCAAATTCCCTTGTCTTTCTGCTTTCAGCTGTGAAGAGAAGGATTTGATCTAGATGTAAAAGATGGGCATTGTACCCTAAAGGAGAAGTTCTGGACAATACGAATGTGTTTGGAGGCCAGGAGGAGGGGGCACCAGGGGCCAGGAAACAGTCATCAGGCCCCTCCAGCTGGACTCACTGAAGCAGGGTGGTCAGCCAGCCCCACGGGACATTTGGTCCACCAAACCAAATAGTCGTTCGTCTGGTTTTCCTCTCTCGCTCCTCGTTATATTGATTAGGGAAAAATACAGCTGACTGATTTATTTCAGCCTCATTTCATATAAGCAGAGTGTGGAAATCTTGAGATCTGTGTGTTTCTTTTCTTTCTCCTTGTTGACTTTTACAAAATTCCTGTACCATCTACTTTCAGATAGAGGCACTCACCACATTGTCCAAAGAAAGCTCCTCTTCTCCAGTCACTTAAAAAAACCTGCTTTGAAATCATTATTGATACATGGGAAGTTGCAAGAAACAGTCCAAAGAGGTCTCATGTACGCTTCACCTGGTTTGCCCATTGGTGACATCTGACACAGTCCTTGGAAACATCACCCAGGAAACTGAGATTGACACTATGACACTATCCATGGAACCTATTCAGATTCGATTAGTTTGACTTGGATTCACTTGCATATTAGTGCACATAGTTGTTTTTTTTCTAACCTTCCCTTTTAAAATTTATTTTCATCTACTTGAAAGGAGGAATAAGAGAGACAGAGAGAGAAAGAGAGAGAGAAAGAGAGACAGAGAGAATCTTCCATCCATTGGTTCACCCCTCAAATGCTGGCAAGAGCTGAGTCTGGGCCAGGTTAAACCCAGAAACTAAGAACTCTGTCCAGGTGTCCCACATGGGTAGCAGGGACCCAAGCACTTGAGCCATTATCTGCTGCCTCCCAGACTGTATCATCAGGAAACTGGATCAGAAGCCGAGCTACCAGGACTAATATATGGGATGCAGGTGGTCCAAATGGTGGCTTAACCCTCATGCCACAGTGTCTACCCTGTGTGTATAATTCTAAGCAATTTTATGAGATAATATTTTTAGTCATAGTTTTGTAGAAAAAAACAAGCAGCCCAGACAGTGGTGATATCTCACTAAATGTCTCATTATTTCAGCATTGAATGATAGCTAAAAGTAAATCTTTATTTCTTTGTTTTGTTGTTGTTGATCTGGTTGTTTAATAGAATGGACTCTTCACAGACAGAAGGAACATAAAATGTTTAGATGCAAAAGTGAAGCACTAAATTTGCTGGATATAATTATAACCAAGGTAAAAGCCCAGATAGCTAATTAATGTAATTAGATTTTTATCACAACTCAGACATTAATTTTTAATTACACTTAGAATTATAATTTTTAACCTTTCACACACACATGTGCGCACACACAGATAGAAGCTTGCTCCAACCCTACTTTTATCTCATTGATCACTAATCGCTTATGTGCACACACATATAAATAATCACACACAGAGATTGCATGGGTTTGTGGAGTACAAATGCCTTGGATCAAGGGTCAGCAAACTCTTGCTGTGCAGAATCAGATAGGACATATTTTAGGCTTAGCAGACCTTGCAGTTGGTTTCTGGTCCACTACTCAGTTCTGCCCTTGTAGCAAGAAAGCAGCTATTGGTGATACATGAATGAGTCTGGCTACCTTCCAAAAACACTTTATTTGTGGACACTGAAATTTGATTTTCATATAATTTTCACATGCCACAAAATTCTTTAGACTTTCATTATTTAAAATGTAACTGTAAACCCATCCTCAATTGCCAGGCATAATGGAAACTGTCTGTGGGCAGACAGCTTGGATCTGACCCCTGCACTACGTAATATGAGTGGGTGTGTGTGCATACACAAGTTTTCTCCATCCTACTGCAGTCTCATTCTCATTGTCACTTGAGGAAGCACAAACAAGTTGTGTGTGAGAAGCAGTTATGCTACCGTGAGAGAAGGCTCTTAATGCAATAGTACAGTAACAGTAGATTATTTTTTCTTCTCTTCATCTTCTTTTCAGCAGTTTAACATTGCATCAAAGGGAACAACTCAAGTTTCTAATTTTTTCCTATTTTCTTGTCATGGATATATTAGCAGTACATGATGCATACTAATTATAAAGTTGGCTGTAACAAGAGTTCCTCTTGTGAATCCATTTAAGAACTGATTGTTTACTATCTTTTTCTGTAAGTATAAAATTTTAATTATGCCACTGACAGGAACTGTGCGTGATACAGTGCTCTGCATTTATCACTGGGAGAGGGCCAGTTGCAGAGCTGTTTGACTTTGGAGAAATCCTGATGCGTTTGCAATGTTGAGCAGCAGGTGCCACATTATTATGTACAGAAAAGCAATTAGGAAGCATATTGGATGAATGGGGAGTGCATTAATATTAGCAAGTACATTTGTCAGTGGTTTTGATGCGAGTCTTTTTCTTTCCTTTATGCAACATTAAGATTGTGGCTCTCATAAATTCTCCCCTTAAATTGCCATCTGTTCCCTTGTCAGGCAGTAGTGAGGTAGAGAAAAGTTTTCTTGACAAAATGAAAGGAATTTCTTTTATTTAAAGTAGAAGCAAAAGGGCCTATAGAAAGTTGCAGAATTGTAGGTTGTGCAATTCAGCTTTGCCTGTGTTAAGTAATTACCTTTGAATGTAACATTAACTGTGGAACCCTTTGATTTTTACAAGTTGCTATTTTTTTCCCAGTCATTTCATGTATTTTAAAATTCAATAGGAAAGGGTTATAATTAGATTAATGCAATGACAACTAGCAATTGGCCATTTGGATTAGGAAGTTGAGGAAGGAATTGCTGATGTTTTATTTCAGTACAAGTGCATCTTTTCCATTCTCCTAGCCCACGGCTCTGTTTCCATCCTGAAAGGGTTTAATATCACTAGAATGTCACCTCTCTTTAGACATCTATTTCAGAAATAAACAACATTCAGTACAATAACATCTGAGAGAAATTCCGTGCACAATGTGTACTACAACAATTGGATATTATCTTCATGACGAACTTGGGTATATACTTACTATCAAATTTTCCAATCTCTTCATTAACTGGAAAATATAGTGAATAGTGATCTTGGTTAATTCAGTTTTCTGGTTAATCAAAAGGTAATATAATTCCTTTAATTCCAACCACTTTAACGGAAATTTTTTTTTCTTGAATATATTCATTCACCTCTTAACTTCAGCAAGGGAACATATAGATAATTGTTAAAAATGTGCTTTTATCTCATGCATTTTCAGCAAGGCCTTAGAATATACGAAAAGTTGGGCTAAACTTGTGCCTAAAATAGAGCACAGCATAATCTAAAATTTTTATTTTCTTAAAATTGTTGTTATATATTTTTATCTACTTGAAAGGCAGAGTGACAGAGACACGTGTGTGCTCATGCGCGCACGTGTACACACACACGCACACACAGAGAGAGAGAGAGAGATGGATCTTTCATCTGCTGGTTCACTCTCCAAAAGCCCACAAATAGCCAGTCCTAGGCCTGGCTGAAGCCAGGAGCCCAGAATTCCATTTAACTCTCCCACATTGTTGGAAGGGACTGTCCCAAGCAGTGGCTTAACCAGCTGCCTCACAGTAACCACCCCAACATAATTTTTTTTTAAAGATTTATTTATTTACTTGAAAGAGTTACACAGAGAGAAGGAGAGGCACAGCTCTGGCTGTCTTCCATCCGCTGGATCACTCCCCAGTTAGCCGCAACAGCCAGAACTGTGCTGATCCGATGTCAGGAGCCAGGAGCTTCTTCCGGGTCTCCCATGGGGGTACAGGGGCCCAAGGACTTGGGCCATCTTCTATTGTTTTCCCAGGCCATAGCAGAGAGCTGGATTGGAAGTGGAGCAGCCAAGACTCGAACCAGCACCCATATGGGATGCTGGCACAGCAGGCGGCAGCTTTACCCACTATTCCACAGCGCCAGCCTCCCCAACATAATTTTTTAAAATGGTTAGAAGTGTCAACTTACCTTTTTTTCTTTTTCCAAAGATATTTTTTGAAAGGAAAATCAAGTTAGTTTAGGTTTGGATTGAGTTGATGTTGATCGTAGCACAGAAAAGGTGGAGCCCACTTGAGTCATGTAGGTTCATGGCTGAGGCTTCTACAGTGAGAGAGTAACAGAAAAACATGTACATTTATTTAGTGTAAGTTTTACATGACATGGGAGACTTCCTAAGGAAATGAAGACCCAAAGTAACAATTAAACATGTATGTTTTTATGCTAGATTTGATGAAAATTGGATACTTGTGGGTTCGTGTAATAGGACAAAGGGTAATATTTTAAAAACTGAGAAAAAAAAAAAACCTGAGTGACGTGCAGATTCCTCACTGCGATGCTTCATTTTTAGAGGTAAGAATGTTCCTTTCTTTGGAGCATAGGATGGACATCATATGAGGATTTTATGAACTGCTTCAAGTAACATCAGACAGTCCTTCCTTGGTCTTATGACCTGCCAGAGAAGATAAAGAGGGGAGTGGGAATGAGAGCCCTTCCTGCTTCTGCTCTGCTTTAGCATGTCAGGGTAGCATAGCAATTTGGGGGCTAAAGTGTCCTGTACCCCATCAGACACAGTTTATTTATTCTCAGTTGATGTTCTCATTGGTAGCCTGGCCTGTCGACAGGTGTTTGTGGTGCCAATGCTAAAGATCAAAGGTGTAGATTTGAGAGAAGCTGGAGTGAAGTGAACATGATGTTTGAGATCTGCTATCCTTTCCTTTCTGTTCATTTGTGACCCCAGCTCACAGGACATTTGTGCAATAAGCAATGCTAGGTGATATTGGGCATTGTGTCAGCTGGTCAGTGTGTTCCCTGCAGGTAAGTCTTGTTGCAAAGCTCAAATTTAAGACCAGGTTTTTGTTGGTGTCCTCAAGTTCTGACGGCCATATGGATTTGTGCCCATTCTTTTTTTTTTTTTTTTTTTTTTTTTTTTTTTATTTTTATTTTTGACAGGCAGAGTGGACAGTGAGAGAGAGAGAGAGACAGAGAGAAAGGTCTTCCTTAATGGCCGCCGCGGTAGCGCGCTGCGGCCGGCGCACCGCGCTGATCCGATGGCAGGAGCCAGGTGCTTCTCCTGGTCTCCCATGGGGTGCAGCACCCAAGCACCTGGGCCATCCTCCACTGCACTCCCTGGCCACAGCAGAGAGCTGGCCTGGAAGAGGGGCAACCGGGACAGGATCGGTGCCCCGACCGGGACTAGAACCCGGTGTGCCGGCGCCGCAAGGCGGAGGATTAGCCTGTTGAGCCACGGCGCCGGCCTTGTGCCCATTCTTGTAGCCCAGATGTTTAAGTATCTTCTACCATGGATAGGGCTGAAGACACTTTGATGAACTCTTCATTTGGGAGTTCATTTATTCTTCTTGCCTCTTTGGTTTCATCTCAATTAGCAATATCCACATTCCTTTAAAACTTGGGTATTCCCAAATTGTCTTAGTTACACATGACTAAACAATCAGTTATTTGACTTTTATTCCTAGACAGTGAAGGTTGTTCACTATGTATTTTATCTTAACCTTTCAGAGGTAATCTTAGTTCGCAGTTCTGGAGTACCCATATACCCTTGCTATCTGTTTCCACTGTCTGTGTGGAAAGGACAGTCTGGATCCTTTTACAGTGTAAGGAGAGCATGATCAAAATAGCCTTTCATCTTCACACTAGACAGCGAGTGTGGGCCACGTAAACAAAAAAATTAAGTGAAAGGAATGACAATTAGCCAGGTAATTCTGGGAAGCAAGCCACAGCACTATAGGAAGGAAAATACTGGATCATCGTTTACAATGAACTTTCACACTCATTGCCACCCACTCAGTACCTTCTCTTAAGAACCTGCTAAAGTAGGCATTGTTCACATGAAATGTCACAGACAAAGAAACTGACCCCCTGCCAAGCTTCCAGAATCATTCTGAGGAAGAGGATGTACTTCCAGGCCGATGTGGACCTACCCATTCTGGATCCAGTGCTTTTACTTACAGCCCAGCCTTCTTCTCAGCCTTTCGTGTTTTGTAGAGGGATGTCTTTTAACTCTAATTAATCCATTTTCAGATCCTAGTTTCATAGGGTATTTGATCAAACCTTCAATTTACTTGGTTAAGATAAATGGTTCCTTAGCTGTCTCAGTGTCTTCCTGTCCAGAATGCCTTTGAGTTTTGTTCAGACTGGACTAAATGGAAGGATGCCATCATGGTTGGTGAAAAAAGACCAGTGGAGTACGGGGCAGAATAAGAGCCACCCATTCAGACTGTGCCTTAAACAGGGTGCTGCCCCTAGGAGAAGGGGGCCGGCACCAGCGTCCAGATCCGATCATTGTACAGAATGCTTTTCTTGTTTTTTTTTTTTTTTGTTTGTTTGTTTTAAAGGTGAAATAAGGACCCAGGGGGCAGTGTGAGTTGTGTGGAGGAGGGGATTGCTGCGGTTGGGGGAGGGTGTCCTTCCTCCACACCTGCTTTCTCCAATTGCAAATATATTTTGGAAAAGAAAACAAAAACAAAAACAAAAGAAAGAAAGAAAGAAAGAAAGAAAGAGAAAGAAAAAAGACCAGTGGAATGGGACTAGGAGAGCTGAGATGGATGGACAAATTTAGACCATTATTCAGTGAAACTAGATCAAGGAGATGGACTTTGGTATTTTCTAAGCCCCTCCTTTGTTTAGCGATTTATACCTCCTTTCTCATCTGTCTTCTAAAGTCCTTGAGCTCCTTACTGTTTATGGAGCTGCTTCCTGTTTCTGAAGCCTCTAAATGCCTGGGTGCACTTGAGGTGCCTGGGTCCCTGTCCCAGTGATGCAGTACACCAGATATATGAGCAAGGATGAGGCAGATCATACGTCTGAGCTTCTGTCTTGTTAATACAAAGAAGGTGACAATTTTTGCTTTGCTGGCTTTACAGGGCTATGTGAAGATCAAATGAGCTCCTAGTTGTGAAAACGTTCTCTAAGCTGTAAACATAGGTCATGAATTTACGTTACCTGGTCCCTGTAACCCATGGTCTCTCTGTAGCACCTTCTCTTCCCTCTGCTTTGTGGTTCACTGACCATCTCTGGAAGATCAGAGACAAGGGCTGCAAGGCATGGGTAATCTTTGCAGCTGGGAAGTCAGAGCCCTGCTTCTCCAGGGAGTTGGAGCTAAAGGAATCTGGATGTTTCCCCAGTCCCAGCTCATTCCTGAGGCTAAAGAAAGGTGTATGGGAAGCTGGAAAACAACGTGACTGTCTCTTAAAGTCTGGAAATTAGGAAAAAAAAAAAAGAAGTTTTAAAATATGAATGCCAGGCAGCTTGGCTTCTCGGCGGCAAGAGAAAATGCCCCCTGAGCCTTGTAATTGGATGTGTGTCACTGCCTTCCAGCCATCCAGGCAGGCAAATTCAAACGGATTTTCTATCTCTCACTAAAAAGAGATTTGGAGCCAAGCTTATAACCCTTCTTGGCATATCTTTTGGATCTTTTCTTGGGTTCCTTAATTATTTATTTATTATTATGAAGCCATCGCTTTGAATCTGGGCATGTTTACAAAATTGAGGAAAACATGTATAAAAGAAACAAAGGAAGTCCGAAAGTGGAACCACAAAATTTAGCTCTTTCCCTCTATCTCCTACTATCTTCCTCTCCCAACTTTCATCCCTTTCCATACTGTGTAGCCTGCTTATCTCAGTGTCATCACTTACCTGCTGTAGACCTCTTTCAGGAGTCTAATTGGATGTATTTCATAACTAAATCTAAAAGGCTGCTGTATTTTTCTTATCCATTTTCCTCCCCAAACCTTAGTAACATGGTTTTTTAATGTAGTCTTCATAGAAAATACAACCACTCCTTCAGCATTTATTATGCAAGTTATGTCTTAGTTTATTAATCATTTGTATATTTTGTTTTTGGGTTGATTTAACATTTGTCTGAATCCTGTGTGTGGATTAATTTTCTGTGTTAGTCTGAGTCCCTGAGTAGATCAGGGACAGTGACATGGTTTTGTTCTCTGCTCCTTCTCATGGCAGGTAGCATTTATCTGTTTCTTCTCAAAGCTCTTCTCAGAAGGCATGCAAGCGTGCTTCAAAACATTGTGGAGGGGCCGGTGCTGTGGTGTAGAAGGTTAAGCATCTGCCTGTAGTGCCAGCATCCCATATGGGTGCCAGTTTTTTTGAGTCCCGGATGCCCCACTTCTGATTCAGCTTTCTGATAATGTACCTGGGAAAGCAGCAGAAGATGGCTTAAGTCCTTGGGCCCTAGCACCCATGTGGGAGACCTGGAGGAAGCTTCTGGCTCCTGGCTTCAGCGTGGCCCAGACCTGGCCTTTGTGGGCATTTAGGAAATGAATCAGCAGATGGGACATCTCTCTCTCCCTTTCCCCCTTTATTTTTCCCTCTCTGTATTTCTGCCTTTCAAATAAATAAATCTTAAAAAAATTGTGGAAAAAATGGAATTAAAATATGTTTATTTTGGAGCAAAAACATTTTGAAATTTACATATAGTTTTCTTATAATACACATTTTCCATGAACTTTTTGAAGTCTCCTAATTTTTGAAATGTAGAGCAGAAAAATATAGACAGATATCAATGAAACTGTCAGATGCTCCTTTAGGAGTTATTAACTAATTCACTTCCATTCAGTGCTATCATTTGACTGGGATATGGCTCCCAAATTCATGTATTTTATCCCTAAAGTCATAAGTTAATGATATTAAGAGAGTAGAAACTTAATTAATTTATTGTGTCTATGAGGTAGGCCTAGCAAGCGATCCTTAGATTCCTAGTGGCGTGCCTTCAGGAGGTAGTTTTCTCAGAAGAGGGTTGGTTGTAAAGGTCAGGTTGGGCCTAGCCTTGCTCTCTGCTTTCTCACCCACCATGTGGTCTTGCTTCCACACAGGCATTACACCATTGCCATCTGCCATCCTCACAGGTGTCTGAACCAGTGCGGTTGCCAGAACCAATAGCAATGTCCAGTCTTGGATTGTGAACCTCTAAAACCATGAGCTAACATAATAAATCCCTCTCCTTCACAAGTAGATTGTCTTAGATATTTCACTATAACTAAAGCTAAAGTTAACTAATATAATATTTATTGAGAACCCCAATATTAATGAACTTATATTGTTACCATTTTCCCAGTACTGAGCCAGTTACTAGGAAAAAGGGAAAGAAAAGGAGATGATCCCTCTTTGAAAGGGATTTTACAGTTTGTTGAAGAGTCTTAATACATAGATATTTAAAGAAATATATAGCCAAGTTGTAAATTCAGAGGGAGAAGATAATTTCCACATAAATTCAGGGATAATAAATAGGTCAGTGTTAAGTCACATATTGCACAACTTCATTTTTGTCAATGGCAGACCACATGTATGACCATGATCCCATAGGAATAAAATAGAGCTGAAAAATTTATATCATTTAGTTGTGTCATAGCTGGCATAATTCCCTATGATAATTACTCATATATTTGTAATGATACTGATGTAAACAAAGCTACTGTTCTACCATTCATATAAAAATATAGTGAGTATAATTGTATATTATATATCATAATATATGATGAGTGACTATGTTACTTGTTTACGTATTTACTCAACTATAATTTCTGATATTTTTATTTATGTATTTGAGAGCCAGAGAAACAGAGAAAGAAAGACAGGGATACACACACGTACATGGAACTTCTAACTGCTTGTTCACTACCCCCCACCCCCCAATGCCTGCAGCAGCCAGAATGGGTTGGGCTGAAGCTGGGAGCCAGGAACTCAATCCAGGTCTTCCACATGGTTGGCAGGAACCCAATTCCTTGAGTCATCGCCACTGCTTCACAGGATCTGCATTGGCTGGAGCTGGGTATGGAACTCAGGTGCTCTAATGTGGTTCATTAACTTCTTTTATGAACACATTTATTTATTTATCTATTTGAAAGTTAGACAGACAAAGATCTCCTCTCTGCTGGTTCACTCTCAAATGTCAGCAACAGCTGGGGCTGGGAAAGGCTGAAGCCAGGTGATTGGAACTTAATCTGGGTCTCACATGCAGATGGTATGTAAGATGGTATGTAAGGCTTGTAAGTTATCAGCTGCCACCTCCTAGGGTATGCATTGACAGGAAGCTGGAATTTGGAGTTGAGCCAAGGCTTGAACCCAGATAACTCTGATATGGAATGTGGCCATCTCAGGTGGCATCTTAAGCACTAGGCCAAATGCCTCCTCCACGAATTTCTTAATGAGCTTTTAGCACTAAGCCAAATGGTTGTCCCTTGTTATTTTAGAGTGTACTTCTTTGACTTAGAAAATGTTTACATATGAGACTGTGTACTGGTTAAGCCAGAAGCTGCCTCATACATGGCATTTATATCACATCTCTTGATTACATCATTTTTTCTTGTGCTGAATTTAATCTCATGTTTTTGGGTGTATCATGACCCTTGGAGTAAGAGGCTCTATGTGCATAGGCGGCTGTACCATTTAGGTTTGTGTAAGAACAGTCTTTGATGTTTCCACGGTGACAAAATTGCTAATGTAGTCCTCAGAACATATCCCTTTCCTTAAGCCAAGCACAATTTAGTAGATTTAATGGAGAGAGCTTCATTGAAAACGAAGGACATGAATAGAAACTTAAAGTATGGCTTGAATTAGAAAAGAACATGAGTAGAAAGGGCACAGCAAGGGAAAGATACAGCAGGAGCAAATTTATAGAGGTAGATAGGGATATGATATGGTTTATTTTATTTTTAAAGATTATTTATTTGAAAGTCAGAGGTACACAGAGAGAAGGAGAGGCGAGAGGGAGAGAGAGAGAGAGAGAAAGAGAGAGAGAGAGAGAGGTCTTCTGTCTGCTGGTTCACTTCCTAATTGGCTGCAACAGCTGGAGCTGGGCCGATCTGAAGTCAGGAGCCAGGAGCTTCTTCTGGGTCTCCCACGAGGGTACAGGGGCGCAAGGACTTGGGCCATCATGTACTGCTTTCCCAGGCCATAGCAGAGAGCTGGATCAGAAGTGGAGCAGGTGCTGGCACTGTGGCGCAGTGGGTTGAAGCTCTGGCCTGAAGCGCCTGCATCCCACATAGGCACCAGTTCGAGTCCTGGCTGTACCTCTTCAATCCAGCTCTCTACCATGGCCTGGGAAAGTAGTACAAGATGGCCCAAAGTCTTTGGGTCCCAGCACCCATGTGGGTGACCTGGAAGAAGCTCCTGGCTCCTGGCTTTGGATTGGTGCATCTCTGGCCATTGTGGCCAATTGGGGAGTGAACCAGTGGAAGGAAGAGCTCTCTCTCTCTCTCTCTCTCTCTCTCTCTCTCTCTGCCTCTCTGTAACTCTGTCTTTCAAATAAATAAAATAAATATTTATAAAAAAAACACAAATGGGGCTGGTGCCATGGCTCACTTGGTTAATCCTCCACCTGCAGTGCCAGCATCCCATATGGGTGCCGGGTTCTAGCCCCGGTTGCTCCTTTTCCAGTCCAGATCTCTGCTGTGACCTGGGAAGGCAATGGAGGATGGCCCAAGTGCTTGGGCATCTGTACCCACATGGGAGACCAGGAGAAGCACCTGGCTCCTGGCTTTGGATTGGCATAGCTCTAGCCACAGTGGCCATTTGGGGGGTGAACCAACAATAGGAAGACTTTTCTCTCTTTCTCTCTCTCTCATTCTCTGTCAAATAATTTAAAAAAAAAAAAAAAAAAGTGGAGCAGCCAGGACTGGGACCAGTGCCCATTTAGTATGCCAGCACTGTAGGTGGCGGCTTTACCTGCTACGGCCACAGCGCTGGCCCCACAATATGGTTTAGAAGCCAATAGCACTGAAGTCTAAAGGGGAGATTGTAAGTGATAAGAATGACTGGCAAGATGGAGACCTGATTGCCAAAAATTTGAGTCTACAGACAGAAGACTGCATAACTGGAGCTTGCACTGTTGCTATGGATTAGAAGAAACACTACTTAGGTCATTAAATTGATCTCAAGGAACTTAAACATGTACATTTTACTACTGAAATAAGTTAAGTCTGGTTAAGCAGACCTAGCCACACACATCTGAGAGTATGGTTCCCTGCTCATAGCATAGTATTCAAGCAGATCTTTTAAAAAGACCTTATGTTAAGCATATTGACCAAGTGTGAGTTTTTTCAGTTCTTTAAGAGAACTACATTCTTTACAACCTAGGGTGTTACTGGTTTTTAAGCTGAGCCTCATTAGTAAGTACCTTAGCAAAGAAAAAACTCAAAATTTTAAAAACATTGACTGTCACTGATAAATTTTTTCTTTTGGAAACTTTTTATTGAAGCTTAACATTCATTCACAATAATGCACAAGTCAGTGGGTTTTCACAAGTTGAATATGCTCGGATTGAGAAACTCAACATAAGGGGTATCCTAGATACCCTCTTCCCAGGTGACCCAACAACTTACAAAGATTTTTTTCTTCATTTATATAGTAGATCTATATACTTTCACCTATATAGGAATGGAACACACATTAAAAACCATTTAGAGGGGTGGGAGAGTGGGTGAGAGGGCAGGTATGGTAGGAAGAATTACTATGTTCCAAATGTTGTATTTATAAGATACATACAAATAAATAAAAATTAATTTAAAAAAATTCTACTATTTTCATATTTTGTATAACTATCTTAATACTTTGTAAAGAGTAAAAATCTTTTTTTTTTTTTTTTTTTCGTTTCCAATTCTCTTTATATACAGAAGATCACTTCAGTCTATAATTAGCAAAGACCTCATCAGTCTGCGCCCACACAGAAACGCAAAGTATAAAAATACTGTTTCAGTACCAGTCATAGCATCACTTGGCTTTAAACGACACATTAGGGACAGATCCCACATGGGGTGTAAGTACACAGTGACTCCTGTTGCTGACTTAACAATTTGACACTCCTGTTCATGGCATCAGTAATCTCCCTAGGCTCTAGTCATGAGTTGCCAGGGCTATGGAAGCCTTTAGAGTTCGCTGACTTTGATCTTATTCCGATAGGGTTATAGTCAAAGTGGAGGTTCTCTCCTCCCTTCGGAGAAGGGTACCTCCTTCTTTGATGGCCCCGTTCTTTCCACTGGGATCTCACTCACAGAGATCATTCATTTAGGTCTTTTTTTTTTTTTTCCATGGTATCTTGGCTTTCCATGCCTGCTATACTCTCATGGGCTCTTCAGCCAGATCTGAATGCCTTGAGGGCTGATTCTGAGGCCAGAGTGTTGTTTAGGACATCTGCCATCCTATGAGTCTGCTGTGTATCCCACTTCCCATGTTGGATCTTTCTCTCCCTTTTTGATTCTATCAGTTAGTATTAGCAGATACTTGTCTTGTTTGTGTGATCTCTTTGACTCTTAGGGCTATCAGAGCTATCAATTGTGAGCTGAAATTGATCACTTGGACTAGTGCGATGGCATTGGTACATGCCATCCTGATGGGATTGTGTTGGAATCCCCTGGCACATTTCCAACTCCACCATTTGCGGCCAGTCCGATTGAGCATGTTCCAAATTGTTCCTCTCCTCCCTCTCTTTTTCCACTCTTAGATTTAACAGGGATCTCTTTTCAGTTAAATTTAAACACCTAAGAATAATTGTGTGTTAATTACTGAGTTCAACCAACAGTACTAGAACAACAACAATAACAGCAAATACCAAAAAGGATAAAATATTACATTGTACATCTAAAGTCAGGACAGGAGCTGATCAGTTCATTGTTGCTTATAGTGTTCATTTAATAGGTTTCCCCTTTGGCGCTCAGTTGTCACCGATCAGGGAAAACAAATGATATTTTTCTCTTTGGGACTGGCTTAATTCACTCAGCATGATGTTTTCCAGATTGCTCCATCTTGTTGCAAATGACTGGGTTTCGTTGTTTCTTACTGCTGCATATAAAGAGAATTGGAAACGAAAAAAAAAAAAAAAAAGGAAGGAAAAAAAAAAAAAAAAAAAAAAAAAAACCAACCTGGTGTTAAAATGGAAATGGCATAGAAAATTAATTAATTTGAAAAAAATTTCTGTAGGATCTCTGTCTTTAATGTGCTGTACATTGCGATTTAATGCTATAATTAGTAATCCAATGGTAGTTTTTTCACTTGATGTTGCTATGTGGGCAAAATGTTGAAATCTTTACCTAATGTATACTAAACTGATCTTCTGTATATAAAGAGAATTGAAAATGAATCCTTACACGAATGGAGGGAGAGGGGGAGCGGGAGGGGGGAGGGTTGCGGGCGGGAGGGAAGTTATGCGAGGGGGGAAGCTATTGTAACCCATAAACTATACTTTGGAAATTTATATTCATTAAATAAAAGTTTAATAAAAAAAAAAAAAAAAAAAAAAAAAAAAAAAGAGTAAAAATCTTTAATTCTCTTTAGTATTAGAGCTTGCTGCCCCTATATTAGCCATATATATATATATATGTATTATATATATATACTTAATGACTAAAGCCTCCAATTTTTTTTTTTTTTTTTTTTTGACAGGCAGAGTGGATAGTGAGAGAGAGACAGAGAGAAAGGTCTTCCTTTGCTATTGGTTCACCCTCCAATGGCCGGCGCACCGCACTGATCCGATGGCAGGAGCCAGGTGCTTCTCCTGGTCTCCCATGGGGTGCAGGGCCCAAGCACTTGGGCCATCCTCCACTGCACTCCCGGGCCACAGCAGAGAGCTGGCCTGGAAGAGGAGCAACCGGGACAGAATCCGGCACCCCGACCGGGACTAGAACCTGGTGTGCTGGCACCACAAGGCAGAGGATTAGCCTAGTGAGCTGTGGCGCCGGCCTAAAGCCTCCATTTTAATATAACGAAAACTGTCATTCTTAGGTATCCTGGAACAATTTTGAGACAGCTAAATTTCAATTTTCCATTGTTTTAATACTTTAACAACTACGGTATGATTTTCAGAATTTCATCATCTTAGACATTTTTGGCATTTTTTTCTTTTCATTCTAGATACAGTCTATAGGTTTTATGATAGTTAATTATCTAGTGATTCTCTTTCAGTTTGCTTTACTAGACTTGTCATCTGTGTTAATCTAAGTCAGGGGAATTGGCTATATATTCCCCTCCCCCCAAATTTAACATTTCTACATCTTTTAAAAATGTTTTTAGCCGGCACCGTGGCTTAACAGGCTAATCCTCCGCCTTGCGGCGCTGGCACACCGGGTTCTAGTCCCAGTTGGGGCGCCGGATTCTATCCCGGTTGCCCCTCTTCCAGGCCAGCTCTCTGCTATGGCCCAGGAAGGCAGTGGAGGATGGCTCAAGTCCTTGGGCCCTGCACCCACATGGGAGACCAGGAGAAGCATCTGGCTCCTGGCTTCGGATCAGCGAGATGCGCTGGCCACAGCGGCCATTGGAGGGTGAACCAATGGCAAAAAGGTAGGCCTTTCTCTCTGTCTCTCTCTCTCACTATCCACTCTGCCTGTCAAAAAAAAAAAAAGTTTTTTTAATTTTGATTAGTTTTTAACAGATTCGATGTAGTTCCTAGAAACGATTCTAAGAATGTAATTATATTTAACACTTATATGTCAATAGCAAGCTCAATATTTGATTTCCCTTATTTAGTATGTTTAAATTAATTTTTAATTATAATCCCTTATTACTACTACCTAAGAGCTTTTTATTACTTTTTTTTTAAAAAGATTTATTTGTTTATTTGGCAGGCAGAGTGATAGAGAGGGAGAGAGAGATCTTCTATTCACTGATTTGGGATTAAGTCCCTAGACCTAGACCTACACCTTAGCCTTAAAACTAACCCTAGCCCTAAACCTAATGTTAATGCTAACCATAGAACTAATATAGATGTAGCCCTAGCCATCATCCTAGCCTCAGTACTAGCCCTAACCCTACCCTTAACCCTAGACTTAGCCCTAATGTTAGCCCTAGTCCTAACCCTAGCCTGATCCCTAACCCTAAACCTAACCATAACCCTAACTCTATCCTAGCTTTAATCCTAACCCTAACTCTAACCTTAGCCCTAACTCTAACATTAGCTGTAGCCTGAGCCCAAACCCTAACCATAACCGTAACCCTAACCCTAGCCCTAGCTTTAATCCTAACCCTAAACCTAACCCTAGCCACATCCCTAATCCTAACACTAGCCCTAGTTCTAGCCCTAGCCCTAACTCTAACACTAAACCTAACCCTAGCCCTAACCCTAACCCTAACCCTAATACTAACTCTAGTTCTAACCCTAATGCTAGCCCTAACCCTAACCCTTTCCAATCATGGAATCTCCAAATGTCAGTTTCAACCATACATATTATATTTTTCTGGCACTCTGTTAGTTACCACAGATCAAGGAAAATATATGGTATCTGTCTATTTGGGACTGGATTATTTCACTAGGTATAATGTTTTCCAGTTGCATCCATTTTGTTGCACAAGACAGGATTTCATTCTTTTTTATGGCTGAGTAGTATTCATACTATATCTATACCATAATTTTTTTTTATCCAGGCATCACTTGATGGACATCTGGGTTGATTCTATGTCTTAGTTATTGTTAATTGAGCTGCAATAAACACGGGGGTACAGATAATTCTTTCATATGCTGACTTCATTTCATTTTTGGTAAATTCCCAGGAATGGGATTGCTGGGTCATGTGATCTATTTTCAGCTTTCTGAGGTATCTTCATACTGTCTTCCACATTGGCTATACTAGTTTACATTCCCACCAATGGTGGATTAGGATACCTTTTTCTTTATATCCTTGCCAGCATTTGTTGTTTATTGATTTCTGTATGAAAGCCATTCTAATTGAGGTGAAGTGAAACCTCATGGTGGTTTTATTTTTTTTAAGATTTATTTTATTTATTTGAAAGGCAGAGAATGAAAGAAAGAGAGAGAGAGAGAGAGAGAGAGAGAGAGATCTTCCATCTACTGGTTCATTCCCCCAATGGCTGCAACCTCTAGGGCTGGGCCAGGCCAAAGCCAGGAGCCCTGAGTTTCATCTGGGTCTCCCACGTGGGCACAGGGACCCAAGCACTTGGGCCATCCTCCTCTGCTTTCCCAGGTGCATTAGCAGGGAGATAATGTGGAGCAGCCAGGACTTGAACTGGCCTCATATGGGATGCCAGCATTGCAGATGGTGGCTTAACCTGCTACACCACAATGGCCTCCTCATTGTGATTTTGATGTGCATTTTTCCGAAAGCTAGTGATTCTGAACATTTTTTCAGTAGATCCAGTTTTTCCAGTACCATTTATTGAAGAGATTATCCTAACTATACTGTGTGGTCTGAGCACTTTTGTTGAACAACTGTTGACTATATGTTCATGGATTATTCTGGGTTCTCTTTTCTGTTCCATTGATCTGTATATTGGTGTTTATGCCAGTACCAACCTGTTTTAGGTGTCTGACATAATTTCCTTTCTGCTGTGTGTATTTCCCTCCAGATTCTTTGCCAGGCCATGACCACTATGTTTCCTTTGAATATGAGGTGGCTTCGCCACCTATGAACATTAGCATCTTCTTGTGATTTACTACTGTCATGTTTTGGGATCTGGTAATTTCTTGCTATGATATCCCTTTCTAGAACTTTATTTTACCTATGCCAGCAGCCCTACCGTGATTCCTTTCGGACCTGTGTTGTGCCTTGCAAGATATATCTACTCAAAGTAAGTCCCCCTTGCAACATTATCTACCTTTCCTTTCTGAGTTAAGGAAGGAATGTTCCCTGAAAAGGGAGGGAGGAAGCTCCTTTCTGCACTCTCATCCACATTTTTCCCGAGGGAAGCAAGGGATTTCTGTGTGACATACTCAAGTTTCACTTACCAAGTGTATATAGTCCATTATGAGGGAAAAAGTGTTACCATCTGATGTTTAAGAATATGAGTATAGGCAAATCCAGAGTTCATTGAATCACACTGTGTTTTTCTGAAGAATCAGTCTCCACATTATACACATAATATCGGCATCAAGGGTCTGTCTCCCTTCCCCTTTATTTCCTACTGTCTTGCTTTTGTTTATATTTCTGTTTTTCTCCAGAGTTCTGTTTCTTAGTCAATATGTTCCATTTGGTTTTCCTTCAAGATACAGCTGAGTGGCACTAGCAGGCCCCTGGGTCTTTAGGTTTTGCATGTTATCTGCATCCTTGCAGGTAAGCCAGCAAATAGCTCCATCCTGCACCTGTGTGCACTCTATCATTCTCTCTCTCTCTTTCTCTCAAATTCTTACTAACTGTTGTCTGACCTACTATATTATATCATAGTAACAGATTCTCTAGCTAGTTCTTTTAGATGTTACCAAATACCCTTCTCCCAAGAAGGGGACATTGCAAAGGGAGGAGAGAAGAGGCAGGTGACAAGGGATAAAAAAGCTCCCACCTTCTATATTAGCTCTTTGAAAAGGCTCAGGAACTTCTGTAGGTGATAGAGAGGACAGGAGAAGACATTAGTACTTCTAGTTGTTTCTGCTCTTTCAGGGCAAGTGGAGTGGATGCTGTCAGCTGATGGGTTTTGGCTGTAGTGTAGAGGAAAAGCAGGTGCTGGCTGTGGCTGCACTGTGTCTTGGGCAGAGTTCCCTCCTACAGAACTGCGCATACCCTGGAGAGACTTTCACACACTTGATGATTTTCTGTCCTCTTGATGGACATTTGTGTTTGTGAAGATCAAAGGAACAGGCTTTTCTCTCCATGATCCTTTGGGAATGGAGGAAAGATGACATTTTTGGGGGTAAGACATTTGCTGCTTTATGTAGAAAGTCATATTCTGACTTGTTTTCCTCTCTCTCTTTCTTTTTTTTAAAAGATTACTTATTTATTTATTTGAGGGGTAGAATTACAGAGAGAGGAAGAGACAGAGAAAGGTCTTCCTTCCGTTGGTTCACTCCCCAAATGGCTGCAACAGTCAGAGCTGTGCCAATCCAAAGCCAGGAGCTGGGAGCTTCTTCCGGGTTTCCCACACAGGTAAAGGGGCCCAAGCATTTGAGCCATCTTTTACTGCTTTCCCAAGCCATAGCAGAGAGCTGGATCGGAAGTGGAGCAGCCAGGACTAGAACCAGTGCCTATTTGGGATGCCAGTGCTGCAGGTGGAGGCTTAGCCCACTATCCCCAGTGCAGGCCCCTTCTTCTCTTTATTATCCACAGTACTACCCTAGAATGGGAAGCTTCCCACCGATTTCTTATCCAAGTAACAGACCTCACCCATAGGAGAAGCATGTGACTGTCACCATAGCTCTGTGCTTTGGGACCTTCTCCTTAGAGCCAGCAAAAGCAATTTTCCAGGTTTGTGCATAGGTGGTTCAACAATGTATCAACAGAATTCATGTTTTAACTATTGTAATCGGGACAGCTTGATATAGTTGTACTAAGTATGACCAAGAGTTGGTATTTGCAGGATGATGTCAGTTACATTTTTTTTTCCAAGATACTTCTGAAATAAATTTTTTCAAGATACTTTTTCAAATTTTTAGTTCATAGGTTCTACTTTTGTTTGAGCTTAGGAAGTATTAAATTTGACAATGCTTACTGTTTTCTAATGCATAGTCTGTTTTTTAAAACATTTACTTATTTACTTGAAAGATTTACAGAGAGAAATAGACAGAGAAATAGGTCTTCTATCTGTTGGATCACTCCCAGATGGCTACAATGGCCAGAGCTGTGCCAAGCAGGAGTCAGGATCTTCATCCAGGTCTTCCACATGGGTAGCATCTTCTGCTGCTTTTCTCAGACCATTATCAGGAGCTGGATTTGAAGTGTAGCAGCTGAGATACAAACCAGAACCCATATCGGATGCTGGCATTGCAGGTGGTGACTTTACCCAGTATGCTACAATGTTGGCCCTTTAATGCATATTCATTATTGAAAACTTGAAAAAATCATTTTTGATTAAATTTAACTATGATGTAACATTTGGAGCTAATTAGTATTTCTAACCTTTGGTCTCATTTTAAGATAGTTATTCTTAAGGTACGGCTAGTTCTCTGTCTCAAACAAAAAAGACAATATTTACATTTTCTTATAGGACTGCTAGTTAACCCTTTTGTTTCAGAAGTTGTTGGGGGGTAGAGCTGGGCTTGCATTGGAGAGAGTTTATGCTGCACATTTACTCAAGAAAGTAGTGGACAGATGCATGAAAAGGCCCTTGTCAACAACATTTTTTGCCTAGGTTCTGAGGAATTCATACCTTGATGAGCAATACACACAAACACATGCACACACACACAGGTCAAGGTTTAGCTGAATTCTGGTAGCATCTCCTCTCACCTTCTCTCCTTTTCAAGATTGTCTTTGAGAGTTTCTTCTTTTTTTGGATGTATTCATTTGAAAGGCAGAGTGACACACAGAGAGAGAGATCGATCTTCCATCCACTGTTTCATTCCCCAAATACCTACAACATCTGAGGCTGGGCCAGGCCACTGTAAAGATCCAGGCATTTTATTCAAGTCTTGCACATGGGTGGTAGGAACCCATGTACTTGGGCCATCAGCTGCTGCCTCCAAGGTACATTAGCAAGAAGCTGGGTGGACGCATGGGAGACCAGGAGAAGCATCTGGCTCCTGGCTTCGAATCAGCGAGATGCACCGGCCGCAGCGGCCATTGGAGGGTGAACCAACGGCAAAAAGGAAGACCTTTGTCTCTCTCTCTCTCTCATCTCTCACTATCCACTCTGCCTGTCAAAAAAAAAAAAAAAAAAAAGAAGCTGGGTGGAAATGGAGGCAGGACTTTATCCCAGGTACTCTGGTGTGGGATTTGGGCATCTCAAGAAGTAACTTAACCAATACTGTGCCACAACCCATGTCCTGATGGTTTCTTCTTTTTAATATTTCACATAAAAACATTTCTAGCTAGGAAGATGCTAGAGTAAGACAAGGTTGTTTCCCTAGATCAAGATTTTTCCCACTGCTCCAGCTTTTCTCACATCCTGTTTAATTCTGGGTTCTGATAAAATACCAAAGTTAACTAAATTATTTTAAAATTAAATTTTTTAGACTTGGCTTATGTTCTCAGCAAAATTAGGAGGAATTGGGAACTCTTGATCCCATTCTCCCTCATGAAAGGCAAGGACATAAGTACTTTAATCATCACTGCTCTTTCCCAGTGTTGGCATCAGCAGGAAGCTGGAATAAGGAGCTAGAGCCAGGAACTAAACCCAGGCACCCCATGTGGGAAGTGGGTATCCCAACATCACTCTTAACATAAGATCAAATGTCTGCCCCAAAGGAACATTTTAAAACCAAAAGAAAATAAACATAGGATGAGAGTGCTTTTAACTTGATTACTTCATGATTAATTTGGTGATTCTTTGTAACAAGTATTAGGAAGGTTCTTTGTGCCTGGTGCTGGAATTATGAAGATAAAAAAGGCAACCCCTTGCCATCAGGTCATATGTGGTTGAGAGAAAAATGATCTCATAAGAGCTGATGGTAATCATATGCATTAAGAGCAATCCTAGACACTCAGGAGTTTTAAGAGAATGGGACAGAGGCCTCCAGCTCTGCCTGAGGTTGATGGTGGAGAGGATGGGTCAGGGGAGGACTTCTGTAGCAGCTAACATGTGTGTTTATCCAAGGATGCGTTTAGGGGAAATACGTGAATGAGTTGGGGTGGAGGGAGAAGAGAGAATGGTGTTATTGACAGAGGGCACAGTATTAGCAAGGCTTTGGAGTCTAGAAAGAGCAACACGGATATGGAGGGAACATCAAGCAGTTTAACGTTGCTTAAGGATAAAGCAGAGAAAGGGAGAGGAGGAAAATGAGGCCAGATAATTAGGCAAGGGTGTTATCTTCCATGGTAAGGCGTTTGGACTTTTTCCCATAGCTGATGGGGTGCCAGTAAAGTTTAAAAGGGGACATGCCACGATTATTCTTTCATCGGACCATAATTTCAATTCCTTCCCACTTTGAGGAACTGCTGAGTATTTGTCAACCCAATGGTGTTGGGGATGTTTTTCCCCTGATGAGTGGACAAGCTGAATTCTTCAGAGAGATGCTGCCTGACCCATATGGCCCACTGACAGTTTGACAGTTGACAGCTTTTAGTCAGACTAGACTCACTTAAGCTGCTTACCCATCCTGAGGCAAGCACACGGCCAGAGCCCGGACTTCACATCATTCTGGCTGTCTTAATTGGGCACTAATTAAATGTTTTGGCTGGAAACCTCTTCTTGCCATGGCTGAATGGACTCATTTGAGGCCAATATTTCAGGGAAACATCTTGTTAGGCTGATCTGATTCCCTGTTTAAAAAGAAAATGCACATACTCAGTTTGTTCCTTCCTATTTTGAACTAGAGATTTATCTATTTATATATATATATATATATATACACACAAATATATATATATATATTTGCTTTTAGGAAAAAAATGAAAAATTTAAAAAGGATTTCTGTAGTTGAATGCAGGTATGTGTATAAATGGGTGTACATACTTTCACATGCATAGAGATCTTGTATATTCATAGGTCTTCATACACACAAACACATGACTCAGGATAGGAGCTGCACAGCTCTGGATTCAAGAGGCTAGAGGTCACATCCACATTTTATTTAACATTTACTTTAAGCATCTAATTCCTCTGCTTATGGCTTAATTTCTGTACTTGTAACAAAGTCATAAGAGAAACATATTAGAATTGTACCATAATATTTCAGAGTGAAAATTAGGGATGGGGATGATACAGCTCTAATCCTGGAAGTTTCCAACAGGCTAGCTAGGTGCCTGAAATCTACTTCCCATCTTTACTTAGCTGTTGCATGCTGATAGGTATTTTTTTCTCAACCCATTCCAAATGCACGATAGCAAGCGAGGGTCACTCTTGAGTTTATATTGTAAAGGATACAAATAATGTCTTCAGTGTCAGCAAGGTGAGCAGTAGTTGCTGCAAATACATTGAAGAAGACAGAGACAACACCATCCATCTGCAGCTCATCCTGAGTTGGTTATACAGCTATTGAAAGTATTGGATGGACTACCATTGACATAAAATAAAAATTATTATTTCTTTACAAATTTCTCTACTTTCTGAAACTACATTTTTGCTATGAATTTTGCTTTTCTGGTAAAATAAATCTAGCAATATAATGGCTCCTTCTCTCCCAAATAATGATGGTTTTATAGTATTAAATAGGAACTACCATGACAATTGAGATTTCTGGAGGTTAAAATTAATTCCCATATTATAATTTTCTTTGAAGACATAGAATGAGATAGCAGGATTTGAAGGCAATTTCTTCTCTGGAAAAGGAAAAATAAAATGTGCTCTAGTTCAACTCTTTCAATTATCCTAATGTGTGTTAATATGTAGAGTATCTGATAAGTACAGGTTTATAAGACAAAATCCCATCTATTAACTATTCTTGAGTGAATTTGCATTTGGTTACTAAGGAGGAACTTATTCATGATCAACAATTGTGAAGAGAGTCCAGTAAAACACTGCTCCATCTGAACTAAAGTAGATCTTAAAACCCCTTTGATGTGTGTGCTTCTTTGGTCTTAAGGACACATTAAAGTATATGTTGAACTTTCTAATATTCACTTTATTTAATGAGAAATGTTTTCCTGTCAGCTTCTCCTTACATATCCACTCCTTCTCCCTGCCATTTTTTTTTTTTGTTCTGAGCAATGATTCTGTGTGTTCTTTTCCTATTTAAAATTTAAAGAGTTACATTTGGGAGAGGAACAATGTAGGGAAAGGAAACCCCTGGAGTGTGTCTGATGTGATCGTTCTCCTCTGTGCCACCATTTTTCCTCCTGCTGTGGGAGCGCTAAATGATAATGCCTGATACCTTACTGAATAAAGCCTGACACGGTTTCCAGCTGTGAGCATGTGATCAGTTTTTATGTTTGATTTTTGCACACAAGTATACTACTGCAAGCATGTCCACAAACTACTTCACAAATGTTTAAGGGGGGAATTGCTATTGAGTGAATCAAACATTAAACAAACACTGGGTAATTGCATTAAAAAGAAACATTTGTTTTAGAAAGGCATGTTTCTACTCAGAATTTTACAAAATTTTAACTTAGATTTAATAGTCAAATATAACCAAACAACCAACCCTCAATAAATTTACTTTCAAGCTAATTTTAGTCTGGAATGAATTGTCCAAAATAGAAAGAGATTATGTTACTACATGTGCTTTGCTATAATGATTAAATATGATTGTAATTGTGCAATGGGCTGATTCATTTATAAGAAACATTGACTAATATTTCCTCTACTATGTCATTTTAAAATGGAATGTCATAAGGTATAATTTTAAAATCCATATTTTTCTAGAAGCAGCATATTACATGTATATGATCTTGGTTTTAGTGACATATTTTGGTAATATTATAACCTTACATGTCAGAGCATTGTATTTTAATGTATTTCCTATAAATAGGCAATACATATTTCTTATTGCTCATTTGTTCAAATCCATAAAAGGCTGTCTATTTAAATCAGTTATGCTGAATTAAAAATATGATATTATTGGAAAACAAATTATCTGTATTCTTGCTGTTAATTCTGAAATGCTACTGCTGTCATTTATAATTTGCAATGTGCCATGATGTTTGTTGAACACTAGAACTTATCATACACTTCTTGGCTCATTGGTCAGTGTAGGGAAAAAACAAAAAGTGAAGAAAAAGTCTTGAAGGAATACATTAGCAGAAAAAGAAGAAAAGTTACTTTATTTTTAGTGATTAGATGGTTTGTTGGTTGTGGTTTAGTGGTTTAAAGACGGGAGGATGCGTGCATTTTTTATGAATAAATGAAGTGCCTGTACTCATTTTTTAAAATTATTATTTTTAATTTATTTAACAGAGTTAGTCAGTGAGAGAGAGAGAGACAGAGAGAAAGGTCTTCCTTCCGTTGGTTCACCCCCCAAATGGCCGCTATGGCCAGAGCATGCAGGTGCAGGGCCCAGGCACTTGGGCCATTCTCCACTGCCTTCCTGGGCCACAGCAGAGAGCTGGACTGGAAGAGGAGCAACTGGGACTAGAACCTGTCACCCATATGGGATGCCGGCACTGCAGGCGGAGGATTAACCCCGTGAGCCACAGCTCCGGGCCCCTCCCCCCATATTTTTTTAAAATTCTACTTCCATGTAGAATTCTTTGTCTTCTGTATCCTACTGCTTATCTTCTTGCAAGACCAGGTCAGGAAAGGAGGCCCTCCTATTGTCAGTCTTGTTTATAAACTGTAATACTGGATTACTTATGGAAAAGAATATCACATATTGAGAGTTTATATAATGAGAGTTATATAATGTAAAACATTATATAAAATGTTCAGTACTATCCAGTTTCAGGCATTCACTAGAGGTCTTATTATGTAGCCCCTCCCCAAATAAAAGGGTACTGTTGTACATTATTTAACATATACATATTAAATGTGTTTATCTATCTGTCTATCTATCTATATCTTATACTCAGCCATCTGTCATCTGTCTGACCATCCTTCCATCTATCTGTAAGTCTCCTTGCAGTATGAGATTAAAAAATGGCTATTTTTCTTTGAGCTGGTGTATTGGAACTAAAAAAAAAAGGAGTTTTTAAAAAGATTTATTTATTTATTTGAAAGGCTGAATTACAGAAAGGGAGAGGCAGAGGCAGAGAAAGTCTTCCACCTGCTAGTTCACTCCCCAAATGGTTGCAATGGCCAGGGTTGGGCCAGACTGAAGCTAGGAGCCAAGATACTTATCCAGGTCTCCCATTTGGGCGCAGAGCCCAAGGACCCAAGCCATCCTCTCCTGCCTTTCCAGGCAGATTAGCAGGGAGCTGGATCAGAAGTGGGGCAGATAGGACTTGAATTAGGTATCCAGTTGGGATACCAGTGCTGCATATGGTGGCTTAACCTAGTGTACCAGAGTGCAGCCCCCAAAATGATAGTTTTTGAGAGTGATGAGGCATTGGTGTGGGTATTTACCAGGATTAAAACTTCCAACACTGTTAGGAATATGGGAATAGGTGAGGCAGGTTGAGGAGAGAATAGAGAATTACCAGATAATTCACAGCAACTGAGCCAATCTGTATCATGAACAGAGTTACACATTTGTATACTTCAGATTTTTTTCTGTTAAATGCAAATGTTTCTTATCTCCATATTCCAAACTGATATTCCCAAATAAGTAGTTGCCAGTTTGCAACCTCCAGAGGTGAAAAGCTCTCTCTTGTAGATGTCCCCTTGTGTTTCATGGGTCAGAACTGTGGCAACTGCCTGTGTTTTAACCAGTCACTTGCAAGAGGGATATGTCGTTTTCTGAGACAGCAAAATAGAGAAGAGTGGGCACTTAGGAACAAGATAGGACAGTCTTCCAAAGCTTTTCCCCTCACTTACAAATATAAGAAAATTTTCAAGTCTACCAGAGATTGGCATGTGTAGAGTCATTGCAAATTTTACGTCTAAATCTTGTTTAGTGCAAAAAGGTGACAGTGGATTTTAGAATTTTCTGGCTTAAGTCATTCAGAAATCCTTTTGAAGCATAAGTTAATAAAATATAGTCTATCACCTTACCTCTTAGATAAGTCGATTCTTAATCTGCTGCTACCACTACTATTTCCCAATTAAATAGCCAAAAGAGTCAGTCTTTAGAATGGATTAATGACCTGCAAAATTCCATTTAAACATAGCCATTCTTGAGTTTTATTAGTGGAAAAATACAAACTGGTCTGTGGTCATGGATTATTACAGATTCACTCCAGACTGCTGAATTGAACTCTGATGAACCTGCGACACTCTCCATTAAACCTCAAAATGAGCTTTCACTTAATTGGGGAGTAGAAACAGAAAGTAAACTAGTGGCTGGCAAATGCCAGATTTGTGAATGATTTCTTTATTGTGGACAGGGGATTGAAACATTTTTAGATGTTCATGGAGGTGAAGGAGAGTGGGGTGGGGAATGAAATGTATTCATTTATTAAGCCTTATTCTCTTCTGGGCAATATACATATGTAATATTTTAAAAACCCAAGTATAATACATAAGGGAGATAGTATTATGGTTGTTTTGGATGATAAAATTGATTTCAGAAAATTTAAGTGATTGTGCCAGCCTAAATAATCAATTACTGGCCAGCGCCGCGGCTCACTTGGCTAATCCTCCGCCTACAGCGCTGGCACACCGGGTTCTAGTCCCAGTCGGGGTGCTGGATTCTATCCCGGTTGCCCCTCTTCCAGGCCAGCTCTCTGCTATGGCCCGGGAGTGCAGTGGAGGATGGCCCAATCCTTGGGCCCCTGCACCCCCATGGGAGACCAGGAGAAGCACCTGGCTCCTGGCTTCAGATCAGCGAGATGCGCTGGCCGCAGCGGCTGTTGGAGGGTGAACCAACGGAAAAGGAAGACCTTTCTCTCTGTCTCTCTCTCTCATTGTCCACTCTGCCTGTCAAAAAAAAAAAAAAAAAAATCAATTATTGCTCTAGGATTGAAACTAAAGCATTCTACAGATATTTATTAAGTTCTGGATATGTATAGTAAAGGAACCAGACATCATCTTTGCCCTTCTGTGATTTACAGCCTAGTGGAAGATACCAATATTAAAAAATATTCATATAAAATATGCATTACTATAAATTATGAAGCTTTTTGAAGAAAAAGTACAGGATGATTTCTATTCAATTTTTATTCCTTTTTAAAAGATTTATTTATTTATTTGAAAGAGTTTATAGAGAGAGAGAAGGAGAGAGAGAGAGAGAAATTTTTCATTTATGGTTTATTGCCCAAATGGCCACAACAGCCATGGTTGGGCCAGGCCTAAGCCACAAGCTTCATCTGGGTCTCCCATGTGGGTGGCAGGGCCATCTTTTGCTGCTTTTCCGAGGCCATTAGCAGGGAGCTGGATGGGAAATTGAAAAGCTGGGACACAGCCAGTGCCCATATAGGGCGCTGGCATTGACAGCGGCAGCTTGACCTGCAATGCCACAGCATTGGTCCCTGTTTTTCTTTTTCTTTTTTTGAAAGAATATTACTTATTATTTTGAGAGGCTTAGAGAGAGATAGAGAGAGATAGTGAGTTGGAAAGAGGAAGAGAGAGCTCTCATCCACTGGTTCACTTAGAAAATGCCAGACAGGCCAGCCTGAAGCAGGTACACCATCCAGGACTCTCACATGCATGGCAGGAACCAAACTACTTGTGCCATCACTGCTGCCTCCTAGGGTCTGTATTGACTGGAAGCTGGAGTCAGGAATAAGACCCATGAATTAAACTCAAGCACTACCTTGTGTGCCTAACCTACACGTGAGATGCACCAGCCTGCATCTTAACTGCTAGGCCGAATGCCCATCCTTTTTGGGTGTTCTAATAGTGGTATGTAATTCCTTTGGAGTGTGGAAACATGTAAGTAGGTACCTGAAGAATAAGGAAATTATGGGCAAAAAATGGTAGAAATTGTGTTCTCTAGGAGAAAATGACCTATGTTAAAGCTCCAAGAGGGGGCTAGAACCTGGCTAGGGTGATCAGAGCATAAAAAGTATGGGCTGGTGAGATCTGGCAAGGAGAGGATTTTTGTAGAGCTTTGTAAGATATCATTTGAACTTATATTTTTATCCAAAACACAGAGGTATATCTTTGAAGCAGGACAATGTCATAAATAGATTTAAGATGAACAAAATCATACCTGTTGCTCTGTAGGGAATAGACTGGAAGTGTTTCTTTTATATTTAGATTGTTAAATAACTACTGTTAATCACAGTTATGTGTACCTAATTAGTGTTAGCTAAATGAATGAATGGATAAGTGAATTTTTAGATGGAATGTGGTAATTTTTGGTAGCCAACATGAGAAGGAGAATCTACAAAAATGGCTCTGAGAAGGTTTTACAATATGGTTCTAAAGACAAAATAAAACTTACCTAGCCAGGGCAAGCATTTAGCCTAGTGGTTACGATGCCCATGTACCATGCTGGAGTTTCTAGTTTTGGTTACTAGCTCTGGTTTTGCCACTCAAACTTCCTGCAAATGCAGACCCTAGGAGGCAGCAGGTAAGTCTCTGACACCCACCTGGAAGACCTGGATTGAGTTCCTAGTTTTTGGGTTTGGCCTGGATCAGCCTCAAATGTTGTAGGCATTTGAGGAATGAATCAGTGGATGGAGCCCTCTCTGTCTCTCTGCTTCACAAATACATAAATTAACAAAATTAAGAATTTAAAACAAACAAGAGCATTAGATAAGTTTTTCTATTTATTCTTTTATTCTGCCTTTATTGCACATTAATATTCCAAGCAGTTGAACACTTCAGAAATACTCATATCTGCTCAAATTAAGTTTCTTTCTTATTTTGATACCATGACTTTCTTTAAATTAGCAGTTTCTAATACTAAGTATTTAACAGTTTGACCACTGATTTTAAAGTAGAAGAAACCAAGAGCTCAAATGTGGCTGTACTCCACAGTTTTTAGAATTCAGAGTTACATTTGATGGATCTGCATTTGTATGTCTGCCAGTACATAAAAGATGCTTTTTAAAGTATTCTAGTCTTCTTAAACAGAGACATTAATGAGTTATTGTTATGATGAAGGACATATTAGTGCTTTATGAAGAAATTACCACCTGGGGTGTATGTATGGATATTTGCATACAAAGATAAGAAATATCCATTGACATCTTAGGCCTTTTTAGCTTCTTCACCCACAAGTGAATATCAACATAATTAAAAGTAAATAAATAACAGAAAAGAAAGTATACATGAAAGATCATGTTGGCTGGCGCCGCGGCTTAATAGGCTAATCTTCCGCCTGTGGCGCTGGCATACTGGGTTCTAGTCCCGGTTGGGGCACCGGATTCTGTCCCGGTTGCCCCTCTTCCAGGCCAGCTCTCTGCTGTGGCCCAGGAGTGCAGTGGAGGATGGTCCAAGTGCTTGGGCCCTGCACCCCATGGGAGACCAGGAGAATCACCTGGCTCCTGCCATTGGATCAGCGCGGTGCGCCGTCCGCGGCAGCCATTGGAGGGTAAACCAACGGCAAAGGAAGACCTTTATCTCTGTCTCTCTCTCTCTCTCACTGTCTACTCTGCCTGTCAAAAAAAAAAAAAAGAAGTTTCACAAAAAACTTTAATTGTATGGTAAAAACTCCAATTCTGTTGTAAAAAAGGATGTCAATCATAAGCATTCTATATTGATTGTATCTTCTATTAACAGGTTGTGATGGAATATTTGAAAGGCACTTAGATACACTGTTGATCTAATTAGGATTATTCTCTGTTACAAAATAAAATATTCAAAATTTAAATTCTTAACCTGTTGATAGCATTATCCATGTTTTTTATTTTCTTATTTGTACTATTCTGTATTGTCTACTTTTATTTTTAAAATTAAGTTTCTTATATTTGTAATCAAAACAAGATTAAAGAAATAAAGTTACTTCCTGGTTATTGGTTCATTGATGTTATGATATGTAACTCTTTCATATTCCAACAGTCCTCATCTTTGCTCTGCACTAATTTCTAACACACATGGTTCCGTCTCATCTAAATTATTATTCTTTATATTGTCACACAATTTTTCAACTTCTGATTTGTACCTGTAAAACTGATCTTCCAACATTTTTGCAGTCACATCCACTCAAGTTCAATTTGTGATACTCTGAAGACACGTACTCTGGGTGTTGCTTATGCTTTCAATTATCTGTTTCTGGCCAGGAAATGTACTTTGTCCAGTATGGATAGTATGAAGCACATGGTTTTGTTTGTGTTTAACATTGTTAGTATCATTATCAACATAGTAATGTTATTAATAGCATTGTCAGAAACAACAGCTATCACCAAGATAAGAGCCTTAACAACAGTGACATTTACAGTATGCCATTATATTAATTATCACAATGGATCTGACAGGCTGCTCCCAAGAATTCATATTAGTGAATAGTTTATGATTTTAAACTCAAGAAGAAAACTAGAGGAAACATCAATCCTAATTCATCCTTGTCTCATTGTTCCTCCCTCTTTTTCTGAGTTTAAAAAACATAGAGGAAAATGATGAAACCATTGCCAAACCAAATTTATTAATGGAATTAAATAAGTTGTTAGCACTTTAATAAAAGAATATGACAAAGAGTGCATTGTATTTTTTTGCTCCATAATTTGATCAGTGTCATTTGGCTGTGTACAAGTAGTTTATCATAAGGAAATGTGTGAACCCAACAGGGCGAAGCTGTGAAAGGAAAAGGATTCTTGCATATTTAATATTTCAAATAAGATTCAGTTCAGAAACTATTTTCCTCTGTTGGGGAAAAGAGTGACATAATAACTGTAAGGTAGTTTCATATATATTTTAGGTCATGTAGCCATCAACGTTAGAAGATGGATAAAAGTTTTTTTATTATTATTATTATCAATGGGACATCCTCATGCCTGAAATGGTAGAATTAAACTTAATAAAGGGATGTCCCTTTTGTAGAACTGAAGAGCAGATTATAATTTATGAAGTGAACTTCTAATTCTGATTCTGAAAGTTTATTTATGGATCAGTAATTTACTTATTAATTCCTGTGTCACTAGACGGATACAATTACTCAGCAATTGAAATGGTTATAGGTCTCAATGGTTACAGGTCCCTAGAAAGTATAAAGTTATTGTTTGATTATTTACAGTTTTTGGTTACCATAGAGGAAATTGTCTCATGGATTCTGCCTTTTTAGTTATCTGAAATAATTACTAGGTAAAAATAAGTTTGAATTTTATCATCTTCTCTGATGGTCTGTTTGACTAGCTTTCATTGGGAATGTGTATCAGTGGTGGCCTTTTGAAAGTGGTAAGAATGCAAAATTAAGTGCTGGAAATAATTATGCTTAAACTGCAGTGCATATGTGACACATACTCATTTTAAGTATATGACAGGATAATCTTGCTTTATTTTTGGTGTCATAAGAGTTAAACTTAGTGGTAGTCTGTTTATGTGTATTTGAGGCTTTTGTGTATAATTGTATTCAGAGTTTACTTATTTAGAAGTATAATATAGATTTACATAGGATTTTTTTTAAGATACCTAACCCAGGACTAACCTGTGTTATGGCTAGTAGAGCAAACTACCTTCATCTTAGATCTTGGAGCTAAGTAAAATTGGGCATATTAAATATAAAATTGTATTCAGACAATTTAATTTAAAAGCCAATCCAGGTTCTTCATCGAATTAACAGCTGACCCAACCCCAGCTGTTATCTTTGGACAACATGGCTACTGATGGAAAAAAAAGCAGTTACTGATAAGTTAAAACAAGTTGTTGCTTTGAACTTGTCCTAAGCGAATAATGGGAGACTTTTTCATCAGATACTTTTCATAAAATGAGCAGCCTAGTTCTTATACTCTTGGAAAATTTCTGAGGAAATATATGCACAGAATCAGATAGAATGTACATTGTAGATGGCTGTGCCAACCTTACTGGTTCACAGATGGCAAAGTGTTAGCAAAAACCAACATTTCAAGTCAAACTGTAAGGCCTAGTATTTAGTATTTAACTCATGAAATATTTTCAGCCTTGCTTGGTTATTGATTTTTAATTCCTTCTTAGGGAAGCTCAGGAATCCTAGTGGTGCTCCTCTCTGTCCCCCTATAATGCGAAGGGAATCTGAAGTCTAGCTGTGTTCACACCACTCAAAAGATGACAGATCTGAGCCAAGAACTCAGGTATCTCAGCCCTGGCCCCTAGCCATTACTCTATGCACATGTGAAATCACATGTAACTCTGCTCTGTGTTTGTTCTGTGAAAGAAGTTTGCTAACTATGAGAATTCAAAATAGTTGATGAAAAGTAATATAAGTGGACTGAGGCACAACATGCTGCATTTGCTTTGGGCTTAACTTCTTGACTCAGTGTACACGGACAAAAAGGCTTTGCTATTTCTAATGAGAACGTAACACCTTTTTATCTTTTAAAAACTTCTCTGTAATAGTCTGTCTTTTGAGACATCTCCTAAGAGAAAACACAGTTTCTGCCCCAGATCCTCTCAGTTTGTGGTCACTGGTATGAAATAAAAATTTATTGCAGTCTAAAGAACTGTGCAGATGTTACAAACCCTCTTGGTCCCCACTATCCAGGGGGCTTCCTCTGTTTATTTCCCGGCTGCTTGGCACGCTCCTGTGACACACAACAAACCCCCATTATAAAGGATTATATGATGAGTCAACAAGCATGTGAAAGATAGCAACCAAATGGTGACTCCCAACCAATTACACAAAAAATGACTATAATCACCCCTGCTGTAACACCCGTCTGTTGGCAAAGTGCTTGATCCCCTTGAAAAGCATTATAAAGAAGCCCAGTGTATTAAATAAAAATCTCAGTTCTGTGTGTAATCATAAAAATTAACACTGTCACTTTAAAAAAAAAATCTAATTGGTGTCCTAAAGGGAAACCTACTAGGCTATGTAAAGTAGCTATTATGAAAATGTTTAGCCTTTTGAATGTATTTCAGGCAGCGTGAGTGTTGCCAGATTTGTCAGCCAAAAATTCACTAAGCAGATTTGTCAGGGGCTGAGGCCCTAATCTGTAAAGCAGACATTGGCATAGAGATTAAAGATCAAGAGAATTATATAGGTTTTGTTACCATATGCCAAGATTCTTTTTTAAAAGTAAGTTTATTTTGTGTGAGCTGTAGCCAGAAGCAAGCACTGTCTTTGTTTGGTATTTAAGACAGAAGCATTTCCTGTGGCGAAGGCACACAACAGTTTCATTCACACACTTGGGGTGCGGGTGGTGGTGGGGGGAGCCGAGATGTTTCTGAGCTTCCTCCTCCGAATTCTTTCCTCTCGGTCAATGCTGTAAGCCACACGTGTGCATCATGAATGAAAAATCAAAGGCAGAAGCGCCCTTGCCACACTCTTGCCTCGTGGGTACCTCGCCCTTTCCTAAAATGTGTCCCTAACGTGGAGGGTACAAACACTGGCGCTAAGGGCCGCAGACATCTGAGCTCCTTCTATGCTGTTTTACACTTAGAAATGTCAGTGAGCAGAAAATGGGCTGAGTACGGGACTCCTGGGGGTTCCTGCTGAAGCCTCTGGACATCCTTGCCTGGTGTTTCTGAACAAGTCATGAAATCAGCCTGAACTCCACATTCCATAACTAAAGGTGGGAATCAGGTGGGCTCTGAGTACCTCTGCCTTCTAAAATTGCACGACTCTGTAAACAACCAGATATTGCATTGTTTGCAAATGCAGTCCCTTCAAACACAGCAAGAAAGGTGGTCTGTGGTGTAATGATATATGCTTCCAAGTTTAACAGAGTGATGAACTGCATCTCCAAAGCAGTTGGGGCAACGAGTGATGCTAGAGACACCAGGAAAATCTAGAATGTTTCTTGCGGTTCTGTGAAGTTCTATATTAGGGATGCTTTCCTTAGAACTGTGCAGAGTTCTGGGGGCGGATCTGGGTGTGTACAACAGCCAAACACAATGACACCCTGGCACGGCACATTTACACTTTTGACTGTGGCTGGAACTCATGGTAATGCCTCATAATTTTAACAGTGTTTTAACAGAGAGAGCCCAATCTGTCGATAATCCTGGGACACACACACAAATGAATTTACCTAGATGGGAAGAGAGTCACACACAATTTGTATGGGAACTTTCAAAGACGCTTACACTAAAGCTTTCCCAAGCCACTTTTAAATTATATCTTCATCACACAAATGAAATATTGCTCAGAGAACCGCTGACTGAGAGAAGTGGCAAGCAGTCTTCCCAGACTTTATTCAGTATTCACATCCAATCACACGGGTAAACATAAATACATCACAGCGCTTATTCAAACACTCACAAGTTATCTATATCAAGACAAACTACCGTATATTCTCTGAAATAGATTTTTCCCTCCATTTCCCTTTTTCATTTTGCATCCAGTATGTTAACTGTGAAATTCATGTTTTTAATTTTAAAACAAATGATAGTCCACTCCTGGCTCTACCTGTGATTTTCCACATTTTCTTTAGAAAAACGGAGATGTTGAGACAAAGTTGCTGGCAAACAGGAATTCCAGGAAGTACGCAAAAGGGATTGTGGATCTGACTCCTGGATTCCTGCCCAGAGAGGAGAGTGAATCTCCCACCTGGCTGAGTCCTGGGACTGGCTCCTGGAGCAGCCAATCTTGACCCTCTCTGTTCAGCAAAACTGGAAAGGGAGGGAGATACCTGCGAGGTGTTTTCATGCTCACACAGACACTAGGGGGTGTCCAAGGACCAAATGTGTTCCTCCTTCCCTTCAGACTGGTCTTAGTACTTGCAGGTCCAGCTGACTTCAAGTGCAGGAGCGAAGGTAAAATCCATCCGATTAATTCCTGCCCTGTGCTGAAATGAATAATGTGGGGGACAGTTTCATCATCTTGCCCAGATTCTCTTAGATGTCTGCAGGAATTGTGATTGGTGGCTTCAGCGCCAGGACTGTCCCCCAACAGAAGCCACAGGTGATGGGAGGCAGTGTGTACTGTTACCAAAGGCTTTCTACCTGTTTGCCCACATTTACCTATCATTACAGGGATGTCATTGCCTTTTCTTTCCTTTAGTGTGTTTCAGTTTAGGTCTAGTGCAGCCACACGAACTCTGAGAGAAGGGGAAGTTGTGAGAAGGCAGATCTCTGCCTTGTGGTTCTTCGGGAGGTCCGGTTTGTTTCTTTAAGGTACACTCATTATTTGTTGATTGTTACTTATTAGCAAACATTTTCCCTTGCTCTTGGAGACTTCTCCAGGTCTTTGGGCCTGGGCCTCTTTATGAATACTTATTACTTCTTAATTATGACGGTTTAATAAGATATGTCTTTCATTTTCATCTCCTATTTCTCTTCCCCTGTGATTCTTCTCCCTTTGCTATTGGTCCCTAAGGGCATGTTGCTGGCTCTTTTTCTTTATTGCTCCTGTCTTCCCTTCGCCCCTCCTGGTGAATTAAAAAAATAAATAGAATGCATTTTAAGGATGACAACAGTAATAATAAAGCCAGGAATTGCTTTCCAGCTAAATGCACTGATTGGAAGTTCTACTGAAAATAGCATAAACCTAATTGAAGTAGTCAACCCCTCCCATACAGGTCATGCTGTGCTCTATTAAAATGAAGGTAAAACAAAGCTTGTGACATTTCTGCATTTCCTAGACTCACTTTTCCTAAGACGTATCAATACTATTGACCATAGTATTGTATTGTGTTCCCCAGTGACCAGGGCTGTCGTCTTGTGGGCCTGGATAATTCTTTCTTAATGAAACCTTATTGTCTTCTTTACCTATAATAATACACGCAAAAATAATTATGTTTTAGCATGCAGGAATCGAAAATTTGAAATAAATCAAAATTGTGGTGATTAACAAGCTAATAACACTGATCATTTACATAACACAGATACTCAATACCCACCTATTGCAGCTGTTACAGATGCAAATACGTTTCCTAAATTTATGAAAACATACAAATTGCTGCAGAAGCGTCTGATGTGAAATGATCAGGAGAGTTGGGATTATATAAGATCTCTTAGTTGATTTCCTTTTGAAGTTTAAGCAGACTCCTCACGAGTCATTAGTCGGTCCTGCGCTTTAATACCGAAGTTTGTTGTATTATGATGGAACTATCAGATTTGATGGCAAAGCACTAGCAGCTGGGAAACTGCTTTCTCTCCCCTCTCATTTCTCAAACAATGTTTGCACTGATTAATACTATGCAACAAGACAGGACGCAGAGATTGGGCTGCTATTGTGTTCTGATGACCCCACACATTGTGTGCACTCCGTGGTTCCTGTGGCTGTTCACAGTTATATGGGTTTATCAGAAATTACATGTCAGGCTCCCGATGAGTGTAATTGTATACTGATTGTGTATAGTTTTTAAAACCTCATTATTAGCCTTGTATGCAAACCAAATAAAAGGAAAGTTTAAAAAAGGAAAAAGAAAATGGCCTCCACTGGACGTCATGTCTGAGCCCAGGTGTTTGAGCCAGGATACAGGGGGGAAACAAAATGTTCTCTCGGGTACATCTGCTGCTGCCACGCGATTGAAAAGGGCCCTAATGAATGGAGGGGGAGGAGAGGAGTGGATCGGTGTAGGGGGAGAGCTCCAGGGTTTTGCTTGCTCCTGACTCTGTTCTCCTTGCAAGCACAGTTGGTTTAATAACAGGCAAGGACACTGAGGGAGGGTGTGTGTATCCTCACTCATTTCACCTTTCATCAATTGGTGGCTCCATGGTAATTTCTTTGGGTTCTGACCCTCTCCTTAGAATCACTCTTTTAACAGGAAAACAAAACCCCAAAAACCTCAACTATATAGCTACCTACAAACTAGAGACAGGGGGTGGAAATAGATACAGGAAGAATGATGAACAGTGCTTGCTTTCCCTTCCCCGGGCTCTGCCCTCCTGCCTATTTACACCTGAGCAATTTATCGGACGTTTCTAAGACAGTGATTATCCAGGGTGTACGTTCTTTGGACTCACAGTCAGGAAGCTCAGCAGGGAAATGTTGAAGTATTACATACCAAGGATGAGAGCCATTAGAATTAGACTCGTCTCTAATCTGGGAAGTACTTAGTTCTCTTTTAAAAACCTTTAATCAGTATACAGTGGTTCAGTACACAGATGTTAGCACCAGTGTGAGGGCTCTCTAATTGTAATTTAAGTTATCCCTGCCTAAGGGCACCCAATCAAATTATTAGACTGTTGCAGTGAGTCTGTGGCTCTTGGTTGCACCTTGTAAGGGGATATTTTCTGGAATGATGAGAAACAGTGGTTTCTCCTGGGAAGCAAATGTACCATTATGGACTTATTAGATCCTTGATTAGATCCACAGCTGATAAGTGAGTAGACTTTTTCAAGAGAAAATATTGCAGTTTATTTCAATCTGCTTCACTCAGCCATTGGATTGTGTAAAGGGAAGTAAATGAAACTGAACTAAAGGAAATATGCATGTGCATGCAATTTAAAAATAGTAAAATTTATTAATCTTATAATATTGTTAACTCTTTAGGCGTTAAAGGTTAAGGTATTTTAAAATCTGTTTCTTTATTTTGCTGTTGATTATTTTTCCCCAACCCCTAAGCTGGCCTTCTATTGACAGTTTTCTGACTGGACTACCAAGACTTAAAGAGTTAAATATTCATAATGACAATTAATTAATTAAGCAGTCCTAGAAAGTTAACCTCTCAAGTTTCCTTCCTGAAATTCATGTTTATCTGATTTTCTTTAATAAGTGACTTCTTATTGAACTAGTTTTACATCCTTTAATTTGAAGATAATTACAGCACTATCATTCATATTTCAGATGCACATTAACTTTTCAAAAGATATCAAGCTAGACACTTCTACCTTAGCATTGTGCTTATTTTTTTATTAAAGTATAACCTGAAGAATAATTGGTTGGTTATAATAATATCTTTAAGTCTTTCTATTATGAGGCATTTATTTGATTTTAATTGTAGAACCATTGGTCATATTGAGTTCATTTCCTGTTCATGTTGATTTCATGAGTCTCTCCATTAGTATTCAATTGCACAGTAATTAGTCATTAGTTCACCGTGATGTCTTCAAGCATGTGTACACTTAGATTCTCATTTTCCACTCAGTTTCTGCAGTCATATTTGAATTTTCTATTTCTTAAAGGCAACGATAAGGGAGACAAAATACTAGATCATGAATTTATTAGATTAAGCATTTTGCCAAAAGGCTCCCACTCAAGGCATGCAAAAAACTTGATGCATTGAAAATTAAATAAATGGCAGCTACCTAAGCACAGCGCTGAAGTCACTGAGATGTCAAAGCTGGGATCGGAAGCATTTGTGATCAGAAGCAAGAGAGAAGCTATTTAGTGAAACTTCAGGATGGTGCTTGACCCCTGTGCGCACCTGCCTAATTCTGATTAGAGCATCTTCAATTTCTGAAGAAAGGTCACATTCTCAACTTGTTACTAAGCTCCAGTGATGTATTGAATTTTGCCGTCTTTAACTAACTGTTTAGCTTTACAGATCTATTTTCCTTTATGAGAGAAAGTATTTTGAAAAAAAATATATTGTCAGTGGATTAATTAATCCCAAATTTGCTGTGTTTTTAGCTCACATTTCATCAAAGTATTCGTTTAGCTCCTATAAAAGTAAATATGTCATCTGTCATAGTCTGTCACAAGCTCGTAATTTAAATCCATTAGAAAATTGTTCCTGCTTTTTACTTGAGCTGGCTTCACATTGTTGTCCTAATTAAATTGGAATCTTATATCATTTAAATGTTAGACTTGAGAATGAAATTATTTTTATTCAGGTGATAATGACAATCCTCTTGGCAGAGCTCAAACACTGCTTTCAGACTAGTAGGGGAGTCTGTGTTCCAGGAACCAGAGTTGTTTGGTATAGACCCGAATTTCAATTCCTCTCTATTTGAAATGAGAAGAGAAGTAGGGGTCCCAAGCCCAGGAGCCTGAACAAACCTTTCTGAACAAAATAGGCAGGAGCCTATTTCTATACCTTGTTTGTTTGGCTGGTCCAAAGGTACTTTAATTCTTTTAACTTGTCCAAAATATATTTTGCACAATAGTGTACATCCATGCTCCTCAGACTTTAAAGTGCAAATGAAGCTCTTGGGGAGCTGGATAGGGCTGGGTGGCCTCAAGAGTCTACATTCCTCACAAGCTCCCAGATGGAGCTGCTGTGGCTGCTCCAGCCTTCACACGTTGTGTAGCAAGAGCGCTAATTGATTAGGACACAAATTGGATGAATCAGAATTGAAATCTTTTCATCTACCCCTTTTTGAGAATTGAAAAAAGCATTAGCAGATTTTAGAATAATCTCAGTTGTTATTTTATTTGAAACTTTGCTAATATGCTCTTAATGTTATTTAAACATTTATTTATTTGTGAGAGAGAGAGAGAGTGCCTTCATACCCTGGTTATTTCCCTAACTTCCTGCAATGCCAGGACTGGGCCAAACTGAAGCTGGGAGCTGGAAATTCAATCCAGGTATCTTATGTGAGGGTAAGAACTCAATTACTTGAGTTATCAACCATTACCTCTCAGGTCTTCATTGGCAGGAGCCAAAACTGAGAATCGAACCCAGGTGCTCCAATATAGGATGTCAGCATCTTAATTACTAGGCTAAATTCCTGTTCTGAGTTTATTATTTTTAAGGCTTTAACATCTAGTTTTGATTCCTTTAAAAACAATTGTCTTAAAAAAATAAAAAGGATTTGTTTGAAAGAATGACAGAGTTGGGGGTTGGGGGAGGAAGGAATTGAGAGAGAATGAGAAAGATATCTTCCATTCACTGATTCACTCCTCAAATGTCTGCAAAGTTGGGGCCAGGCCACAACAAAGTGAGGAGCCAGGAACTCCATCTGCACCTTGCAGTTGGCAGAGACTCAAGCACCTGAGCCATCACCTGCTGCCTCCCAGGATATGCATGGATGAGGGAATCTGAAGCAACAGCTAATCTGGTGGGCCATAGCGCCCACCCCATCAACTGTCTTTTGTAAGGGGAATATGTGTGGTTTCAACCTTACACTCTTGACTTAAACATGGCCATTGCAGCATACTTTTCCATGTATCAATATTTGGAAGTTTGCCAGAGACATATTACTTCCTCATCTTTTTTATATTAAAATTACTTTTTTTTTAAACATGTAAGCTTAAGGAATCAATTTTTCTTTAAATTTAGGGTAAGGGAATTGGCATTGTGGCATGGTGGCCACCTGAGACATCAGCATCCCAGATGGGCACCTGTTCCTGTTCTGGCTATTCCACTTGCAATCCAGCTCCCTGCTAATGCACCTGGGAAAGTGTGGAAAATGGTCCGAGTGTTTGGGCCCCTGAATTGATGTGGGAGACCTGGAAGAAGCTCCTGGCTACTGGCTTTGGCCTGGCCCAGTGCTGGACATTGCGGCCAACTGGAGAGTGAACCAGTGGATGGAAGATCTCTCTCTGCTTCTCCCTCTCTCTCTGTCAACTCTGTCAACAACAACAAAAACTAAATTTATTAGGGTGAATTTTTCCATAGAATGCTATCCAGTCAGTTAATGACAGGGAGTGCTGATTTTGGGATCATAAGAAACTGTGGAAATCCCCAGATATTCAAGGTGGCTTAATATAAATACCCACAGAACGTGTGTGTTATTTGGAAACTAAATTAGACCAATGGAACATGGTTTATTTCATTTCTGTGGGCATAGAGTCTGAGATTCTTGGCTTTGGGTATCTCTTCTATGTGTAGTCTCAACTGCACATCTCTCTCTGAATTGATTTATAGTCTGTAAAGGTTTCCAGATCTATTTGAAGAACTCTTTAAATTTCTTCTAAATTTTGGGAGGCAGATTTGAATAATAATTATTTCCCGATTGTGAAGCAGCACAGTCTTGACCTTCACCTTCTCTTCCCCTGCCCCTCTTCTGTGCCTCCTTTCAGTTCTTCCTTCTACCCCCTCCACTCCTTTCTTCCTGTCTCCTCCTTTCCTTTCCCTTCTTATTCACTCTTTTTATGTGTCTGTTGAATGAATAATGAATTATGTTAGTACAGGGAGATAAGACAAAATCCAAATTGTGCTAAGTCCATGAAACTTATTTTTAAACTTTTTCTCCCTTATACTGTGAAACTAAAGGAAATGCTTTGTAAATTTCAGATGCAGCCTAGAAAGTTGGTTTATATCAGTAGTAGTTCTATTCCTAAGTAGATAATGTATAAACCTTGAAGGAAATATTTTAATTTAATGTGAGTAATGTCATTTTTTAGGATCACTGGTTTTTAAAACTCAGATAAGATCAAGAAATTCAATAAAACAGCTTAGGGAAAGAGGAAAGAAGCAGAAATATAGCAAAATAATTAAATCATCTCAGATTTTAGAGCCCGAGAAGACTTTAAGTTAATAAAATGTGGTATCTTTCATTCAAAGGCAAGTGATGTGATGGAAGCATCAAAGTGTCCCAGAAGATAGACTGAGATTTCATCCATCCATTCGTCATTTCCTACCTTTGTTACCTTTGTTATCCTTTCTGGGTCTCAGTCTTCCTTCCTTCCTTCCTCCCTCCTTTCCTTTCCTTTCCTTTCCTTTCCTTTCCTTTCCTTTCCTTTCCTTTCCTTTCCTTTCCTTTCCTTTCCTTTCCTCTCTCTTTCTTTCTCTCTCTCTTCCTTTCTCCTCCCTTCCTTCCTTTCTTTCTTTTCTTTTCTTTTCTCTTTTCTTTTCTTTTCTTTCTTCCTTTCTTTTATTTACTTATTTGAAAGGCAGAGAAAGAAAGAGACAAAAGTCTTCCTACTGTTATAACTGCTGGTTCATTCCCTAGATGGCCACAGTAGCTCAGGCTGGACCAGAATAAAGCCAAGAGCCAGGAACTCCATCTGGGTCTCCCATATGGGTGGCAGGAACTCAAGTACTTGTACCATCATCCACTGCTTCCCAAGTGTATTAGCAGGAAGCTGGATTGGAAGCAGAGTAGCTGGGAGTCAACCAGCACTCCCATATGAGATGTGGGTGTCCTAAGAGGCAGATTAACCAACTGTATCACAATACCTACCACTCAGGTTTTTTTCTTTTAACTATTCAGTAAGAATGCTGGTAATATGTAGCTCAGAGTGTCCATTTGAATCAAATAAAATAATAAGGTACTTCTAAAAGTTTATGGAAAAATGAAATTTCAAAATTTGGTACAAAAATTTGGAAATGAATGCATAGTTTTATCATAATATGCATCTCTATGAAGTTTTTGGAAACTCCTTGTATAGTCCTTCTAAGCATGCATATTAGATATTTTTGGGTTTCTGGGCTTTTAAATTATAGCAGAAAAAAAGTGAGAAAAAATTCTTATAGGAGGAATATGTGTGTGGCTTCAAACTCACCCTTCTGACTTAAACATATAAACTTACTATTTAGAAGTTAACAGAAGTTAGCTTACATTCTAGTGGGAGAAAGGCAACAAACAATCAAATGCAATATGTGCTATGATGGAAAAGTAAGGCAAAAAAAGAAGAGGAGAGGAAATGCTGGGGCAAGCGCCCTGAGAGAAGACTGTGTCTGGCATACAGGAGGACATTGCAAATAGGCCAGTGAGGCTGGAGAGAAGTGAGGAGAGAAATGGAGGAAGATTAAGTCACAGACATAACTGTGAGGCCAGATCACACAGTGCCGTATGGGTTACTGTGACAGCTGATGGGAACCTGCTAGAGCTTTGGAGCACATTTGTTTTATTTATATTTTACTAAGATGGAGAGAGGGAGTTAAGGAGACAGGGAGACAGGGAGAAGGAGGAGGAAAAAGGAGAATGATCAAGGCAGATCAAGCCAGGAGCCAAAGCTGAGAACTCAATCCAGTCCTCTACTTGGAGGCCGGTACCCAAATTACTTGCGCCATCACCTGCTGCTTTCCAGGGTGTGCAGTAGCAAGGAGCTGGAATTGGGAGCAGAGCCGGGACTTGAACATAGGCTCTCGAACTCCCACTCCCATGTGGGATGCAGGCATCTCAACCACTGGGCCAATCATCCATTCCTAATACCTGTGTTTAAAAGAACTCTTCTATAGTTTAGTGTCAGTGGAGCCAGGAGAAGTAGTTGGATTCTGTGCATACTTGTAGGTGACGCTGAAAGGATTTGCTGTTGGATTGGGCCTGAAATGTGAGGAAAGAAGTGAGTTGAGAAGCACTCATAATTTTTGACATTTTCCTTCCTAGAAAGCGGGAGTTGTTTTTTGCTAAAATGGGGCAAACTGTGGCAGGAGTAGGTGTCGGGGAAATTTGGGATACCTGAATCAGTGAAGACCCTAAATTGGGAGTTTAGCACATGCATTGGTCTGGGGCTCAGGGCAGAGGTCCCAGCTGGGGTGTGGACAATCATGAGAAGTCACTAGCACCCTTGAAAGGATATGTTTCATGGGGCTAGGGGAATGAGAGCACTTGTGACAAAGCAGGTGTCAATAGACATAACTTACCATTGTCTTCTTTTTATTTTTCTTTCACTATCTTCTATGCTACTTTATATATATATATATATATATATGTGTGTGTGTGTGTGTGTGTGTGTATGATGTAAATATGGCCTGGGTGGTATATTGGTTAAATGCATATGTGTGTTCATTTCTCCCAGAGAAATTACTATAGGTTTTGCTTCTTGGTTAAAAAATAGTTTAAAATCATACCTTCACTTGAACTAAGTCATACCTTTGTACTTTCCCTCCTTCTAGTGATTATACTCTTGACTTACATTCACAGGTATTTATTAATAGATCATCATATAAGTTGAACAAACTTTTGAGTGCATTTTCAGGCCTTTAGCCCTGAAGAACATTAAACCTCAGGCCAATAGGCTAGTGACCAGTGAAGCTTATTTCGATGATGAAATCAACACTGAGAAAATACACACAGATTACTGAAGATGCTTTATATTGTGTTCAATATTGACAGGTGAAACTGATATTTTAAGATTGTTTTAAACTACTGATCAAAATAGCAACTGATAGAATATTAGGCCATCTGGAGACTCTTTACCTATTGAATTATTAGAAATGTAGTAAAATTCAGTTTTGTTTCTCTTCTCTATTGACAGCATTTTCCCATTTGGCACCCATGTTGCTCCATGACAGAATGGGTCCATAATGCACTGATGTGTCTGTCTTATTTATGGATCTCAGAGCTTTCATGTTCAGCATGGCCCCTTATCCATCCTTTACATGTGGCCCATTCACCGCTCCCACTTGGGGGGCTTCTGATTGTTTGCTAATGAAGCCTTTTGCCTGGAAATTTGCCCTCAGGAAAACAGAGCACACTGATTGGAAACGTGTTTTTGATGAAATCGTTTGTTGAGTGAATCCAATTTTGCCATAATGAACATCTATATGTATTGGTTTATTTCTTCCACAAGTGTTGATTTTCCTGCCATGCAGTTATATACAGAGAACTGCTTGAAAGCACAATATATGGCATATGTCTTTAGTTATCATTTATTATTTTAGAAAACAACCCTCATGCCAGAGGAGACTCCCTTGTTGAAAGAATCTTGCAGGATTGTATTATCTTCATCATATTTCATTTAAAAGTTAGGTAGTAATATTAAGGTGTGTTTTCTTGCACAAATCAAGTTAATGCTATCTAGAGTTTTATTTCTAATGAAAGGAAGTTTCTCAGAAAATCATAGACTGCCTACCTTTCATTATGACCTTGTTCTAGTCAAAATAGGCCAATGATTATAACAAAAAGTAAAATTTCAGGGGCGTTACACAACTCAGCAAAGTTTTCTCTTTGTTGACATGGTCTAACTACTAGTGGGGGCATGCTTCACTTGACACAGTCTTTAAAGGATGCAGCTTCTTTCCATCCGGTGGCCTCTCCCCCATCTCCTAGGGATTCCACATGCTTGGTGGGATCTTCCCTATCTAAAAAACAGGGAGAACGAGAGCTAGGAAATCGTGTCGAGTGTTGGTAAACATTTTTAGACCATATATAGAAATAGTATCTATCACTTTTTCTTTTTTGACAGGCAGAGTGGATAGTGAGAGAGAGAGACAGAGAGAAAGGTCTTCCTTTGTGCCATTGGTTCACCCTCCAATGGGCGCTGCGGCTGGTGCATCTCGCTGATCTGAAGCCAGGAGCCAGGTGCTTCTCCTGGTCTCCCAGGCGGGTGCAGGGCCCAAGCACTTGGGCCATCCTCCACTGCCTTCCCGGGCCATAGCAGAGAGCTGGCCTGGAAGAGGGGCAACCGGGATAGAATCTGGCGCCCCGACCGGGACTAGAACCCGATGTGCTGGCACCGCAAGACGGAGGATTAGCCTGTTAAGCCACGGCGCCGGCCAATATCTATCACTTTTAAAGAAAGATTATTTATTTGAAAGACAGAGCAATGGAGAGAAAAGCAGAGAAGGAGAGCGAGAGCTTCCATTCACAGGATCACTTCCCAAATGGTCACAATGGCCAGGGCTGCACCAGGCCCAGGCCAGGAGACTGGAACTCCATCCAGGTCTCCTGTGTGGGTAGCAAGGACTCAAGTGTTTGGGCCATGTTCCACTGCTTTCCCAGGTGCCTAGCAGGGAGCTGGATTGGAAGTGGAGCAGCTGGGACACTAATGGGCATTCTGATATGGGATGCTGGCATTGAAAGCAGCAGCTCAACTTTCTGCAGCAGAATGTCTGCCATTCCATCTCTTCAGATATCAAGCTTGCTGGCACGAATGCGGTTACACGGCTCTACTTGACTATAGGCATAGCTCAGAAAAGTAGTTTATTTGGGTGGCAGGAGTAGGTGAGTACAGTTTTGAATTTAGCAGTGTGCCTTAAATCTTGGGAAATTAAAAACTCCAAACATTCATAATAGTAGACGTCTCCTCACCTTACTGTTCTCTTTTGTTTTCTTTGAAAGATTTACTTATTTATTTGAAAGGTAGAATTACAGAGTGGAGGGGGGAGAGAGAGAGAGAGTGAGTCAGTTTTCTATCTGCTGGTTCTCTTCCAAAATGGCTGCAGCTGGGCCGATCCGAAGCCAGGAGCCAAGAGCTTCCTCCAGGTCTCCCATGAGGGTGCAGGGGCCCAAGGACTTGGGCCATCCTCCATTGCTTTCCTAGGCCACAGCAGAGAGCTGGATCAGATGTGGAATTAGTCAGGACTCAAACTGGCACCCACATGGGATGCCGGCACTGCAGGCAGTGGCTTTACTCATTGTGCCCCAGTGCCAGGTCCTCTTCTAGTCCTCATAGAGATACTACTTCTCTCCCTTTCTTTTCTCTTCTGAGGTTCACCAACTTGTGTAAACTGTGAGATGTGAGAGAATTACATACTAACCTAAAGTTGACAAACTTACTTTTATTATTTAGGCAAATGTTTACATAATGAATGTGTATTAGTGTCTTGTTATTTCTTTGAAAAGGAACTTCTTTCGTCTTCAGCTTGTGTTTTTCTGCATCTGAAGCTGACATCTGATAAAAGTGCGTTCCAGTGTGGCTAGCAGGTTCGTGCAGTCCTGACAAGAAGAGTCTGCTGTAATGTTCTACTGTGTTCTGGAGCAAAAATTTTTCTAGAATGAACACTTACTGAACAGCTACTAGGTAGATAGCCTGCTATAACCTCACAAATATTAATTTCATCTAGCTTTCAAAACAACTCTACAACTTTGTGAGTTGAGATTATCTCTATTTGGAAGGCGATGAGATTGCTTTGATTAAATCCAGGCCTCTTTCATTCAAAACCCACACACTCCCCACAGCAGGTAGGTCAATGATCCTTGCTTCCACACCCTCCATGCCCAAATTTCTTCCCTGGCTGAAGGCCCTATCCAAAGCTCTGTGCATTTGATTTTGTATTCTGAAGTCATTGCTAATCAAATTAATTGAATCTATTATGATTTTAGATAGTGGCAGGGCCTGTAGTTAAACCAGTGTCCACAACTCAGGGATTAGAAGAATAACTTAAAAAGAGATCTGGAAATCATATAAACATAGAGAGAGATCACAGATATTCTGTGTGTTTAAAAATAATTATTTAAGAAGAGGAATAAGAAAAATGATTTAGTGCTGTTTTCTTCTAATATTAGGTTCTTTTTCCAGCATTTTTCCTCTTCCCCTTTTCTGTCTCTCTAATTCATATTCTCTATCACTGCTGACAAAGGAAACAAAAGAGAAAAGAATAGAAAAGATTACTTTTTTCCTTTCCCATGGACTCCAAATAAAATGGACATGTATTACCTCCTATAATGATTTGCTCTTTGCTTCCATCTGCATATCTGATCTCATTATAGTAATGAAAGGAGAAGGCAAAGGGAGATATTATACTCACAAGTGAAGTTTTTAACTTGCAGAAGAAACATTTATTCCCTGTGCCCTCCACTCTCCTTTAAACAGCAATTTCCCTTCCCTTGATGCACAGCAGGGGGAGTGGCATTTGCCACCCCATGGCAAAATGGATCTGTGTGCCTCTGTATGTAAAATTGGTCCACGTGTGATTTAGCTTTGAGTTGTATTGTGTTTCTTATACTAATATAATATTGTTCTAGTGCTTGCCCCTGATTAAAGAAATACATAAATAAATAATTTATAATTTAATTAATAAGGTATAATATGCAAAGCACAGTAATTTCAAACAGCTTGTAATGTCTCTAATGTACTTTCAATTTTTTATTTTACATAAGGGCTATATTCATTATGTGGTTATGATAAACATACTAATGAATTTTATTACAGGAACAAATTTAAACATGTAAATGAGATCAAACAGTATTAAAATGCAAACGATGGTGAAACTTATTACAAACTAACCTTGCCAACATACATGGAGTGATATTTTAAAACTTTGCAAGTTATATCCCTTAAACAAAGGCAATGCCATTTACAATGTCCCTGAACACAGGAATTTGTGAACTGCATGCTTTATTCTCATATGAACACCCCAACCAAAAAAAAAAAAAGTTAACTAGAATTCAGGGTTTGCGTGTAACTTTGGATGACAATTAAAATCCCTTTTCTTGTTCCAGTGAACAGTAATCTGTGCATAATTACATTCAAATGAGATATTAGCATTTTTTGTGCTTACTCTTTGTTAATTGCAGAGTTCACTCACCATGGTGATGCTTTTGATGGAATCAGGCAACCTTATTGACCTGATGCCGTAAGGCGTGTTGGGAAATTCTGCTGTATTCTTCATTTTTTTTTATTTTGGCATTTTGAGGAGTCCTGCTGCTTTTATTACATTCCTGACACTTTTGTTAATAAATCATTGCAAAGTTAATGAAAATTGCATTCAGGCATATCCAAAATAATTGTGTCCTTTGTCATGCTAATAAATTGAAAGATGTTGATCCAATGGGCGAATGCATGCCCATTATGGAGAAGTTTGTGATACGGGTGCCTGTTGCACTCACACTTTTTCCTTGGCATATCATTCCATGTAAAATCTGAATGAAGTAAACAAACCTCAGTATGTTTTATTTCCTATTTTATACAGTGAGTCTTTAATTAAGTCAGCAATGGGTGAATTATATCTACATGGAAAGATAGAACTATTTGCATTATGATTTATGAAAGGTTGTTAATATCAATGGGAATCAGCAACAGTGTAATATCAGACTCATGAAAATATGAAAACCATGTTTCACTGGCCTTTCTCTCATGCCTGGGGATTTTCCACTTTTATATATGACCCACTTGATTTAAAAATCACAATGATCATACCACACTATTCATTTCCAAAGCCTGTTTCTGTATTAGTTTAGAAGAAAAGTGAAGATATGTTATTTTTATGTAAAAAATAGTCTTTTTTGGCAAAGCATCAGATCTGTTTTTTCACTAAGACTTAAGTGTGTAAGAGTGTGAATAAGTGTGATTGGGAGATGAAAACCCTGTCACACCCCTACAGTGTGATAGCAATTTGACTGTTCTAGGTAAGGAAGAAAAATTTAAAGTCATATTAAGTTGCATATATATGTATTTTTTTCAAATTTATCTCAAGGAAGAACTCTGAGTAATTGTTGTCTTGGGGAGATCTTAATTTATGCACTAGCCCATCATGCTGATTTTAGGTAGGTATTTATTCTGCTATTCAATCAAAAAGCATAGTTTCCATAACAACTGCCACATCAGATGAAACATACAGCTTGGCATTTGAAATACAGGACTTCTTAGGAGATATGCTTCCTGACATATTGTGTTGAACTTGTGTTCCTTTCATTCTCTTTTAAGCTAGCAAGATCTGTGTTTCTATAAAGGACCATCGCAGTTTTGCATAATTATTACAATCCATCTGCACATTTCCAGGATTTATATTAAAGTAATTAAAGCCATTTTGTATTAGTGGGTGCTGTGTGGAACCGGCTTGGATGCAGGATTCTAAAAGTTCCCACTTGCCTGCTTGCTGTGCTGTAATTTGGAGAACAGAATGTTCCGTAAATGAGGTTTGGGAATACTACATTTTTTTCTTTCTTTTTCTTTGCAGAGTAACTTTTTTTTTCTCCAGTGGAAAATGGAATAAAAGGTTCACCTAGGGACTGGAATTAATGTAGTCCTTCTGCCTAGGGTTAAAAGAGAGCAAAATCACAGCTAGCAACATTGTAGAAACCCTAATATATTTAGCCTTTTCTATGGAGAAATAATAAGCCCATGTTTCTAAGGCAACTTTCTTCCAAAGAGCAGCAAGCAATTTAATTTATATTCTCATTTTCCCCAGTAGTATTTGTTCAAGGTAAACGAAGGCCAATATTAACCCCATTTTATGGATGGGATGATTGAGGCAGACAGATAGTGCTGTACTAGAACAGATGAATAGGTAGATAATGTTGTTCTGGGCAGGGGGGAGATATGTTAGGGCAGGGATGATAACTAATACCTGATATATTAAGCCTACAGACAGAACAGCTAGACTGCAATGCAGTGTACTACAGCTATGGAGAAAGATCATGTGAGCTCCTCAATGTTCAAAGGGACTGTTTGGTACAGACTCCCCACGTCTCACCTAGGTGTGAACCCTTGGCATCTTTGTTGAGGTTTACAAGCTTAGGTTTGATTCTTAGCATTCAGGATCTGTCTCAGAAGAATCTGTGATTCTTTTGGATGATCCATGGTAGAAACCTCTAAGAAGACAACATTTTTTTAATGATTTATTCTTAACCAAAAGGGTTAATGCGCATTACAACAAAGAATCTAGGTGCAATGAAGTTGTTTCCCAACTGGAGAGGTTAGCTTTCGCTCCACAGAGCTCTCTCGCTTAGTATCAAAACTTTTTCTACTTTGAAAAGAGTAGAGGGGTATAGGTGCGAAGTACTTTTTCCCTGAGCTACTGATCTGCCGCACTGCTGTTGTCATGTTTTGTTATAAATGGTTATTAACTGGTCTTTCTAGGATCCCAGAGTGTACCTGCAAGGCTAGATGATGATGAACATTCTTTGTCAGAAACAATAGCACCTGCAGAATTTACGGCGTCTGGAGTCCTGGCTTCTGCTCTCACAGTGGAGGAGAGATGTTAGGGTGTCAGAAGCCAAGGTTGAGAAAGTGCCTGGTCTTGGTGTGGCGTGAAGATAAGCACAGACTGAAATCAGACAGTCCTGTGCTTCACTTGCTACTTACCTGCTGTGTGATTTGAGTCATTGACTTAACAGTACTGAGCTTTGGTTCCTTCTCTGAGAAATGAGGAAGAGCTTGCTCAAAGGGCTACTGTAAACTTCTTGTAGAATAACAGATAGTAGGTGTTTAGCATATTGCCTGGGACATTGTAAATATTCAGGAAGTGGTGAGATCCCTTCTTGGCCTTTTGGCTAAGATCAAGAAGTGGTTGGGTCCTCATTACCCTGTGTACATTTTAGAACCTACCAATTTGCATTATTTAGTTGATGCATTTTCTCTTGTTTTTATATTATTGATGTTTAAAAAGAAACAGTTAACTTACTTTGAGAAAGTCAAATCTCAGGTTTGAAACTACCATGATTGTTAACTATGAAATCAGGGAAGGCAAAAAATCTTTGCTGCATTGTTGGTTTCTGTTCATATTACATATCATGAAATTCTGCAGCAGGGCAGGTATAGTGGAAGCAGGTAGAATGACAAAAGGAGTAAAGGGGCTTCATAATGAGATAAAAGAATGTGAAGTTTTCCACTAACTCCTGAATTTAACATGCAGAGAGTTCTTAAAGCTTGAAAACAGAAATTTAGAGGAAGAGTATTTAAGGTATACATTGTAAGAACCTACTGAAATTGAGTTATGTTATGCTAAAAGACAGTGCATTTGATATTTTGAATGATTTTTAGATACAAATGAAGTTAGCAAGTGACTCTCAGTAGGTTGGGGTCATTTTTATTTATTTATTTATTTTTTGGCCAGGCAGAGTTAGACAGAGAGAGCCAGAGAGAGAGAGTTATAGACAGTGAGAGAGAGAGAGAGAGAGAGAGAGAGAGGGAGAGAGAGAGAGAGAAAGGTTTTCCTTCCATTGGTTTACCCCCTAAATGGCCGCTACAGCCGGAGCTCCGCCCATACGAAGCCAGGAGCCAGGTGCTTCCTCCTGGTCTCCCATGCAGGTGCAGGGCCCAAGGACTTGGACCTCCTCCACTGCCTTCCCAGGCCACAGTAGAGAGCTGGAATGGAAGAGGAGCAACTGGGACAGAATTCGGTGCCTCAACTGGGACTAGAACCCAGGGTGCTGGTGCCGCAGGTGGAGGATTAGCCTAGTGAGCCACAGCACCGGCCAAGGTTGAGGTCATTTTAAATGGAAGGATATTCTGTGGGATGGAGCATGTGGTCATGAGGGTGAAAACAAGAGAGTGTATGGAGCTTAAAATGCTTTTTTGAACCTTGCCAACCTGGTTCCAGAAGCAGGATGCCAGGCTGACTAGACCGACCACTGTGTAACCAGTATGTATATTCCACTTCTGGTTTTCTCAAAAAAACTGTTCATTAGAGTACAACCAGGTAGTTTTTCCAGGTAGAGTTCACTGGGTAGTTCTTACAGAATAATCCAAGGAAGATATTTATGCACACAGTCCTGGTGAACATTACCAAAAATCTTTTTCTTTAAAAAAAATGTTTATTTGAAAGGCAGAGTTACATAGAGAGATGGAGAGTGACAGCTGAGCGAGATCTTCCATCTACTGGTTCAGTCCCCAAATGACCACAATAGCCAGGGCTGGTCCAGGACAAAACAGGAGCAGCTTCACCTACTGTACCACAATGCTGACTCCAACCAAAAATATCTATCTACCAGTGATCTTTAAAGGCAAGATATAATGCAAACCAAAGATTTGTGAAAGTTTTGATGGAAAGTGGAGGCAATATTGCTCTATTAGTGTGCTGGAGTAAGGAGTTAGAAATATGAGCAGTGCCTACTCTCTGTTCTGGGAATATAGGAAATAACTTATCACATCTTCCCTTCTTTTTCTTAATGTAAAGGTTTTGCACTTGTTTGATGCATCTGTGCTTTTGTCTAAGTTTTATCACCTATAGTTGATTTCATGGCATGGATAAATAGAACCCCTGAATAACAAATTTCCATCTGTGGGTTTTTAAAATATAAATGAATATGCCTTAAATAATTTTCACCTTTTAAAAATAATTCTTTCAAGCCCGTCAACTTTAGATAGGTCATTGAGGGGTTAGCTTTGTAAAGAACAAGAGTTACACAGGGGAAATATTGAAGAGGTGAAGCCTACTTGGCACAGTAGAAATGTTATAGGGCTGGCTGTCATTTGAAGACCCAGGTTGTCATCTCCTTTCTGCAAGTTACCTAGCCTCTTTAGTCTTCAGTGTGTTCATTTGGGAAAATACAGAGATGTCATCTGAAATGATCATCATTTCATCATTTGTTTTTAGCTAGTCATACACTGTTCAAAATTTTAATGGAGGGTTGTTTTTTTTTGCTGTTTATTTTCCTTTAAAAGTAATAGATCTTGTTAAATAAAACTTCCTTTGTACTCCACTACTTTAAATTGAGGCAGCATGTAACAACCAAAACAAGTCACTGATTGGAATTCAAAAGGAGAGAAAAATGGAACACACATATTCTGTATATTTCACATCAATTGTATCATGTTGCTCTTCTACTCCTCTCATCAAACTGGTCCCTACCTTCACCTAAAACCTTGGCTTCCCTCTGCTTGCCTCTCCAACACACTATGATCTCTGAACCAGCTGAAAAGTTTGGCATTGACTGAGTATTTCCTATATTTTGGCTCTTTTATGCTGTGCTCCTTCTTTTAAGAAGTGGTCTTTTAAGAATGGTCTTCCTTTTTCTTTGTCACTGGTAAAACTCATGTACTTCTAAATTGATTACTTTTAAATGATGCTCATCACTTACTCATTCCCTTGCTAAATTTTATGTTTTTTTGAAGCTACTATTTTATAACTACTCCACTTCTTAGAACAGTGCAACACATTATAGATGATTAGTAAAAGTTTAATAAATAACTAAGAATCCAGGAGGATTCTAATGATTCCAGATTTTCCAAACACACTTTTTTCTAGAAGCCAGTGAAATATTTTTAGGATTGGTGGCTTTGTGGAAGAACAGTGCAGTAAATTATCCTGGAATTCCTTGCTGTGGATTTGAAGGACATTGACTGATGAATTTCCATCTTATCCTGAATTGGGCCTTTACTAACAACTCTGGTGTGGTAGTTACAGGGCCTAAAGTGCATGTTTGTCTTTTACTTTTTATACTTATCATGACACAAAATTTTTAAAGGTTTTTCCAATAGTCCATAGGTATCATATTTAAGACAATGTCATGATAGAATACCACCCAGACATTCCAGGGTAGCACAAGTTCCATGTCTCATTCATTGAGAACAGACACCTGAAATCCTAACCTGAAGGGATTAATTCAGTATGTCTCTCAATGAGTGTTGACCAAGTATGTGTTAGTGTCTACCACCAGTCAAGAGCATTTGAATATCCAGGAAAAGGCCAGATTTTGCTGTTACCTTCCTGGCAAGAATAGCAAGAGAGCAAGCAAATTCAAATATTGGATCTGAGTGTTTCATAAAATCCTTTGTTTCTAGAATTCCAGTGGTCTGCACAGTGGCTTTTCTTACCACTGGACATCTGTATTAGCAGTGGTGTAGTGTATTGAATTCCTGTAGCCATTCCTTGGATACTCCATAGAATAAGGGGTGCTTAAATACTTCTTTAATAATTCTTCAAGCTTCCCAAGTATCTTAATACTATTGGGTGAAGGACTGGTTGGAAACATGCTGGTGATGCCTTATCACATCACGTCTTTCATTCAGTCAAGCATCAGGAGAATATTTTGCTTTTCTTTAGAATTCCACTCCGTTTGCTTGAAGAGAAGCAATGCAAACCTAAGAAATCTGGAAGACTGGCAATATTTCATTATATCCATTTTAAAGACAATTTTCTGGTTAAGAGCTGTGTTAAGTGGCTATACAAGTGTCGGTTACCAACTTGTTTTAAAAACTGTATCCTAATATTGTCTCTTATGGAAGTTTATTACCAAGCAGATAAGAGATGAATAAATCTTCAAAATAGATCTTTAAAAAATTATTTAAGAGGCAGAGAAGAAGAGAGGGAGAGCAGTCTCCCCTGCAACAGGTGAGACTGGACCAGGCCAAAGCCAGGACTTGAGAATTCATTTGGATCTCCCACATGGGTGGCAGGGACCCAACTACTGCCACCTTGAATGCACATTAGCTAGAAGCTGAAATCAGGTGTACTTGAACACAGGCACTCTGATGTGGGATGTAGACATCCCGAGTGGCATCAAATGGACTTTTATTAAGACAAAGGCTCTTATGAATGAACCTCATACATTGACTAGTATAATGCAATGTAAGCAGAATAAAGAGAGTGAAGGGAAAATTCCCCACTGATATGCATGAAAATTAAGGAAGAGCCCTAGTTTTAGTCTCATATTAGACTGCTGGCCCCTGATACATTTAAATCAATCTTAGCATTCTGGTGCATTATTCATTTAGAAAAGAATTAGGTTTAGACTCCAGAATGCCTGAAGTAAAAAGCACCACAGAAGAAACTTTACATTTTATTTCTGTTCATGATTACAATTCTCTGAACAGGTCTGCAGGAGAGACCACTGGCCCTTCAAAAAGGTGTGATGTAAAGGAACCATGAGTGGTTTGAGAAGTTAATATTTGACCAACTGCACTCTTTTCTGTGGTGTCCAGTAATGAATCTGGAGCTGTATTTATCCCAGTGCCTTTCTCTTATTTGAGGTTCATACTTGTTATACCATAAATCTATTCTATGTCTGAAGTTACTCTCCTTAAGAACATCAGTGACTTTGAAAACTAGGGGCCAGTGCTGTGGCCTAGTGGGTTAAGCCGCCTTCTGCAGCGATGGCACCCCATATTGGTTCCAGTTTGAATCCCAGCTGCTCCACTTCTGTCCAGCTCCCTACTAATGCACCTCAGAAGTCAACGGAAGATGGCTCAAGTGCTTGGACCCCTGCACCCACGTGGGAAACGAAGAAGTTCCTGGCTCCTGGCTTCAGCCTGGCCCAGCCCTGGCCATTGTGGCCATTTGGGGAGTAAACTGGTGGATGGAAGATTCCCCCCCCTTTGCCACTCTCTCTAATGCTGTCTTTCAAATAAATAGAATTAAAAAAAATTTTTTAAAGAAAACAAGTGTGTGATGAATAATTTTTTTGCTCTTTGTTTATTTTTGCCGACCTATCTTTGGCCTATAGCTATAAATGAAGATAGGTCTAACCTGAATGACTGAATAGGAATTAGTTCAGAGATGCTCCTGTAAGTACTAGGCTAGAAACAGTATGAGAATTTGGAACAGTATACAGGACCACTTAGAAGACCAAGATTTCATCAATCATCAATTTTTTTAATAGACAATTTTATTGATTTTTTTTTACTTTGACTATTCTAAGTGTACTTTAAAAAATATTTATTTGAAAAGCAGAATTAAACACACATGGGGAGGAGGGGGAAAGAGAGAGAGACACAGAAAGAAAACTCTTCCATCCACTGGTTAACTCCCCAAATGGGTGCAAGGGCCAGGGCTGGTCCTTGCTGAAGCCAGGAGCCAGGAACTCCATCTGGGTCTCCCACATGGGTGGCAGGGACCTAAGCACTTAAGTCATCCTCCCCTGCTTTCCCAGGCACATTAGCAGAGAGCTGGATTGGAAGTGGAGCAGCTGAAATTCAAACTTGGTGCTCATATGGGATGATGGCTTTGCAGGTAGTAGCTTAATGTGCTGTGCCATAGTTTTGACTTGAAATTCCACCAGTTCTTACAGCTGGTATTATGTGGTAGGTTAAAGACTCCAAGGACATTTTTGAAGAATTTTTATAATTGGAATTCAATTTTTTACATTGTTATCCTAATATAAATGTGGTAACTCAACAATTGGGATATTTTTCCCTTTATTTTATTGGCATTGTATCAGTGACTGGCCAGTGCTTAATGTATTTCTTTTTGCCCCTTTCTCTAAGTTTTTGATGGCTTTGTTTGATCTGACACTTCACAGGAGTCCCTAAAACACTGCGACTTATGTAATTCATCTATCACAGGTGACAGTTCCATGGACAACATATCATGTTTGACTCTCTATTAGATCTGCTGTAATCTATGGGCCTTGTGATGAATGGAGAGAGGGTGCGCTATCACAAAGCTCCATCACTGTCTATCACCTGGGAACACTGCAGAGACGCTAATTAGAGGAGAGTTTTCTGAAGGCCTAAAGTGCAATGAAAATCACAAGTAACTGAACTGCAATCTCCCAACAAGCTTTAGTCCAAAAACTGCTTGGTGGCAGAGGGGTCTGTTGTAGCTTTAGTCTCCTTCCCTGTGTGGCTGAGACAGACTTCATTCTGTACCTTCCTGTGTGAGTGCATCCAAGTTTATTTCCCACAAGTCCTTCTCTCGTGCTTAGAAGAAGCATCAAGGTGCCCCATGTGTTCTGAAAACCATGGGAGCAAGCCAGTTACATTTGCTTTCATCCATCAGGAGACACGATGGCTTAGTCTGAGTTGTTCAAGAGTTCTTAGAAAACACAGTCTCATCTCCTTAGGGTTCTAGCCAATGCTTCTTAACTGTCAGTGTACAGACAAATTACCTGCTACCTTTTTCAAAATGCAGATTCAGATTCAGTAGCTAGGGGTGGAGCCCAGGGTTCTGCATTTCTAATAAGCTGCACATCCCTGGCCTCACTCTAAAGAAAAAGGTCCTACAAAGAACCCTTGAAGCATATGCCTGAAGAAAGCCTACACTGGCTTTGGGTTGCAGATGGTGACGAGAGTAAGGCTATTCAGGTTCCAGTTAGAAACCTGTCTGCTGTAGCATGTGTCCTGTGTATTTCCATTAACAAACACTGAACCTCATTATTGATCTGAGCAGCCTTGAAGGATCAGGCTTCATCTCCCAATGAACATCCTGAACTCTGAGCCGCAAAAGCAAGAAAACAACCCAGCTAGGGGATTCATTTCATCCCTTTCCATATTGACCCTCCACTAGGGGAAGCTAGTAATTCTGGCTCTGAGCCAGCTGATCTCATCCACAAATTAAGCCAACAGTTCCTCCCAGCAATTAATGCTGTCAGAGAGTCAAGGCAACATTGATTTAATGGGTCTCAGACAGTCCTACTGGCCCCAATTTCACAGGCTCCTGAGGGATACTGCCTGCCACACTGGGCTGGTACAGCCCCCTTTCCACTTCTCCCCTCTCCATCTTCCCTGGACCACTGCACAAGAGAGGGGGTGGATAAGAATGGCATTGGTGAAAGCAGATGGATCTTAGATTAAGGCAGCAGGGACCAAAATGTGGGCCAGAGAATGAAGACTGAGGACTGGTAGAAAGCACAGAGTGACAGCACACAGGAAAATAGCTTGCTCTGGGTTTGAGAATATTGGAGATCTCACATAAGGTGTGTACACTTTTCCTAGAGAGTAGAAAGGCTGTAGACAACAGGAACACAAGTGCTTCAAAGCTGGAGGGGGAAAGGAGCCTTTCTCTTTCTCCATGATTATTAGAGGTTATAAAACAGCAACTGAAGCCTTGGAATCCTGTTTTGAAGAAGGGGTTATGTGAACATGAGAATGGATTCGGTAACTGGAATGCGTGGCTCAAAAGAAATGATTTGATGGTCATACCCATGAGCCCAGTGAACAGTTTAGATACTTGACCCTGTGTTTCTGCTTCCAGGTCTGGGATTCAAGATGTCTCCTAGGTACATGGAATCCTTGAACCTCCTGAAACTATGTCTGGCATTTTACATATATGAGCATTGCCATTTTGGTTGTAGGAGGGATAAGTCCTCTTTCTTATATCAGAATATCAAAGTTGTTTGCAACATGTAAAAGTTAAACAGCAACAGTGTTCTAAAGAGCCATAAAAAATGGTGTTTATACCCTGTCATGTCTACTGCATTATTCTGTACTCCAAAATTGATCTGAAAATGCTTTGTAACAATTAAAGAGAGGATGGCACCCAATTTTTCCAGTAGCAAAAACTCGGGCTGACACTGGTTTGCTGGCATGGAATGCACCATCTGTGTGAAGGAGAATTCACAAGTTGAAGGTGAGGAGGGAGCAGTTACATCTCAGGGAAACAGTTGAACTAACTCACCCATTGTGCCCTGCAGAGTTGGAATGAAAAGCTGGGTCACCTTACTCTTAATCTAGTGCCCCTTTGCACATCACCTAATGTTCTAATTCAGCAGTCATTCTATCTAAAATGTGCACCAGCCCCTGTTTCTCTCTCAACTCCCCATCTTCCACAAATGACCATACGTGTCCTTGCCATATACTCTTAGGCCCAAAATGACTTAGTGATTTTTAAGGTGTTTTTTTTTTCTTGTATCATTTTACAATAGTAAAGTTAAAAAGATTATTCTCCATTTTCAAGGCCTTTCCCACTTTTGCCTTGTAGTCAGAACTGCATTCTGGTATTTTGCAATATTGTGGGCATATAAATCCAGGCCTGCATCTCAGTTACAGATATTCTATCCCTGTCTGTATATTTTTCTAGTCCCATCTGGGTTCATGCAGTTGTATTATGCACTCTGACATCTATGTCATGTCATGTTTATCCAACTGTTCTACTACTAGTCAAAATCAAAAGTTTTTTTCCTCCCCAATTCTCCCAGCAGGGCCTTCTCAGCTTAGAGAAAATGAAGCTGTCGGCCATCAGTTTATACATCATCACCAACAATAAACATGCCAGGATCAGAACCTACATTTTGTTATCTGACCATTGTTGATGGCAGGGGAAAAAAAGACAGCTTGATTTTCATTAGCAAGGCTGACCCCAGCCCTGGGAGCAGTGGGAGAAATATGCATTTTTGACTGGAAGTAAACTGAGGGAACATGACATGGAGTCAGGCAGAGATTGTAGATCCATCCCAGGGGGGTGATTTTTTAACAGACTGACTTTTGGCATTTGAGGAAAATCTCAACAACTCTCTGGACAGAATTTTCATAACTGTCCACTTGGCAGGACTGATGTGTCTTGGAATAATACTGTATTTTATAGGCTCTGGCTTTTCTGTGCAAATGGTCTTGTTTCCTTGAGCTCTGGCAATGTGGGCTCTTCCTCCCTTCTCCCATGTTTTATTCCCTTTGCATCTGTGGCCTCTAGCACCATGGCTGGCACAATAGGTGTGTAATAAATGCCCTCCTAAAAGTGTCTCTATGGGAGTGGGAGCTGCCTTTTATTTTCAGTGTGACAGAAGACAAGGAGCAGGGCTGGGGAGTCCGCATCTCAATCTGCAAATGTCACTTAAATGAGTAATCTCAGTGTCCTCATCTGTACTGTATAAGGAAACCTTCTTCCAAGAGATGTTAGAAAACAGTTAAAAATCAGCGTATGTGCAAAATGCACCTAGTAAAACTCTTGATATAAGTTAATTTCCTTTCCTCTCTTGTTTGCTTCTTCTTTTTGGTATAAATAATTGTGCAAGAAATATAATGCTAACTCAAAACAACTTTTAGGAGAATCTTACAATCTTTCTTTTGAATTTTCTCTGCAATAAAGAAGGAAAAATAAGGGCATTGGAATCTGACAGAAATAAAACCCTTTTTTTTTTATTGGGCACTCTGCTATGTGGAGGGCCTTTACATAAGCACTGCTCTAAGATATGGTCGTTAACCATAACCATCTCTGTATCTGCAATCGTTTTCTGTTGTGTTCTTACAGCTAATTTGTGACTCTTAACGAAAGATGAACATAAGAGCCGTGTTCAATAGGATTTTGGGGAGGCACTGGGAGAGAGGGAAGAAGGACCATTGAGCTGAGCAGGAAAGAGAAGAGTAAGGCAGTCAGAGGGCTGTAGGTCTGGCCAGTAGTGTGCCATGTTTGTTATACTGGGTGGAAAGAAATGCCACTGCCTGCTCACACACTGGCCTTCTCCATGGTCTCCATGTCACTGTGGCTGCTGTCTTGGCTGGGATTTTCAGGGTTAAGAGTCAAGTCTCTCTTTTTCTTTTTAGAACTATAATAAAGGCCCCAGGTAGGTCTTGCTCCCTCTGGCCCAGAATAAGATGAAAGAACAACGGAAACTTAATTCTATGCCTGGAAATTGAATTTTCTTTATTGGGTCCATTTTTAAAGTCCTGGAGTAGGAGATTCACCTGGACTTGGGGGCATTTCATTTGGACTTGGCTTAAGACCCTGGGGAAGGCAACTGGAATGCTGCTGTATGGACCAGCTGGATGTTTCATAAAGAGTGTGTGTGGGCTGGGAGAATTAAGGAAGTACTTTCAATCAGGAGGGTTAAAACGACTGCTAGTCATCGGTAGTGAGGCAAAAATATCTACTAAGAGACATTTTCAATCCATTTCAACAAGAGTTTGCCATTTGTCTACTCTTTGTTGGACCAGAGCAAAGTGTTCCTTGCCTTGTTATCCTGGGTCTGGTGTTATGTTTCGCAGAGCCAACTTACTCAGGTAACGATTAAAGCAACAGAAACATAGCACTCAATTGGCCATCATTAACTGGCCTAAATTTCAGTAAATACTCTGTGGTATATGGGTAGTCAGGAAGTCAATGACCAGTGCTGATTAGAGCAGGCAGAGAGAGATTTTTGAAAGTAGGTTTCTGAAGAGACACCCTAGGAGGTCATGAAAAGTGAACGGCCTGTCTCCACTTCTTGACTCATCCTCATATACCCAATATGCTTGAAGGAAGAATAACAACTCATGTGCTGTGGTCAGCTCATGCCTCTGACTCATTGCATATGTACTACCCCTGCCTGGAAGACTCCTCGATATTCTTACTGGTTCCATTGATTATTCATGCAGACGTAACTTGGGTGAATCCTACTTATTTTTCAAAACTCATTTTAAGTGTCTCTTCCTCCTCCTCCTCCTCCAGAATAAAGCTTCCCAGAGAGCTGAGCCCCTTTCCCTCGAACTGCCCTTAGACTGAGCAGGGTGCTTTTTCTCCATGTCACCTTAGCCCCTATGCATACCTTACACATAGTATAATGAGGGCAAACGCTGTGTGCCTGACCAGACTCTGAGTTCCTGCAGCAGAGTGACTCCATTTAGCTCTGTGCCTGCTGCATCTCCAGGGCTGGCAGTCATAGCATACTCAAGAAAAGTTTCTCAAATGAGGGAATAAGAGAATACCAGAAAACTGTTGTATCTCATTGCTGATAGCTACATACATTCTGGGAAGAAAATTTGTGTGGCAAGGAGTTCCATTTCAGAATAAGATTCCCTATTGCATATCTCATCCCTGAAAATTACGTCCTTGCCCAGCAGTGATTCCTACATACCCAGAAGAGGAAACTCCTCTTAGCACTGGCTGCAGGTGACCGCATGACCTGGTTCTCCTGCTGGGAGCTGGCATAGCTCCCGGTTGTCTCCAGGAATGAGAATGCTGAGGATGCTTCTTCCTGAATGAAAGAAGGGCCCTGGCAGTGCTAACTGAGCAAGCCTTGGGGTCCATTAGGAGGCTGACCTCTTTGTGTAGTGCAATACATGCTCTGCTGGGAATGGGTGCTGGGTTTAGTGTTCCATTTTCCCTGCAAGAGATGCGGGGATGTGAGGCCAACCAGAGAGAGGTTAAAGACATGTGGGAGTCTTACAGCTGGGGATCATTAACAACAATCAAGACCAACATAAAAAGGCAGCAGGACTTCCCTCCCTCTTGGCCTTGGAAACCATCTGGATAGAAGAAATTTGGTTTAAACTCTGGGAAGAGAACTTTTTAGTTCTGAGATTTTTTTTTTAACTTCTCTGTAGAAGTCCTTCAGAGCCCAAAAATCTGTCCCTCAAAATCCCTTTCAGGAAATCTGTACCTCTTTAGACTATAACAGGTGATTGACAGCATAAACTTCCTACTTCCTACCTTTTAAAGAGATACCTGGTTGGCCCAGTGGATCTTTTGACACACTGTGAGAGCCATGATCCTGTTCTGGTTAGAACTGGGCAGGATTCCTTGACTACCTCACGCCACACACCACTTCGAAGGGTTCACTCTCTGCCATAGCTGATTGGGACACAGGTGGCTTCCTGAACTTGCAGCCCAGTGCCTGTGACCCAGCATGGCTAGGTTCATCAGATTTGTTCCCCAAAAGAATTGGAAGTAGTAACAGGAAATTTGGAATCTGTGATGGACGCTTGAGTTGAAAGGTCAAGGTTGTATGGAATTAGTGCTAGGTCTGTCTTCCTAATACCTCCTGTGCACTGAAGTCATGAGGACTGTGCGGTGAAGATGGAAGAAGCAGATGCGTGGAGGGTGTGGATCAAATGTGCAGAGAGAAGGATAGATGACAGCCTATAGGGTGTGGTCTCAGGTACCAGTACAGCTCCTGCTGTGTTCTGTCCTTGGATGCCTGGATGTCCATGACACCATTGTCTTCTTTTTTATTTATTTATTTTTTTAATTAAACTTTTATTTAATGAATATAAATTTCCAAAGTACAGCTTATGGGTTACAATGGCTTCCCCCTCCCAAAACTTCCCTCCCACCCACAACCCTCCCCTTTCCCGCTCCCTCTCCCCTTCCAATCACATCATGATTCATTTTCTATTCTCTTTATATACAGAAGATCAGTTTAGTATATATTAGGTAACGATTTCAACAGTTTGCCCCCATATAGCAACACAAAGTGAAAAAAAATACTGTTGGAGTACTAGTTATAGCATTAAATAAGAGTGTACAGCACAATAAAGACAGAGATCCTACATAATATTTTTTTAAAAAAATGAATTAATTTTCTATGCCATTTCCAATTTAACACCAGGTTTTTTTTTTTCATTTCCAATTCTCTTTATATACAGAAGATCGATTCAGTATATAATTAGTAAAGATCTCATCAGTTTGTACCCACGCAGAAACACAAAGTATAAAAATACTGTTTCAGTACTAGTTATAGCATCACTGCACATTAGACAACACATTAAGGACAGATCCCACATGGAATGTAAGTACACAGTGACTCCTGTTGCTGACTTAACAATTTGACACTCCTGTTCATGGCGTCAGTAATCTCCCTAGGCTCTAGTCATGAGTTGTCAGGGCTATGGAAGCCTTTAGAGTTCGCTGACATTGATCTTATTCCGATAGGGTCATAGTCAAAGTGGAAGTTCTCTCCTCCCTTCAGAGAAAGGTACCTCCTTCTTTGATGGCCCTGTTCTTTCCACTGGGATCTCACTCACAGAGATCTTTCATTTAGGTCTTCTTCTTTTTTTCTTTTCCATGGTATCTTGGCTTTCCATGCCTACAATACTCTCATGGGCTCTTCAGCCAGATCCAAATGCCTTAAGGGCTGATTCTGAGGCCAGAGTGTTGTTTAGGACGTCTGCCATTCTATGAGTCTGCTGTGTATCCCACTTCCCATGTTGGATCTTTCTCTCCCTTTTTGATTCTATCAGTTAGTATTAGCAGACACTTGTCTTGTTTGTGTGATCCCTTTGATTCTTAGACCTATCAGAGCCATCGAATGTGAACTGAAATTGATCACTTGGACTAGTGAGATGGCATTGGTACATGCCACCATGATGGGATTGTATTGGAATCCCCTGGCACATTTCTAACTCCACCATTTGGGGCAAGTCTGATTGTGCATGTCCCAAATTGTACATCTCCTCCCTCTCTTTTTCCACTCTTAAATTTAACAGGGATCACCTTTCAGTTAAAATTTAAACACCTAAGAATAATTGTGTGTTAATTACAGAGTTCAACCACTAGTACTAGAACAACAACAAAAACAACAACAAATACTAAAAAGGATAAAGTATTACATTGTACATCTAGATTCAGGACAAGAGCTGATCAGTTCATTGTTTCTTATAGTGTCCATTTCACTTCAACAGGTTTCCCCTTTGGTGCTCAGTTGTCGCTGATCAGGGAAAACAAATGATATTTGTCTCTTTGGGACTGGCTTAATTCACTCAGCATGATGTTTTCCAGATTTCTCCATCTTGTTGCAAATGACTGGGTTTCATTGTTCCTTACTGCTGTATAGTATTCTATGGAGTACATATCCCATAATTTCTTTATCCAGTCTACTGTTGATGGGCATTTGGGTTGGTTCCAGGTCTTAGCTATTGTGAATTGAGCTGCAATAAACATTAATGTGCAGATGGATTTTTTATTAGCCAAATTAATTTCCTTTGGGTAGATTCCAAGGAGTGGGATGGCTGGGTTGTATGGTAGGGTTATGTTCAGGTTTCTGAGGAATCTCCAGACAGACTTCCATAGTGGCTTAACCAGTTTGCATTCCCACCAACAGTGGGTTAGTGTCCCTTTTTCCCCACATCTTCTCTAGCATTTATTGTTGGTAGATTTCTGAATGTGAGCCATTCTCACCGGGGTGAGGTGAAACCTCATTGTGGTTTTGATTTGCATTTCTCTGATTGCTAGTGATCTTGAGCATTTTTTCATGTGTCTGTTGGCCATTTGGATTTCTTCTTTCGAAAAATGTCTATTGAGGTCCTTGGCCCATCTCTTCAGTGGGTTGTTTGTTTTGTTGTTGTGGATTTTCTTGATTTCTTTGTAGATTCTGGTTATCAACCCTTTATCTGTAGTATAGTTTGCAAATATTTTTTCCCATTCTGTCGGTTGCCTCTTCACTTTCCTGACTGTTTCTTTTGAAGTACAGAAACTTCTCAATTTGATGCAATCCCAAATGTTAATTTTGGCTTTGACTGCCTGTGCTCCTGGGGTCTTTTCCAAGAAGTCTTTGCCTGTACCTATATCTTGCAGGGTTTCTCCAATGCTCTCTAATAATTTGATGGTTTCGGGTCATAGATTTAAATCTTTAATCCATGTTGAGTGAGTTTTTGTGTAAGGTGAAAGGTATGGGTCTTGCTTCAAGCTTCTGCACGTGGAAATCCAATTTTCCCAGCACCATTTATTGAACAGGCTGTCCTTATTCCAGGGATTAGTTTTGGATCCTTGATCAAATATGAGTTGGCTGTAGATGTTTGGATTGATTTCTGGTGTTTCTATTCTGTTCCATTGGTCTATCCATCTGTTTCTGTACCAGTACCATGCTGTTTTGATAGCAACTGCCCTGTAGTATGACCTGAAATCTGGTATTGTGATGCCTCCGGCGTTGTTTTTGTTGTACAAGATTGCTTTGGCTATTCGAGGTCTTCTGTGTCTCCATATGAATTTCAGCATCATTTTTTCCAGATCTGAGAAGAAGGTCTTCGGTATCTTGATTGGTATTGCATTGAATGTATAAATTGCTTTTGGGAGAATAGACATTTTGATGATATTGATTCTTCCAATCCATGAGCATGGAAGATTTTTCCATTTTTTGGTATCCTCTTCTATTTCTTTCTGTAAGGTTTTGTAGTTTTCATCGTAGAGATCTTTAACGTCCTTGGTTAAGTTTATTCCAAGGCATTTGATTATTTTTGTAGCTATTGTGAATGGGATTGATCTTAGAAGTTCTTCCTCAGCCATGGCATTGCCTGTGTATACAAAGGCTGTTGATTTTTGTGCATTGATTTTATATCCTGCTACTTTGCCAAACTCTTCGATGAGTTCCAGTAGTCTCTTAGTTGAATTCTTTGGGTCCCCTAAATAAAGAATCATATCATCTGCAAAGAGGGATAGTTTGAGTTTTTCCTTCTTATTTATATCCCTTTAATTTCTTTTTCTTGCCTAATAGCTCTGGCTAAAACTTCCAGAACTATATTGAATAGCAGTGGTGAGAGTGGGCATCCCTGTCTGGTACCAGATCTCAGTGGAAATGCTTCCAACTTTTCCCCATTCAATAGGATGTTGGCCGTGGACTTTTCATATATTGCTTTGATTGTATTGAGAAATGTTCCTTCCATACCCAGTTTGCTTAGAGTTTTCATCATGAAAGGGTGTTGTATTTTATCAAATGCTTTCTCTGTGTCTATTGCGAGAATCATATGGTTTTTCTTCTGCAGTCTGTTAATGTAGTGTATTACGTTGATTGTTTTGCGAACGTTGAACCATCCCTGCATACCAGGGATAAATCCCACTTGGTCTGGGTGGATGATCTTTCTGATGTGTTGTTGCATTCTATTGGCCAGAATTTTATTGAGTATTTTTGCGTCTATGTTCATCAGGGATATTGGTCTGTAATTCTCTTTCAATGCTGCATCTTTTTCCGGCTTAGGAATTAAGGTGATGCTGGCTTCATAGAAAGAATTTGGGAGGATTCCCTCTTTTTCGATTGTTTTGAATAGTTTGAGAAGAATTGGAGTTAGTTCTTCTCTAAATGTCTGGTAGAACTCAGCAGTGAATCCATCTGGCCCTGGGCTTTTCTTTGTTGGGAGGGCCTTTATTACTGTTTCAATTTCTGTGTCAGTTATGGGTCTGTTTAGGTTTTCTATGTCTTCCTGGCTCAATTTAGGTAGGTTGTATGTGTCCAAGAATCTGTCCATTTCTGATAGATTTCCCTGTTTGCTGGCATACAAGTCCTTGTAGTAATTTCTGATGATTCTTTTTATTTCTGTGGTGTCTGTTGTTACGTTTCCATTTTCATCTCTGATCCTATTGATTTGGGTCTTTTCTCTTCTTTTTTTAGTTAGTTGGGCCAATGAGGTGTCAATTTTGTTTATTTTTTCAAAAAACCAGCTCCTCGTTTGGCTGATTTTTTGTAATTTTTTTTGGATTCAATCCTGTTGATTTCTTCTTTGATTTTAATTATTTCCCTTCTTCTACTGGGTTTGGGTTTGGTTTGCTGCAGATTTTCTAGATCCTTGAGATGACTTGAAAGCTCATCTATTTGGTGCCTTTCCAATTTCTTGATGTAGGCACCTATTGATATAAACTTTCCTCTTAACACTGCTTTTGTTGTATCCCCGAGGTTTTGGTATGATGTGCTTTTATCCTCATTTACTTCCAGAAAATTTTTGATTTCTCTTTTAATTTCTTCTATGACCCATTGTTCATTCAGGAGCATATTGTTCAATCTCCATGTGTTTGCACGTGCTCTAGGGATTCCCGAGTTGCTAATTTCCAATTTCATTCCTTTGTGGTCTGAGAAGCTGCATGGTATGATTCTAATTCTTTTGAATTTGCTGAGACTTGCTTTATGGCCTAGTATGTGGTCAATCCTAGAGAAGGTTCCATGTACTGCTGAGAAGAATGTAAAGTCCTTAGATGTAGGGTGAAATGTTCTGTAGATATCTGTTAGATCCATTTGGGCTATAGTGTCATTTAAATCTACTGTCTCCTTGTTGATCTTCTGTCCTGTTGATCTGTCTATCTGTGAGAGTGGAGTATTGAAGTCCCCCAGTACTATTGTATTGGGGTCTAAGTCTCCCTTTAAATCCCTTAACAAGTCTTTTAAATAAGCTGGTGCCCTGTAATTAGGTGCATGTACATTGATAATCGTTATATCTTCCTGTTGAATGGATCCCTTAATCATTAAATAGTGCCCCTCTTTGACTCTCCTAACAGTTTTTGTGGTAAAGTTTATGTTGTCCGATATTAAGATGGCTACGCCCGCTCTTTTTTTCATTTCTGTTGGTGTGGTATATATTTTTCCAGCCTTTCACTTTCAGTCTGTATGCATCATTGTTGGAAAGATGAGTTTCTTGTAAGCAGCAAAAAGATGGGTTTTGTTCCTTAACCCAATCAGCCAATCAGTGTCTTTTAACTGGACAGTTCAAGCCATTAACATTCAATGTGACTATTAAGAAGGAGTAACTTTGCCCTGTCATTTGCCAAAGATTTTTTCTAATATATGGTTGAGACTCCTGTGATCTTTTGCTGTGAGGTTTCCTTCCTTTATCTTCTTTCATATTGGTTACCATGTTTCTGTGTTTCTGTATGTAACACATCTTTAAGCATCTTTTGCAGGGCTGGACAAGTGGCGACAAATTCTTTCAATTTCTGTTTGCTGTGAAAGGTCTTTATTTCACCTTCATTCACGAATGAGAGCTTTGCAGGATATAATATTCTGGGCTAGCAGTTTTTCTCTCTTAGTACTTGGGCTATATCTCGCAATTCTCTCCTAGCTTGTAGGGTTTCTGAAGAGAAGTCAGCTGTGAGTCTAATTGGAGATCCTCTGAGAGTAATCTGGCGTTTCTCTCTTGCACATTTTAGGATCTTTTCTTTGTGTTTCACTGTGGTGATTTTGATTACGATGTGTCGTGGTGAGGATCTCTTTTGATCATGTTTATTAGGGGTTCTATGAGCTTCCTGTACTAGGATGTCTCTGTCCTTCTCCAAACCTGGGAAATTTTCTGCTAGTATCTCACTAAAAAGGCCTTCTAATCCTTTCTCACTCTCCATACCTTCAGTAACTCCTAGAACCCGAATGTTGGGTTTTTTAATAGTATCCTGTAGATTCCTGACAGTATTTTTTAGATTTCTGATTTCTTCTTCTTTTCTTTGATTTGACTGTTTCCTTTCCTGTTCTCTGTCTTCTAATTCTGATATTCTCTCTTCTGCTTCACCCATTCTGTTTTTAAGGCTTTCTAATGTGTTTGTCATTTGATCTATTGAGTTCTTCATTTCATTGTGGTTTTTTGTCACTATCACAGTTTCATGTTCTACTAGTTGTTTCATTTCATTTTGATTCCTCCTTAATATTTCATTTTCACGAGAGAGATTTTCTATCTTGTCCATTAAGGATTTCTGTAGTTCAAGAATTTGTTTTTGAGAACTTCTTAATGTTCTTATCAATTTTTTGAGATCTGCTTCTTGCATTTCTTCTATCTCTTCATCTTCATAATCTTGGATTGGGGTGTCTTGTTCATTTGGGGGCATTATAGTGTCTTCCTTGCTCTTGTTACCTCAGTTTCTATGTTTGTTGTTTGGCATGTTGGAGATAATTTATGTTTTTTGTTTTTGTTTTTTGTTTTTTTTTTTTTTTTTGCTGTGGTGTTTTTTTCTCGTTATACTATGCCTCTAAGTGGGCTGTCTGCTTTGATGGATCCTTAGAGGCTGTGATGGGTGTGGCCAGAGAGCTCTGCTTGATTCTTCGGGTTTAAGGCTGTGCAAAAAGCGACTCACCCAGATTGTTCTCTCCCTTGCTCCTTGCTGGATTGCTCTCTCTCTCTCTCTCTCTCTCTTTTTTTTTTTGACTTAGTTGGGAAGTTATTTGGTACAGGTGAGTGGAATTGAGTGTAGTTAAAATCTGGCCTCTGTGAGTATTCGTTTGATCTACCCCTGGGACCACACAAAGAGTTTATGCAGCCCTCTATGTGTTCTCACGTTTCACCCAAGTTCCAAGGTTACTGAGTTTGTGAACTCCTTGGCGGCGCTTTACATATGTAAAATGGTGCCTGCTCTTTGTTTTGCTCAGAGGCCTCTGCTTTTCCCCCACAATGTCTCGGGTTTCTGACGCCTTTGTCTTACCTCACATTGGTTCCCGTGCTGGGGAGATTCTGAGGCTGGTCTCCCGTGGTTGGGTTTCCACGCGGTGGGCTCCCTGTAGGTCCTCTGTATCACATCCACTAGATCCAGAAGCGTTTCCTCTGCAGTTTTTTTCTTGAATCTTTTCCTGAGGCTACAGTAATTCCACTTTTATGAAACTTTATTTTCCCAAACTACGGGCGCACGTCCTCAGTATCCGCCATCTTGGCTCTGCCCCCCTCCCTAGAGAGCGACACCATTGTCTTCTTATAAATCCTTTCACTAGCTTGAGAAGGTCTTTGGTCCTAGCAATGGAAAATGCCTTGAACTTGTTGTTGTCAGGCTTGCATGACTATTGTACTTACTGCCTCTTCTATGTGAAAACAATGTATTGGATGAGGGAGAGCTTAAGGGAGGCAATCGATGACTGTTCTTATGTTCTTAATAACTACCATAGTCCACGGCCTCTGCAACACAGTGACCAGATCTTTATTTACTTTATTTCTCCGTGATTTGCACTGTATGGCAGTTTGGGCTGTAATGTCATTCTGTCTTGCAGGAGTCTCTAATCATTCTAGATAATTCAGTGTTTTTTGTGAGATTATAACTTAAACAGTGGCCAGTGGTACATTTCAGGCTTCTGTTAATTTCCCCACCCCTCAGCTGTTGGACATCATGAAGACATCCATCAATGATTCCTTCACATGAGAAGGTAATAATGCTGATTCATGCTTTCCTGTAAGTTCTGGTGAGTCATGAAAACCATCCACCCATGTTGTAGTTGGTTCTCTGAAGATGAAAAAGGCCAGTTTGATGACAGATTTCCAGAGTATTGGGCGAATTCTGTGCCTTTGAAAAATTTAATTTTTCCCACAAATGAAAACAAATTTGTATATTTTTAGCCTGAAAAAAAAGGTTAGCGACCCTCCAGCTCTTGATATTAGTTTTTTTTTTTTTTCCTTCTGCCTAGAGGGCTCCTCTTTCTGTGAGGCACATGGCTCAGGCCTTTGTTCACTCAAGTCTTTGCTCAAATATCACCCCTCTGAGAGGTCAACCACCTTTTGTCCTTGTGCTCTATTTTTACTCCTTGCCTCCCTGCAAATCCAGAAGGAGCTTTTACTAGGTTTCCTAACTTCAGTGCCTAAAACAGTGCCAAGGACATGGTACCATAACATATATATGGGATGGATATATAATGAATTTTAAAAATTTAAAGACTTCAGTGAGCAAAATAGAAAGTAGATATTACTCACATTGCCACCACCCAGAGATAAATACTGTTAACATTTTAATGGATGGCATCTTTGAATTTTTTGAAGAAGAAAGAACATGCCATTAAAAAATAGTTACTTGTTTTTGTTTGAGAAGTGGGGGATGGGAAGTTGAGAGAAAGAAAGAGAGAGAGAGAGTGGGAGCCAGTCTGCCTGGTTCAGTCTTCAAATGCTCACTACAGCATTGACCAAAGTCAAGAGACAGGAGCTCAATTCAGGCCTCTCCAATGGTTGGCAGGAACCTATTTATTTTAGCCATCACTGCTACCTTGAAGAGTTTGCATTAGCAAGAGCTGGGAGCCAGAGCTGGGAATCGGATCAAAGTACTCTGTCTGATAGGGGTTGTGGCTTCTTAACTGGTGTTTGAATAGCTAGGCTAGACACCTTCCCCAAGAGAGCATGCTATTCTTGACCTGATTTTTTTCTCATTACAATGAGTGGGCATATTTTTTGATATTATGTTAATAGTTCTCAGCCATGGAAGTTCAAGTTCAAGGTAGACAGAGTGCTAAAACTCATGTTCCAAAGTACTATCCCAGACCAACTCAGTCAGATACCTGAGTTAGGGCCAGTTTTATAACTTTAGAAGTGATTTAGATACATAACTAGAGTTGCAAGTCACTTATTTATTATTATTTCTTTTTTTCCCCAAAGAAACCTTTTATTTAATGAATACAAATTTCATAAGTACAACTTTAGGAATATAATTATTCTTCCCATAATACCTGCTCTTGCACCTATACTCCCCCTCCTTCTCCTCCCTGTCCCCTTCTCAGTCCATTCTCCTTCAGGATTCATTTTCAATTAATTTTGTACACAGAAGACTAACTCTATACTAAATGAATATTTCAACAATTTGCACACACACACAAAACTGTTTGAGAACAAGTTTTACAGTTAACTCTCATAGTACAACTCATTAAGAACAGAGGTCCTGCATGGGAAGTTATTACACAGTGACCCATGTTATTAATTTAACCATTAACATTCTTATGTATGATGTCTATAGCCACCTGAAGCTCTTGACATGAGCTGCCTAAGCTATGGAAGTCTTTTGAATCCACAAACTCAGTCAGTTTTCAGACAAGGCCGTAAGTAAAGTGGAAGTTCTCTCCTCCCTTCAGAGAAAAGTACATCCTTCTTTGATGGCCACTTCTTTCCACTGGAGCCTCACTCACAGAGATCCTGCATGTAGAACATTTTTTTTTTTTGCCACAATGTCTTGGCTTTTCATGCCTGAAATGCTCTCATGGGCTTTTAAGCCAGACCAGGAAGCCTTAGGGGCTGATTCTGAGGTCAGAGTGCTAATTAAAGCGATTGTCATTCTATGAGTGCTGTGAGGACTGCTTCCCATGTTGGAACATTTTCTCCTTTTTAACTCCATCTATTATTATTACCAGACACTTGATCTTATTTATATAGTCACTTTAATATTTAATCCTATCTATATGTTCACTATAACATTTAATATGATCACTTTAACACTTAAGGTGGCATTTTTACCACCCAGCTTAATGTGATTTGGGATCCCATGGCGAATTTTCAAACTGTACCCTTAGAAGTAAGTCTGTAGGAATGTATGCAGAACTATAGGGCTTTACAGTTACAAACTTCCTCCTCCCTCTCTTATTTCTACTCTTAATTTTAAATGAGATCCATCCTCAGTTGACTTTATACACTATGATTAATTCTTTTTTTTTTTTTTTTTTGACAGGCAGAGTGGATAGTGAGAGAGAGAAAGGTCTTCCTTTTTTTTGCCGTTGGTTCACCCTCCAATGGCCGCTGCGGCCAGCAGCACCGCACTGATCCGAAGCCAGGAGCCAGGTGCTTCTCCTTGTCTCCCATGCAGGTGCAGGGCCCAAGGACTTGGGCCATCCTCCACTGCCTTCCCAGGCCATAGCAGAGAGCTGGCCTGGAAGAGGGGCAACCGGGATAGAATCCAGTGCCCCGACCGGGACTAGAACCCGGTATGCCGGCAACGCCACAAGGTGGAGGATTAGCCTGTTGAGCCATGGCGCTGGCCTACACTATGATTAATTCTATGTTAAGTAAATAATTCAACACATATTATGAAGAAAAAAAGAAAAAACAAAAACAAAAACAAACAAACAAACAAAAACTGTTCCTTGAGAGTCAAAAAAGGGCCACTCAAGTCATCCCTTCTCAAAGTGTCAATTTCACTCCTACAGATTTTGTTTTAGGTGCCCTATTAGTTCTCACCAATCAGAGAGAACATATGATATTTGTCCCATGGGACTGGCTTATTTCACTAAGTATGTTGTAAATGACCAGATTTCATTTTTTTTTATCACTGTGTAGTATTCCATAGTGTACATATCCCATAATTTCTTTATCCAGTCTTCTGTTGATGGGCATTTAGGTCAATTCCATGTCTTAGCTATTGTGAATTGAGCTGCAACAAACATGGGGGTGCAGATAACTCTTTTATTTACTTTTCCTTGGGTAAATTTCCTGGAGTGGAATGGCTGGGTCATTTGGTAGCTCTATATTCAGATTTCTGAGGTATCTCCATACTGTCTTCCTTGGTAGCTTTACCAGTTTACATTCCCACCAGTGGATTAGGGTACCTTTTTCCCCACATCCCTTGTCAGCATTTGTTATTTGTTGATTTCTGTATGAAAGCCATTCAGACTGGGGTGAGGTGAAAACTCATTGTGATTTTGATTTGCATTTCTCTGATTGCTAGTGATCCTGAACATTTTTTCATGTGTCTGTTGGCCATTTGGATTTCCTCTTTTGAAGAATGTCTGTTTATGTCCTTTGCCCATTTCTTAAGTGGGTTGTTTGTTTTGTTGTTGTGGAGTTTCTTGATCTCTTTGTAGACTCTGGTTATTAATCCTTTATCAGTTATTATTTCAATGGCTGCACAGAATAAATCTTTTTTAAAAATTTTTCCTTTTTGCAAAGCTCTAAGGGACCCTCCAGGGAATCTTAGCTTATGACCAATGAAGTCATATGTATCTATCATTATTTTGAGACCATAATATGATGATTTTGACAACCATTTTTATAGCGCTTACTATGAATTTAAGTTTATTTTAATACATATATTTATATTCCATTAATCCTCACAAGAAGTTTTTACATGGTTATTGCCATTTTACAGATAATATAATTGAGACACAAAAAAAATTGAATAATTCACCCAAGATCAAGGTCACACCATCACATGGTTGATAGGATATGAAACTGAGACTTGGATCCATGGAACATGATTCCTGAGTAAATTCTCTTAACTGTGACATTACATTTAAGGCACATCATTGTACTTAAGTCACATCTTCAGTCACATCATCCATTTCCTTTCCATGTGTCATCTTTCTCTTTCTTATTTTTTTTTTTTAGTTTATATTTGAAAGGCAGAGAGAGTGAGAGAGCGAGAGCAAGAGAGAGAGGAGGAAGATCAGGGGGAAAAATAGATAAATATAAAAAAATATAAAATAAATGTAAATAAATAATTCACATTGACTGAATTTTCTGGCTTGAAAAGAGGTTTCACATAGGAAGGCATAATGGTGTAGTGAAGACTGTTACTCTGTCTCTTTTGTAGACATTTAGCCATTATGCACTTGATGGTTGGTTGACCTTGGGCAAATTTTTTAACTTCTGTAGTTTAGCCATATCTGAAAAATGGGAACAGAAGTGACAGCTGATCACCTATGGAGAGCATGCATGTGATTCATCTGTTCCATTGCCTGACACAGGTAGGTCCTGAATAAATGACAGCGATGAGTATCAATGTCACTTCACTTGATCCTCATAATTACACTCTCCAGGACACAGGAAGGGCTTTTGGTAAGGTGAGCTGTATAGGGCATGTGCTAGGTATTTTGTCTTCGTCTGTCTCTTTCCCACAAGCAGGATAATGTTATGGGTCTGAATCTGCTTTGACCCATAATTTGGTAGGTGAATCCTCTATTATGGCATGGAACAAATGTCAGAAGTCTCCCCCACCCTTCAGAAGTTTTAGAGGAAAATGCACCCAGGGATAGAATGGGGTGAGAAGATAGGTGGCATATCTGCCTGTTCCGGTTGTCTGTATTCTCTTTTACTAGTGAGCAATTTAATTTTACTTGCAGAATAACAGAGATGTTAATTGTCATGTCAGAGCTTTTACATGACAAGATACAGTTAGTTATTGAATAGATAAGGACAGTTTCAATGCAAGTACAGTTATGGTTGAGGTAGCACAAGTGAACGGTGACATTTTTTATTTAACTCCCTATTACATTAAAAAATCAAGTCCTTACGTCTTTTCTTAAGAAATTATCAGCCATCAGTCTTTTGAACTGTGAGGCTTCTGAGTTAAATGTGTCTCCAGCATATGTGTGAAAAATCACATTAAAAAGTGTCCCCAGCCTATGAGGTTGCCAACCAAGTCAACTCTTCTTGCTCAGGATGCTAAAAGTCTAGGGGATAGAGGATAAGAGAAGTGAGTGGGCATACTGTTGGAAGGGAAGACTGAGACAGGAGTTCTCCAGGTGGGAGAGGTGATGGGAACGGGGAGACAGGGGGGTGGGATACTGTGGCTAAGACAGTATGTAGAATGGTGGTTTTTTTCCCCCAAGGCCTCAGAATTTAGACATTCCCAGACATGGCTAAAATATGACATGCAGTTTAATCACACATCTCTAAGACTTTATCTATGCTGTCTTCATTTCCTTACTTCCCATGTAACCCTCAATGCACTCTACTTCAGTTTCTCTTATTGAACCAGTTCAGCTCTAAGGGCCACCTACGACCTACCTGTGTTCTTGCCTTCCACATTGTGATCCTTCACTATTCTGGGATGTTGAATTACTCCAAATGAGTCTTGTGCTCCTTGATGAGCTCTTACCTTGACTTATGACACCACATCTTCTGGTTTTCTTCCTATACGTCTGGCTATTACCACCTGATAACCTTTGTCAACTCATTCTTTTCTTCCCAGTCTTCAGATGTTCCACAGCTTTGTCCTTGGCTCTCTTCTCTTTGCACTCTATGCCTCTGCCCCAGGTAATTTTATTTATACCCAAGACTTTCATTACATTCTGCATTACATAGACAATACACTGATGACTGGGAACTGGGTATCATTAGTGCAGACTGCCCTTCAGACTTGTATGACAGACAACATACCCCATCACGGGCAAACAATCTCTCAAACCTGGACTCAGTGTCACTCCCACCCTACACAAAGTCTTCTTCCACTTTTCCTATGACAGTCAGGCAGCCTATTTTCTTGCTGTGCATCTCTAAACATTCACCATTTCCTAATGGTCTTAAAGGTTAAATTCTTCCTGCTTTGCCCACTGCTGTACTTTTACAGTGTCATTGTTCTAGATGAAGCTGCTGTGATCCCTTTCGCTGACCACATGGTCCCTTAACTGATTTTCTCATATGCCCTTCCAATCTAATTTCTACCTTTTTTTTCCTAATTAGCTTCTTCTTGCTCTAAACTAAAAAGCAAAATCTTTAACACAGTCTTGAGCCCTGGATGGTGAATAATTTGCGTCTGCTATCTTCCTGACCATCTCCCCTGCTCACTCTGATTCCTAGACCTGTGAGCACACATGCCCCTTTTTGTCTTCACATGTTCTGTCTCCCTTCCCTAGAAATTCCCATCCTCTTCCATATGCTAGGTGATTAACTGATGCTCTTTTACTCCCTTAAGGAAGCATTTGCTGACCTTCCAGATCCTTTTGCTATATGTTTTATTATACCTTACCATCCTCCTTTACCTAATACTTATTGCAAAGTACAACTTGTTAGCTAGGGAAATACTAGTCTTTCTATCCAAGTGGTACAGTAAAATACATGAAAGCAGAGGCCCTAGCTCTATTGTTCTGTTTTCAGCCCAGCATCTAGTATGGTTCTTGATTTTATTTATTAATTCATTTGAGAGACAATGAGAGAGAGAAAAAAGAGAGGGAGGGAGGAAGAGAGAGAGGAAAGACAGAGAGAGAGAGATCAGAGAGAGATCAGTCCCACCTACTAATTCAGTCTCCAAATGCTCAGGAGCCAGGAACTCAATACTGGTCACTCCTACATGCGGCATGGATGCTCTAATTGAGCCATCACCTAATGCTTCCCAGGGTGAGATGTGGGCATTCCAGTCAGTGACTTAACTGCTGCACCTGTTGTTGTGCCCCTAGCCATTTCTTTATACATAGGAGGCACTCAATAGATATTGGTCAAAATAAAGAAAATACAAAAGAATCCCTTGGAGCCGTAGAAAATTCAGGAAAGAATGTGGGCAAGAAAATATCCCATTACTAAATCTGAGAAGAATATTTAAATTTTTTCTTTCTAAAATTGTTCATCTGCATATTTCTTTTAATCAAATTATTTTCTATCTGGTAAAATAGGTAGAATGATCGGATATTTTCTTTGCTATTTCAGTCATATGACAGGCATCGTTCTGTATTTATGCTGAAAATATATACCCAGTTGTATAAATGTTCTTTGCCTCTAAGGAAGATTCTATGAGTTTTTTTTTCCTTTCTGTTTAAAAAAATGTGAGGAAGTTGAAAGATATTATATTCCCAATTGCTGAAGCATGTTTCTGATTTAAACCCAGGTCTCTTTATGAATTTAATTTAATGATATATTGAAGATGGTTGAAGGGTATAAAATTCTATGCTGGTATCAGTGTGAGCACACCTAAGTAATTAGTGAGGAGTGTAAATACTTTCTTTAAATAAACTGCTATCTTTTCAGCACTTGAGGGAGATTTCGTCTTATCCATCCATCTTTCCTTGATTAAAAAGGAAGTGATATGGCTGCTGGAACCCAAGGGCCTTTGCTCACTCACAGTGAACAGTGCTGACACTGGAGACCATTGCATGAAGGGGAAAAGAAGGCAAAATTCTCACCCCTCACAAAACTGTCATAAAATCGCATTTTCACATGTCTGAGGGAAAAAAAAAAACACAAAAAAAGAGTACAATGCTATTCATTCCTGATTTGGCATTTTCAACAGCAAAATACAGGTGGCAACTGAATAGAATTCTACAACTGTTTTATAAAACATCTTCAATAATTATCACTGGAAGTCTTTTGTGTGGAACAGTTTATAGGGGGATGGGAAACTGAGACATGGTAATGAATGGAGACTTTCCTTGATGGAAACTTACTGGAAGACTGTTGAAAAGGCAAGAGAAGAAAGGAGCAAATTTTTTGTGGAAAGGGGAAGGTGGTAGAAGAGATTAGAGAGAACAAAAGGATGTGGGGTAGACTGCAGAAGTCCATGGAGGATTGTAAAGCAGAAGTGGAATTTCGAATTGGATGCACAGATGAGAGGAATTGATTGAGGATAAGGGAATGGGATGTAGTATTTCAGAATTATAGATGTGAGGAAATGGACAGGGCCATTGTCCACAAGCATTGATGCACTGACCCGAGTAACGGAATGAGCTCATCACAGTACCGGATTGGGAAGTCAGGGAGTATTACATCAGCCTCTGACCAGGCCCTTCTTTTCTTCATCCCGGTGTCATCGTTTTTTTAAACCTTTGACAAGATTGCCCTTAACCATATACTTCGTATATTCTTTAAAAAATTTATTATTTTATTTATTTGAAAAGCAGGGACACACAGAGAGAAAGTGATTTCCCCTTCTGTGGTTCACTCCCCACATGCCTGCGACAGCTGGGGCTGGGCCAGGTGCAGCCAGGAGCCCAGGCTCTCCACAGGGATGGGAGGGGCCTAATCACTTGAGACATCACCTGCCGCCTCCAGGGGTACACATTAACAGGAAGCTGGAATCATATGAAGGAAAAAAAATTGGTTTGATGGCTAAAAAGATATCCTTAAGTTATGAAAGTCTGTCTCCTACACGCAAATTCGAAACTGTTTAAATTTATTAACTCGTTCAAATACGTGTTATGCTTATGTCTCAAGCATTTGAAAGCTCTTCATGTTGAAGAAGGCTTCTAGTGATGCTGAGAGGTAGCTCTTGAAGCACAGCAACAGGTAAATTTTGATTCAAAATAGTGAAGAGCTGTCCAAAAACGTGGAATATAACTTGAGAATGCTGAACACTTCACAGTTCAGGGTTCAGATGTGGGCAAGACAGCAGCTTGGAAGGATTGGGGCAATACAAGACCTAAGTGAAAAGGCCTGCATCAGGTAGTTCATTTATCTGTGGCCTACTTTGGACCAGGTAGCCTGACTAGATAGTTTGTTAACCTGTGGCCCAGAGGCAGGCTATGGTCTCCAGATGTGTTTTGTTCATCACTTTTGGATTGGTAGTTTTTGAATTAGTTGCTGATGTTTAACTCGAAGATCAGCCATGGCACACAAACCTTCATCAGAGAAGCTTGTTGGAAGAAAGTAGTCATTCCCTTTAAGATGGAACAAAGGACTCCCTGTTTGTCATAGACCGACACAGCCTGCTTCTCACGCTCTCATTACTTCCTAGTTGTCTGTAAGCATTGGACTTTTCACCTGGCTTCTGGGTTTCCTCCAATTTTAAGATTTTCTCAATCTATGAAAATTTTGGCATTTTTCATTTTGGATATTTTGTATTTTGAGGGTGATGTGCTTGGCTAGTAACCCCTGGCTAAATTATTCCTTGCTTGAGATAGTGGTGAGAAGATCCATGGGAGTTGTACATCATTAAAGTTCTTCAATGATTTTAAGTTCATGGTGTCTTAGGTATTTCATCTAGATAACCATGCATCTGATGGGATCAACCACTGTCTTACCTCTAAAAGTGGATATTCTGCAAGTATTTTACATGAGCAGATATGTGCTTTTCTTCATGATACTTGAAACTGTAGGATGGCAATGAATCATTGTCATAAATCCCATTATAAATCTTTCAGGAATGTTTTAAAGCAGATTGCTATGATTTTTTGCAGAATGTAGATAGATTCTAGACATCCATATTTTATAAGCACCTATGCTGAACAGCAAGGAGACTGAAATAAATAGATTTTGTTTGATAACTTTACATCCTATAATACTTAAAAGAGTTACCAAGGAGTCAGAAACTTCAAATCTTTTTAATTTTACTATATACCTCATAACATCTTCTTGTCTGTCTCATGGTCAGAAGCATGTTCATGATATAATATACATTATCACTGCTGTATAACTCTGGTACTCAAGTCATTAGAAATAAAATTACCAGATTTATATAGGTTTTGAAATGGAGTCAAATTCCAGATTAGGTTATATAGAAAGAGTTAGGCAAGTAGGAGATAAAAGAAGAAATGTATCTCTCTCTCTTTCTCTCTCTTTCTCTTTTGTATGACTTTGATACATTACTTTTTTATTGTAAGAAAATGCACGGGCCGGCGCTGCGGCTCAATAGGCTAATTCTCCACCTTGTGGCACTGGCACACCAGGTTCTAGTCCTGGTTGGGGTGCCGGATTCTGTCCCGGTTGCCCCTCTTCCAAGCCAGCTCTCTGCTGTGGCCCGGGAATGCAGTGGAGGATGGCCCAAGTGCTTGGGCACTGCACCCGCACAGGAGACCAGGAGAAGCACCTGGCTCCCAGCTTCGGATCAGCGCAGCCTGCCGGCCGCAGCGCGCCAGCCGCAGCGCACAGGCCGCAGCGCGTCGGCTGCAGCGGCCATTGGAGGGTGAACCAACGGCAAAGGAAGACCTTTCTCTCTGTCTCTCTCTCTCACTGTCCACTCTGCCTGTCAAATAAAATAAAATAAAATAAAATAAAATAAAATAAACCGCACCTTTAAAACTCCTTGTGTTGTTTGTTTTAGCTGCTGTATCTGTAGTCAGTAGTTGTTCACACAAAGATCTACATAATTACAGAGACATTTGGATCTGGTAACATTTCCCCATTAAAGAAAAAAAAAAAAGAAAAGCAAATGATTTTTTCAAACCACCTTTTTTTAGAGAGTGGGTGTTATATACATGCCACTTATAAATAAGCTCTGAAATAACCATAAGATATGTGGCAGACAGTTGAGTAAATGTGGTCAATATTAAGACTCCCACAATTGATTCAAGTGACTAAAATTGATTTTTTTAAACCTGTAACCCATTATGAGTATGCATTTAACCTGACCAAACTCACATGGTGGCATTTGCATTCTTATGTGTCTTGTATTTTCTATCTGTTGTCTAGCAAATGCTATGAAAGAGAAAGAGGAGCTCTTCTTGGATGATATGTATAAGATCCATAAAGATACTTTTTAAATTAAGAAAAAGCCTTTATATCCTTTTCTTCTATTTTAAAGATTCACATGAACCCATTGTTTTTGTCTTTAAAAAATGATAGCCTGTCAATGCCACAGCTGAGAAAGAACTGCTAAGATCAATCCCCTTCATAGTAGCTACAAAAATAATCAGACCTTGGAATAAACTTAACCAAGGATGTTAAGGATCTCTACGATGAGAATTACAAAATCTTATAGAAAGAAATAGAAGAGGGTACCAAAAAATGGAAAAATCTTCCATGCCCATGGATTGGAAGAATCAATATCATGAAAATGTCCATTCTCCCAAAAGCAATTTATAGATTCAATGTGATACCAATCAAAATACCAATGACATTCTTCTCAGATCTGGAAAAAATGATGCTGAAATTCATTTGGAGGCACAGGAGACCTTGAATAGCTAAAGCAATCTTGTACAACAAAAACAAAGCCGGAGGCATCACAATAGCAGATTTCAGGACATACTACAGGGCAGTTATAATCAAAACAGCATGGTACTGGTACAGAAACAGATGGATAGACCAATGGAACAAAATAGAAACACCAGAAATCAATCCAAACATCTACAGCCAACTTATATTTGATCAAGGATCTAAAACCAATTCCTGGAGCAAGGACAGTCTATTCAACAAATTGTGTGGAGAAAACTGGATTTCCACATGCAGAAGCATGAAGCATTACACATTACGCAAAAATCCATTCAACATGGATTAAAGATCTAAATCTATGAACAGACACCATCAAATTATTAGAGAACATTGGAAAAACCCTACAAAATATAGGCACAGGCAAAGATTTCTTGGAAAAAACCCCATAGGCACAGGCAGTCAAAGCCAAAATTAACTATTGGGATTACATCAAATTGAGAAGTTTCTGCACTGCAGAAGAAACAGTCAGGAAAGTGAAGAGGCAACTGACAGAATGGGAAAAAATATTTGCAAACTATGCAACCGACAAAGGATTAATAACCAGAATCTACAAAGAGATCAAGAAATTCCACAACAAAACAACCCACTTAAGAAATGGGCAGAGGACTTAAACAGACATTTTTCAAAAGAGGAAATCCAAATGGCCAAGAGACACATGAAAAAATGTTCAGGATCACTAGCAATCAGGGAAATGCTAATCAAAACCATAATGAGTTTTCACCTCACCCCAGTCTGAATGGCTTACATACAGAAATCTACCAACAACAGATGCTGGCGAGGATGTGGGGAAAAAGGGACACTAACCCACTGTTGGTGGGAATGCAAACTGGTAAAGCCACTATGGAAGTCAGTTTGGAGATTTCTCAGAAACCTGAATATAATCCTACCATACAACCCAGCCATCCCCCTCCTTGGAATTTACCCAAAGGAAATTAAATTGGCAAATAAAAGAGCTGTCTGCACCTCAATGTTTATTGCAGCTCAATTCACAATAGCTAAGACATGGAGTTAACCTAAATGCCCATCAATAGAAGACTGGATAAAGAAATTATGGGATATGTACTCTATAGAATACTATACAGCAGTTAAAAAAAAAACAAAAAACAAAAAACAAAAAAACAAAATCCAGTCATTTGTACAAAACGGAGTAATCTGGTAAACATCAATCTGAGTGAAATAAGCCAGTCCCAAAGGGACAAATATCATATATTCTCCCTGATTGGTGACAACTAACTGAGCACCTAAAAGGAAACTTGTTGAAGTGAAATGGATACTATGAAAACAATGACTTGATCAGCCCTTGTCCTGACTATCAAGGAACAACTTACTATTTTATTCCTTTTAGTATTTTTTTTGTTCTACTTAATACCACTGGTTGAACTCTTTAATTAACACACAAGTATTCTTAGATGTTGAAATTTAACTGAAAAGTGATCCCTGTTAAATATAAGAGTGGGAATAAGAGAGGGAGGAGATGTACAGTTCAGCACATGCTAAATCAGACTTATCCCTAATGGTAGAGTTAGAAACATGCCAGGGGATTCCAATTCAATCCCATCAAGGTGGCATGTACCAATGCCATCTCACTAGTCCAAGTGATCAGTTTCAGTTCACAATTGATCATAATGATAGGATTAAGAGTCAAAGGGATCACAAACAAGACTAATGTCTGCTAATACTAACTGATAGAATTAAAAAGGAGAGAAAGATCCAACATGGGAAGCACAATACATAGCAGACTCAGAATGGCAGATGTCCTACACAGCACTCTGGCCTCAGAATCAGCCCTTAAGGCATTCGGATCCGGCTAAAAAGCCCATGAGAGTATTTCAGGCATGGAAAGCCAAGACACTCTGGCAAAAAAAAAACAAAAACAAAAACAAAAAACCAACCTAATTGAAAGATCTCTGCAAGTGAGATCCCAGCAGAAAGAACGGGCCATCAAAGAAGGAGGTACCTTTCTCTGAAGGGAGGAGAGAACTTCCACTTTGACTATGGCCTTGTCTAAATAAGATCGGAGTTGGCGAACTCAAGGGGTTTCTGTAACCTTGGCAGCTCATGACTGGAGCCTAGGGAGATTACTGACACCATAAACAAGAGTGTCAATTGTTAAATCAACAACAGGAGTCACTGTGCACTTACTCCCTGTGTAGAACCTTTGTCCTTAATGTGTTGTGCAATGTGAATTAATGCTATAACTAGTACTCAAACAGAACTTTATGCTTTGTGTTTCTGTGTGGGTGCAAACTGTTGAAATCTTTACTTAGTGTATACTAAATTGATCTCCTGTATATAAAGATAATTGAAAATGAATCTTGATGTGAATTGGATGGGTGTGGAAGATGGGATGGTTGCGGGTGGGAGGGAGGTTATAGGGGGAAAAGCCGCTATAATCCAAAAGTTGTACTTTGGAAATTTATATTTATTAAATAAAAGTTAAAAAAATAAAATTTTAAGTTAAAAAATGATAGCCTGTAGTGCCTTTCAGAGTTTCTCAACGTTTTTGAGTGCAGATGAGAAGAGTGTCATTTTCTGGCATGGAGCAAAGTAAAAGTTCCCACAGCCACTCAATTTGCCGTGGGGAGAATTTGGCAGTGTATTGACTTTCCTTTTTCATTCATGTGGACTTGTCATCTTTCTTGCTTTCTGATTTCCTGGTCATGGTCGCTCTTGTTTCAAGGCTTATCTTTATAGGCACAGTAGCTCTTTGCTGCAGTTATTTCATTGTAACAAAGCTTCTCAATTATGTCTCCTCTAGATTGCAAAAGACCAAAGTTGATATTATCTGAGATTTATTTTGAAAGGCAGAATGACAGAGAGAGACACAGAGAGATTTTTCCATCTGCTATTTTTGTTTGTTTGTTTGTTTTTTAAGATTTATTTATTTATTCCAAAGGCAGAGTTACAGAGAGGCAGAGGCAGAGAGAGGTCATTCACCTGATTGTTCACTCCCCAGATGGCCGCAACAGCCAGAGCTGTGCTGATCTGAAGCCAGGAGCCAGCAGCTTCTTTTAGGCCTCCTATGCATGTGCAGGGTCCCAAGGACTTAGGCCATCTTCTACTGCTTTCCCAGGCCATAGCAGAGAGCTGAATTGGAAGTAGAGCAGTCAAGACTGGAACCGGTGCCCATATGGGATGCCAGCGCCACAGGTGGTGGCTTTTCCTGCTATTCCACAGTGCTGGTCTTCAATCTGCTGGTTCACAACCCCAAATGGCTGCAATAGCCTGGGCTGGACCAGGCCAAAACTAGGAACCTGGAATTCTATCCTTGTCTCCCACATGGGTAGCAGGGGCCCAAGCATGTAGACCGTCTTCTAATGCTTTCCCAAGCAAATTAGCAGGGAGCTGGATCAGAAGCGGAGCATCTGATCTGGGATGCTGGTACCATGTGGTGGCTTAACTCACTGTGCCACAACACTGGCCCTGGAAATAGTTGATATTAAGAAATTTTTCCCCAGCCCTGATATACTTCATAGAATTATAGAAAGCTCTAGCTTTAGGGAGCCTTCGTCACCCTCTGACTCAGCAGTCACAAACCTGTGAAAAGCACTAGCCCTTACCACAGCTGTTGTTAGTTTGACTGGAATCATGAGTTTTGTTTGTTTTTCATTTAATGCCTTCCAATAGACATGAGTTCTTCAGTTTGCTATGGGCCCCAGTACTTCGTTACAACTACCTATTTTAGGCATTTATATTACCTACCCAGCCTATCACAATATTTATGTTTGTTACTTGTAAACTATTCAGTTAAACCATAGCTAATTTCCATTTTTTAAATTTAAAATGGTCAAAGTTTGAAATTCCCGAGGGTTCAATCCTCTTATTTCACAGATTTAAATAATTAGAAGTCTGAAGAATTACTCCATTGTTGAAAATAACAAAGATACCTGTTGAATATCCCTTATCTGACATGCTTGGGACTAGAATTGTTTCTGGCTTCAGAGTTTTCCAGGTTTTAGAATATGCACATACACTTTTCAGTTGAACATCCCTAATCTCCAAATCTGAAAGATATCAAAGGTGAGATTTGGAGTGCCAATGTGACACTCAAGTGTTCTGGAGTTGGATACATTTTGGATTTCGGATTTTCAGGTTAGACATGTTCAGTCTGTTCCAACATCTCAAAGCAGTGTAGTTGTTCAAGTGATTCTAAGTAAAGTATACTTTTACTAAATTGATGAACACTGTCTACTAAAATGAGGTTATCCCAGGCGTTTGTAATACTGAAGCCTGATCCCTAAGTGTGTATGCATGTGAATTTATTTTATTCCTTGAGAGCAAGATTTGATCTATAGCAGGATTTTAAAAGGAAATGAATGCTGGTGTCAGAGAGGGAAAAGGAAAGGTATCGCTGAATAAAAGGTAAGGACATATTTAGATGATCAGAGGACGTTCAGAACTAAACTTCATGCTTGTGCCCTCAAAGGTACTTAGAAAGATGCACAGGATGGGCAGTGAGGGAAACTAAAGGGAACACATCCAGCAGTGCATTGGCGTCGAGTGGAATTTTCCTGAAATGTTATTTTCTCTGTAGATGTACGACTTGTTGTATGTGGATTAGCAGTCATCAGAATCAATATGCTCTAAGTGATGTAAGTGAATTTTAACATTCTTTCATTTAACAGATTCCTAGTGTGAACCATATTTAACGATCAGCCTAAAATTGGAAATAGATATTTATCGTGGGGCTGCAAGTTATGAGTTCATTTTGTAATTGAGTTGGGACAAAGATATGATTACAGTTTGTTCATTATATGCACAATGGCTTAAATAATGCCTCGAAATGCACACATGTAGATGAACTGCATCTGTACGACTAGGGGAAAAATCCTGTCCTTATTGCAGATTATTGGGAAAATTGGTTCTGAGGTTGATTTTGGCAATTAATAGAAGTAAAGAGTTGCAGTATTATACTCTAAACATTAGAGACAACAGGGCTGCTTAATTACAAGTGGCTGGTTTTTCAGCCTTATGTTCCTGTGCTTGCTTTGAGATGAGTGAGAATTATTTTCTAGTTTGTCTAGTTGTACACCTGGCAAGAAAACAATCATCATAACCTAGAATGCTAAATTAGTAAGTCATACTTCTGTTTCAGTGATAGAAATGTGCAGTAACCTCAAGAGTTTGTGCAGCGCTGATGGCTACATCATCACCTTAGATTCCTATGACAACCCTGTGAGCCAAGCATTGGTATCATGCCCGTTTCTCAGATGGTAAAGTTGAGTTTGGTGAGAGAGAGTGGCTTGCTGTGAAACAGAAGGGATGAGATTAGTCTGGATCCTTTTCACTCTGATTCCTATATGTTGTTCCCTCTTAGGAAGAGAAGAAAAAGCAAAGAAGCTTCTATACTCAGACTCTTTAGTGCACTGACCTGTTTTGACCCCAATGGAGGAGCTCTAGACAAAGTTCAGAGGTGGCATGCAGTTCCTGACTGCCAAAGGCCTCTCTGAGCACTGCACATGAGTACACTGTGGGCTCCCGTGCCCTGCCTTCATGGCAGATCAGAACTTATATTGTCATGCTATCCTTCTACTTAAAAAGGTCATGGCTCTCTGCCTTTCATTATCTAGGGAAATATCACATTATTAACCAGGGGCACTGAGGGATGTATATGAGAACTAGTGGCACAAATGCATATAGATGATATTTCCCAGTGGTCTGCTGGAGAGAATCTACTCCAATGTAGTGCGGAATTTCAAACCGCATTAGCAGAGAGAAATGCTGTTCACTGTGCCCTTCTAAAGTCCACAAGGGAGGAAAGGGTGCAGAGAAGGAAGGTTAATTTCTGTTTCGCTCTAGTTCTAAAATGATTTTTTTTCAGTTTGATAAGGAATATCAATCTTCACAATTGAGAAAATTTAGTTAGAATTATTGAAATGATCATAGCTGTTGGGCAGTTATGCAAGGAAGGGTCCTTTAAAAACAGCTTTTCAGGTGTTTATATCATAGAGAATTTTCTATTACCCTGTTGCTAGGAAGAGGGGGAGCTCTGTGACTGGTCAGTGAGGCTAAAAATGACTTCTTCATGCAACATGCTCAACTCTCGCAGAAAGAACAGTGAAAGGACTTGGAGGGGCTGTGTTATTAAGGTGGAAAAATTGTGGGCAATAGTTTGCCTGATGTCAATTTTCCAATGTGTTTTGGAATGAAGCTACACTAACTGTACAAATATGTTGATAATAGAAATGAGTAATAAAAATCTACCACATGCTATAATTGTGTTATCAGTTTTCCAAATATTTCTACCAGCATTTAATTTGGGTGGAAACCAGAAAAACTAATAGCAATATATATTTCAATCATATGCATAAAAGTCACTTAAAAGTTTGATATTTGGTTGTGTTCCCATGTGCCTTACCTCTATCACTTTTCTTCCCCAAGCAGCAAGAAATGAGTATAATAGACCTTATAGAGAAAGATGCGCCCCAAGTACCTTCATCAGAGCATTAGAGGTTGCGAGCACATCATATGCTTTTTTTTTTCTGTTGTTTCTGAAATCATCGTTCAATTTTGATCCAAGTTAAGAGAGCACTTGTAAGGGGACTCCTGTCAGAAAGGTTCTCTTTCCATATAGTTGTCTCTTCTGTGGCTTCGTGGTAGTGATGAAATGGCCTTACTCGAGTCCATTAAAGTTTTTGGTACTGATGTACAGTGTAAGTGATCCATTTTGTCTGTCACAAACCAATATTCTTTGAAAGTACTCAGTGTTTGAGGTGCAATTCAGAATGTAATAGAGAGAAAGACTCAACCCTCAAGGAAGTTGCAATCTAAAGGCAATCTGTCCTTCAATGGCCAAATGTTCTGCTCAGGTGAAGTGTCCTCCTACCCCTCTGCAAAGAGAGATTGCCTTTCGCTTTGGTTCTTTGCAGGAGAAATCCCTGCCCTCAACTATTAGCTTTAGAGAATAATTCAGGGAAGAGGAAGGTCTTCAGAATATTCTTTTAATTTAAGATACCCATTTCAGTGACCATAGACCAGAATTTGTGTTTCTTTTCTTCTGTTGTCTTCATGTGGAAGAGATGTGTTTGCATTCAGAAAGCTGACAGTGTACCAATTTCTACCTGGGCCACCAACTGAGGGGTAAAAACAAAACCAGGAATTTTCAGCTTGAGGTAGTGCAAAGGGTGAAGTAGCCCAGAGGGACCCAATATGGACCTGTTGTCCTGTTGGTCATAAACGCTTTCTAGTATTGGAACCCATAATGCTGAGTTCTGGCCTCAGAGGACCTGATAGGTCAAGAGATGAGATTTATCATTTTTGTCTCTCATAGAATCTTGCTGTTTCTGTTCATTTATGATATGTCATGGCTCCCAGTGCTGTACTGCCCCTGAGTCTGCATTGTACTTGTTCCAGTTCAAGCAGTGACTGGTTCATTTTTACAGTGGAGCTTCTGAGTCACAGCTTGTTTGAGGGTATTGCTTATGGTCAGGAATCAAATATGTGAGCAAAAGAGTTGGTCATTCCTCATTCCATTTTTTTTTTTTTTTTGACAGGCAGAGTGGACAGTGAGAGAGAGACAGAGAGAAAGGTCTTCCTTTTTGCCGTTGGTTCACCCTCCAATGGCCGCCGCAGTAGCGCGCTGTGGCCGGCGCACCGCGCTGATCTGATGGCAGGAGCCAGGTGCTTCTCCTGGTCTCCCATGCGGGTGCAGGGCCCAAGGACTTGGGCCATCCTCCACTGCACTCCCTGGCCACAGCAGAGAGCTGGCCTGGAAGAGGGGCAACTGGGACAGGATTGGTGCCCCGACCGGGACTAGAACCTGGTGTGCTGGCGCTGCAAGGCGGAGGATTAGCCTAGTGAGCCGCGGCGCCGGCCCATTCCTCATTCCATTTTAATTGCTGTAACAATAAAACACTAGTTTTGAAACTAGTTTTAGATTTCTGTGACCTTTTAAAAAATGAATGCATGTATCAAAACATCACCAAGGTACCTCATAAATATGTTTAAGGTTCATGTGTGAGTTAAAATTGAAAAAATAAAAAACCTTTCATGTGCAAATGAGTTGCTTTTAAAACAGACTAATATGTACACACATGCACATACATATGCACCTACATACATTGATAAGATAATGTAGTGTTCATCACAAGTAGACTTTTAGTATCCTGTCATATTAGGCCGTGGCATTGACTTATAAAGTATAACTGTTATTGCGTATTTCGTAGATGATACATTCTGATATTGTGCTTGGTGGAGAGAGGCAGTGATAACAATATCTTAGGATTGCTTATACATTTCATGATATTAGCTAATAATTTTTTGATTTAGATGGTTTTGCTTACGTCACAGTTCCAGGCTGTACCTTCTTTGTATACTAAAATGCAAGTACAGGTGCATTGTGAAAGTGAAAATACAGGTCTGACTACAGACAAGAATATGCCATTTTGCATGTATGTTCTCTAGTAGGCTTTGGTTCTTGAATATAAGGTACTGCTGCTAAATATTAAGATAGTTCCTTTCCTCTATGTACTTATTCAATGATAGAAACCGCAGCACTCATTTTGTGAAGATGTGTTTGTTTAACTACCGGAGGTTATCCCAGTGGCAAGTTCATCCTTATTTGATAATAATGAAACATAAGTTTTATGTGTTTGCTTGAGTAAGATTGCCATCTGGTAAATAATATGTTTTGTGAGTGTTTATAACAATCATGGTTTAAGCCAAAATTGACTTATCATGATTGCTGCAAATAACACTTGAGTGTCCTAACTGGTTTGATTTTTTTCTCCTTTGTTGAATTGAGAAAATGTATTTTATGAAGCTTCCTGCATTTATTTTTAAAGTATTTTGTGGGTTTTTAAGCTTGAGTTTTCAAAAGCAATAATTACAGCTGATTACTATCTCCATATAGTACTTCTGCTCTAAAGTAGATAAAAAGATTGTTTATATAGCATCATAAGTATTGTTTTATATATGTATGTATTATATATATTTGGTTTCACCCTCAACAAGTTAACACTTATTCCTTTACAAATTGAAGAACCCTAAACATGTTCAGCTTGGTAGGATAATGTATTAAGAAAGCACAGCTAACAGATCAGCCAGGAGTGTGCTGGCATTATTGTTTCTCAGGCACTTGTAGTATTAGGGGCAATTGTGGAAATGGGCTCTACCACATTCTATCTTTTCACAAAGAGGACATTCACGATAGAGTTTTTTTTCTCAGCCTAAGTAAACCTGAGATTGCCTTTTCTCCATGTCACTTGTAAAACAGCTTTTCTCGTTTCCACAGGATTAATTTTCAATATAGTTCAATTTGAAGACTTCAAGTTACAATGACTTGTTCTTGAAAATGTCAATTAAAATCTTTAGCTGGTTGCTTTGCATATAAAAAAGGAATTGAAGGAAATGAATATTTAGACTGGAAATTTGGGATGAGTCTAGTCTAGAAAGGGCATCTATAGTTGGTTAGCTGATTTTGGTGAGAAGACCAGGAGGTTGGTTCTTCATGCCAATCAATTCTTTTCACTCAGTTCCAATCTCAACATTCTGGCATTTGGCTGTATTTGGCTCTCTTGCATTGGGTGGTGTGATCTGAAAATGGAAGAGAGAGGCTGAGAATATAACTGGCCAACATAAAGCCATGTTCTGTTCTTTGAAATGTACTTTTGTTGATCTTTTCATATGTTTTGGAAGACTCATACCCT